>NC_090931.1:268213805-268517102 GCF_040938575.1 Ambystoma mexicanum | reverse complement strand
ATTACGACCCTGGCGGAGAACCATGGTGCAATTTGCACCATGGTCCATGGCGCAGAGCTGCCAACTCCGCCATGGGGGTTGGCGGACTTACCGCCCCATTCCGACCTTGGCGGGGCGGTAAGTCCCCAATCCCCATTTACCCTTCCCCATTCCCATTTTTGCCCCATAGGGTATAATGGGAGTGGGGAAGGCGTTAATTACGCCACTGTAATTTACGGTGGCGTAATTAACGACAAGTCCCGTAACGCCATGGATTTTTCCGCTTGCAAAAAGCAGGCGTAAAAATCACCATGGCGCTACGGGATCTCGTAGTCGGGCGGAGAGGTACGCCATGGGTTACGCCGGCGTAAACCCCTTTCCGCCAGGGTCGTAATGAGGGCCATTATATGGAATGATGTATAATCAATAACATTCAGTTAGGTGAATTTATGCACGTGAGAAGGGACTGTAATCAGCAAACAGACTATGATCAGGAAATAGGAATAATTCAAGAAAGGCTCCTGGATTCTGGATATGATGCTAATAATATCTTCAAAGCCCAAGCCCTGCAAAAGATAAGTGCCAGAAAGAAGAAGGATTCTTTGGTTCCTAACATTTTTACAAATAGAAGAGTGGAACAGGCTACTGTTAGGCTCTTCACAAATTTCAATTTAGAGAGTGCATTAGTACATGAATACCTGAGGAAATACTGACATAACCTACATATGGGAAAGAATGTTGTTAAAAAAGTAAGTGGTTGTATTTAGAAAAGCACAAACTCTGCACAACCTATTATCACCAGGTCACCTCACAACACAGAAACCAAACACGGATCAGCATACAGTTTTATTCTCAAAGGATGGGTTTCCGTAAATGTAGGGCATGTTGCATGTGCAAATGTACACTAGATGATTCAAGGGTGGGGTTCATAACTGAGATTAAACAATTGGTCAATTGTGGAACTATGCTCATAATCCATGTGGCTATTTGTGTATGTACGAAGAAATACATTGGAATCACACAAAGACAATTGAGGTTGAGAATAATAGAACATACCATAACAAATAAAGGGAGAGATTAACGTTATCCTCAGGAGCTCATTGGAAGAACGACGATTTGGTACCAAATGCAATGGGAATATGTTTTCTGAGCATAGAGAGCATGAATACAGATGACAGAGCTAGAAACAAGGAGCTGGTGAAGTATCAAGAAGAAGCATCAAACACATTATTTTAAAACAATAACATACTGTTTAAACAAGGAACATGAACTGCATGTAGTCCTCCGATTACCTCAAGAAGCGTTAAAGAAATACCAGGCTGAATTAAAAAGGTTAATGTATGGAATGGTTATTAGATTAGTATTCTTTGTGGTATATTGTATCTAAAGCACACTCTAAATGATAATTAAACAAGTGAAATTTTAAAAAATTTAGTAAGGAATCCCTTGACTATATCTAGACATCTTTTTTAATTGACTAGAGAGCAATTCCTGTGAGCAGACATATTATATCATTATGGTGTTACAATAAAGTATAATTTTGAATTTGTATTTATCTTATTGGATCCGGAACTTTAAAGAGGTTTCTTGTTTTTTCAATATGCCAATGCCACAACTGTCCAGAGGGATTTTAAATTGTCTTGGATAGTAGTGTAATACACAGCATTATAAATCAGTAAAGGCTTTGGTTACAAAACTTTAAAAACAGAAAGATAGTGGTGCATATAAACATTACTTATAATAACAGTCATCATTGGTGGGATTGGAGTAGAGTGTGCACACACCTTGAGCCTGTCAACTATTTTGCTAGGTACAGAGTGTATGAATAACAACACATTTGATGGGTAGCCACCATGCAAGATGCGGACCGCTATGTCAGCACTTTGTCCAGAAATGAGGGCATCCTAAGATGGCTGCCAATGCTTGATTGCATGTGGCTTTAATAGCATGGCTACATTTAAATGAACTGATGTAATAAGCAAGAGGTGCACATTAAATGTGCAAAGTGCAATATTTATTAAATATATTTACAGGAGTGATATAGATGAGCTCTGTCAGTATCTGGGGACCTTGGATGAGGCCAGATGTTACTGCAAGATGTATTGTGAAACCTAGGCTTTTTCCCCTCTATTCAGGATTCTCAAACGTAGGTGTGTTTTTCTCCTGCTTTAAAAATTGCATTGTGAAAGTATTTTTTTTTAAATTGCATTGTGAAACCTAGGCTTTTTCCCTTCTATTCAGGATTCTCAAACTTAGGTGTGTTTTTCCCCTGCTTTAAAAATTGCATTGTGAAAGTATTTTTTTTAAAAAAATGCATTGTGAAGCCTAGGCTTTTTCCCCTCTATTCTGGATTTTCAAACTTAGGTGTGTTTTCACCTGTTTTAAAAAATTGTACTACGATATTCTTAGATCTGAATGTTTGTTGTCTTGTCCAATTGCTCAACTTGTCTCGCCTCTCGCTGTCTCATCTGCTTGCACCCTGCCCTCTGTCCTTCCCTAGTGTTCTCCCCTTCCCTCTCCTTTCCTCTTCTCACCTCTCCCTACCCACTCTATCATGCTCTCTGTCTCTCCTATCTTCTCTAACTGCTTCTCTATTGACTATCCTGCTCTCCTCACTACATCTGGTAGGAAGAAGTTTAAAAAGGACATCCTGGTCTCCAAACCAGGCCTCCCTGTCGCTGACACCTATACAAGCGCCTCCTCCAGGCAAACTTTCACCAGCATCCTCTTTGTCGTTCCCTCACCAGGCCTATGGACCCTACATATGGTCTCTGTGCTCTCTCCCTTCTCCTCCTCTCCCATTAATGGTGGCACCCGGTGTGAGGCCCTCCTGGCTTCCTTCTGCTCCTCTAAGGTCATCATTAATGTTTACTTGAATAGTACCATCAGTCCGAGGCCCCCAGGCCAAACTTCTCCTCTTCGATAGACGCTTCCAGCACCTCATCTATTTCCTTTCTTCTCTTGCTATCCCCTCTCCCCCCTCCACGGCTTCCTTGCCTCCCCCTGCTGCCTCCTCCTTGGCTACCTTGCCTTCTCCTCCTTCCCTATATGCCCCCCCTCGGGCTTCTTCTACACCTCTGCAGGGGGTACCTCTGATTTGTACCCCTCCCCGGAAGTCTTTCAAGGACGGCAACCTTCTTCATATTGCCACTCTTAACTCTTGTTCAGATGTCAAACACTCCTCCGACATCTGCAGCCTTCTGGAGGAACTTGACCTCGATGTCCTCGGTTGCATAGAGACATGCTTCATGGCCAGCTCTGTCACGAGCTTTGACATTCTCCTCCCTGACGGCTACAAGATCCTCTCCGCGCCCAGGTCCAACTGTTCCAGAGTGGGTGTAGCCCTGATCTTCCCCAAGTGGATTCCTGCCTCTGTCATTCCTACGCAGGCCTACTCCTCCTTTGAATGCTTCGTCTGCAGGCTCTCTCTCTCTCTCTCCTAGCCATTCCCTTACTGTGGCTACTATCTATCGACCACCTGGTCATATCTCCTCCTTGCTCTCTGAGTGGGCGGACCTCTCCTCTTCCCTCCTGGTCTCAACCACTCAACTCCTCCTTCTTGGAGACTTCAACATCCACCTCAATGCTTCCTGCCCTTCCTCTGGACTCTTTTGTGACGTTTGCGACTCACTCTCACTCTCTATTCTCCCCTCTGGCCCGACTCACTCTGCAGGGCACACTCTGGATGTTCTGATCTCCTCAGACCTTCCCCTTTCTATCCCCCTCACTACTCCTCTCTCCTGGAGTGATCACTTTCTCCTTTCCTCCCAGATCACCCTCTCTACCCCACAGGCCATGCCAACTCCATCACTGCCACCCACCTTCTCGGTCATCCACCGCCACTGCTTTCTCATCCCCCCCTTCCCCTTTGGTTGACTCACACCCTGACACAGCCCTTTCCATGCTCCACTCTGCTATATCTGATACTCTCGATGTTCTTGCCCCTGTCATGAGGATCCGTCTGAAGCCCAAAGCCAAGTGCAATTCCTGGAACGACTCAGACCTCGTCACCCTTAAACGCAAGTGCAGGAAATGGCGTGTTTCATGTGCATCCTCTGACAAACTGGCCTGCCGCCTGCTCCAAAGGCAATACCAGCTCTCTGTCCTCACCAAGAAGAGAGCTCACATCCAATCCCGCATCTCTGTGGCTTTTAACAACCTGGCTGAAATCTGCAAGCAACTGTCCAATCCTGCCACAGTCTCCACCTCTCCTGTTCCTTCCCAGGCCCTCTGCACGGCAATGTATTCTCATTTCTTCTCTAAACTCAGGACATCCTGCCCTCTCTCTACTCCTCTCCCCTTCCTCCCTCTACTCCCTGTTCCTCCTCTGGCCCTTCTTCGGCTCCCTCCTTCTCTGCCTTTCCCCTGTTCTCCCCTGATGAGGTTTCTAGACAAGTCTGGTCTATGAATGTCTCATCAAAACAGATTCATCTCTGTTACTCCAGAACCATCAAGGACCACATTGACTCATGGCACCTGCTCTGGACGACTTCTGCAACCACTCCTTTGCCACTGGAGTCTTCCCTTGCCCCCGAAGCACTCCCTTGTGCACCCTCTTCTTAAGAAACTCTCTGCCAACCCGTCCTGCCCGGCTAACAATCGCCCAATCTCCATCACTCCTTTCCTGGGCAAACTCTTGGAAAAGCTGCCCATCTCCCAGCTCAATCTCCACACTGAATCTGTTGGTTGTCTCCATGATCACCAGTCTGGCTTCAGAGCTGCCAGAAGCAAGGAAACTGCTCTCCTGAACTTCCGTGAAGATCTGCTCTCCAACCTTGACTCCAACACCCCTTGTGTCCTCATCTTACTTGACCTCTCTTCTGCCTTTGACACAGTCAACCATGCCATCCTCCTCAACCGTCTCCGTGATAACCTGGGTATCACCGGTCAGGCCCTGGCGTGGCTGACTTCTCTCCTCTCTGATCGACCCTCCCAGGTTCAACTTGGGTCCTTCCTCTCCTCTATCTCTATCTCTACCTGTGGTGTTCCCCAGGGGTCTAACCTCTCTCCCTGGCTATTCAACCAATAACTGGCACTTCTTGCCCACAGCATTGCTGCGCTCTGCCCCAACTTCCAGTGCTATGCGGATGACGCTCAGCTCATTTTCAGGCTACCCTCAGCCACCTCTTCTTCTCCCTCTTTCATCTCGGACTGTCTGTCTGCCATCCAGGAGTGGTGTTCCACCAGTAATCTCTGCCTTAATGCCAGTAAGAATGAGATTCTCGTCATCGGCACACCCGCCCCCTGCTTTCCTGTCACTCTCTGGCCGGCCTCTCTTGGCCCTCTACCTGAGAGGCTAAAAACCTTGGGGTCATCTTCCACTTCACACTCTCCTTCTCTCCTCATATCTCTGAAGTCACACTACCACCTGCACCTCCTCAGAGGTATTATTCCTTTCCTCTCCTTCCCCCAGAAGCTCACTATCTCCAGAGCTCTGGTTCTGTCTAAGCTGGACTGCTTCAACAGCCTCTTTCTAAATCTGCCTGCTGCAACTCATCCAGAACAGGAGTGCGAGACTCGTCCTTGGCCTCAAGCCCAGGGATTGTATCTCTCCAGGACTGAAATCTCTCCATTGGCTCCCAGTGGCTGTGAGGATTAAGTTCAAAACCATCTGCATTGTCCACAAGGCCTTCTGGGGCCTGGGGCCTCAATACCTTAAACTCTCTCTTCCAAAATATCTGCCTTCCCAAGCTTTTCACTCATCCGCCTCCAAATCCCTCAGGGTCAGTCACTTCTCCAAGCAACGAGTTGCTGGTAGATCTCTTTCTCCCTCTGGAACAGCCTCCCTGAAACTTGAGGAGAATCATCTCCGTTTCCGGAAGTACCTCAAAACCTTTCTCTTAGCTTCTGCTTTTTCTCCTCCTCTCCCCTGCTGACTTCCTGGTTGACACTACACTGGTTACCTGCCGACCTTCCGATCTCGCTCCCAGGTCCCAGGTCCCCTCCCTCACCAGTCGCAGACCTACATGCACAGCCTTCCTGGCTACTCCCGCACTTGGGGACTGTTTCTGTATCCCTAAAGTCCCATTACCAGCACTTGACACCCGATGTCTGCACTTTCTCTTGCACTTGCCACCTGCTGGCCATATTTTTATTTTTATTTTACTGCTTATTTATTCTATTATCCCATGTACTGAACTGCCACCTCTCCTCTTTCCCCCTGCACTCTCCCATTTCCCCCTTCCCATGCACTTGAGCGTTCTGAATGACACCTGGCCTAGTATGATCGTTGTCTGTCTTATCTCTGTTCCCCCTCCCTTGCCTCGTCGCGCTTTGAAACACTTGTATATAGGTGCGTTATAAATGCTATATCATATCATATCATACTCAATCTGGACAGGAGGATTTCTTACCCCCAATCCTTTTACCTGAACATAATTGATATGAAAAGCCTCCACCAGGGTTCTGGAGTCAGTGAAGGATTTGCTGGAGGCTGCATCAGCTTGTGAGGGCAGAGAAAGGGACAAACATGAACATGTTTTTTATTATCCTCCCAATGTTATAGACCCCTTGGATACCCGATATGCCTGAGGTGGTTTCAATTCAAGAGAACTGATTGGGGCTGAAAAATGGTGGATAATTCCCAAAGGGCCCCTTTGGATTGGGGTTGAAACACATAGGAACACCTCAAAAGTATACTAGCTATTAGAGGTGGAGCCTCTTATCTAGCCCTAACTATGAAATGCCTGGCAGCCAAAATGATAATTTTCTGAGCATTCTGAGAAGGTCAAGGTATCCTAACACAAGCCTCGATATGTGCCAGCTGGAGCGGAGATTCAAATGCATGTTTCTTTGGTCGTTGCTGAGACGCTGTACAGTGACTGCTTCCACCTACTAGTGATGTCGCTGACAGAAGTGATGCAATTAACTTTCTGGGTCAGGAGCACACTGCTTCGGGAGCACACCCCCTGAAATGCCATTCCGTGGCGTGGCGCCTTGATGGGAATTTCCTCTTGGATTTCTGTGCACATCCCTCCGCCTTGGATGGGACTCCAGAAATCTTCGGGGAAGTAATGGGGAGTCTGATTTGGTTGCTGGGAGTCTTGTGGGAGAATCTCAGGATGGGATTCTTGGGTGATTCCTAAGAAGTTTAAAGGCATGGTCTAGTAAAAATTTGTATTGTCCCTACGGGTCGGCCATGTTTTTTTAAGCCTAAGTGGCTCGATTTTAGAAAACTTTCCTATGGACCTTACCCGAGTTTTCGTCCATTAAACGCACGCGAAAACAAGCACCAGGGAGCTGCCATTTTGTGATAATCCTGTCATTTCCCCCATCGCCCTGGCTGACCTGCTTTTGCGGCACTAAATCAAATCCCCCGCCCCTGAGCCTGTCATCAGCAGACTCGTACCGCCCATTTCCCAATGCCAAAGCACATCTTGTGTCAACATTCGCTGCGCTTCAGCTAATGATGTGTCGCCATGGAAATGGCAGGACGCCTCTTTCCTCAATAAGTATAAACAGACCGTTTCACAACACACAGCAGCAGATTTTCGATTCCATTCCTCTCTCTGTGTTACTTTGAGTATTCTGTGACTCGTTTCAGTGCTCTGGTCAGCTACCTTCGTTGCTTGTAGCCCGTGTGAACAGATACCAGTACCACCACTATAAATTATTTTAGTTTGTTTAACACACAATGGCTACAATAATGCCCAACATGTACGAGCCCGAGTATACCGAGGAGGAACTACTGGAAAGGGAAGCACGCAAAAACGATGGGGATTCGGACGGCAGTTGGCAGGACGAATCAACAGATGAAGAGCCTGGGCCTAGTCGCATGGACGGCGTCTCCACCTGGTGCACATGCAATCAGTGCGAGCTAATGCCGACCGAGGAGGAGAACTGCTGCTGCCGAGAAAACTCGGGATGCCTGGCCTACATTTTGGAAGGCGAGCCACGACCGCAATGCATCCCCGAGCTGCCAGACTTCAGGGCAGCCTGCCTCACACGGGCCCTGTTGAGGATAATGATGGTGCTTATGCACGAACTTCGCGTAACTGTTCGTCCTCATAATCCGAGTAACGAGTAAGTATACTCTGCTTGTCATGCCACTACTATTTCATGTTCTTCTACTATATCCAAAATTATATCTACATATCATTGTAATGCATGTAAGTTGTTCAATAGTGTGCATTGTCTAGATAGCATTTGTCCGTGTAGAATGCCATTAGTTACAAGAATTGTCATTGACAACAAACATTTATTAAACTTATCTTGGTCATTTAAAAACAATTTGTTTCATTCCTTTTCACAGGTGGTACAGGCTGGTGGCCTATCGTTCCTTTACATGGTGGCTCCACGGGAGGCTTGGACACCGCGTTCGAAGAGTGATACCCGCCTGTGCCGTTCGTGCCATTAGAGAAGCGTTCCCGAGTGACAGCGGTCAGTACAGGGGATTTTCTCTCGCTGTGCTGCAACCTGACCTGTACAATGTGTAAAGTCTTGTATTTTTGTGTCATGAAAATAAGATACAAAATAAAACACCACATATATTTTAACAACGGTTGTTTCGATTTTTTAAATGAATCAAGTGTGTCTCCATTCAAGGATGGACGTCAGACATCTGTGCTCCGAATGGGTGAAGGTCTGTGTCAAGACCGGTGGGGGGGTCTGTACTTCCGCTCTCTATATGGTAGAGGAGAGGCACAGAGGACCCCAGCCAAGATTCTCTAATACGGTAGCGATGGACGAGCAATCAAGGCCTAGCTTCTCAGGAGGTGATGCAGGCTGGTTCTTAAGTACAGTGTATCCCCAAGCCCCCCACAAAGGAATGTCCACACACTGTATTACTGAAAACACAGTCTTTATATAATTAATATTCAAGGGTTATGTACACTTATCACAACAACGCACTTTGTGCTCAGGAAAACCAATAATGATAAATATCTACAATTCTAAAGTGGTACCACTAATATTAGACCTCATTAAAGTGCATTCACAATACTGTAAAAATGGCACACAGATCAATAAGAAGGAAACCAGCAATAGAGAGAGGAGAGATAAAAGATGGTTGAAACAATAGGCAGAATACTGGCCCTAGCTACTGGACACAGTTCTGTGTGGAGATCCCCCCACCTGGGCAACCTGTAAAATAAAGGGATATGACACAAGCCCAGTCCATATATTGTTCAACAGTCTTATTCTCTCCTACAATGTTTTTACCCCCCCAATGTACCTGGTGGAGTCGAGTTCTTCGAAGAGGCGTCGACAGATCCTTCTTGAATGACCCCCTTTTAAGCAGGAGTCACGGATCGTCGAGAGGCGTCGAGAAACGTCGAAGACCTCTGGGTTCGGCGACGGGGAATCGACGGCCCTTCTTGAATGCCTTCCCTTTCAAGCGGGAGGCACGGGGCGTCGAACGTCCGTCGACAAACGAGGTAGAACGATGTCGAAGAGGCGGCAGCTTCGTCCGAGCGGTGCTCGTCGGCGTCGGGGCGTCGGCGTCCTGCAAGGCGGAGGTGTGCGGGGCACCTCGATGACAATAGTTCTGGACCGCAAAGATTGTAGAGACGGGAGCCCAGCAAGGGCGTCGAGTCGCTCGAGTCTTTGGGATCGTGAGGTGGCGGGAAACCCACCGGCGGATTCTCCTCGGCGCGTTGGTCGTCCTCGACTTTCTCCGGCAGGGCAAAAGCGGTCGACGGTGCGGACGAGGGAGTCCTTCGAGTCAAATGTTCTTAGGCAAGGAGCGGACGGCTCCGGTCGTCGGCGGCACGGCGTCAAGTGGTTCCCACGGCTGGGCAACACGACTTCGACGGGCCTCCAGCGGTTACACAGACCTGCGAACCCTGGTCGACGGCAATGGACTTCGACAGCGTCGAGGTCCGGGTGCTTCACTTCGATCTCCTCGGCGGTCCCGTCTCGGGTCGGCAGCCTTTCGAGGGTCTGACTTCCAGGGCGCTTCGGTGAAGATTCAGCGGTGCTCGATGGTCCCTCGGAGCACGGGAAGAGGGCGCCTAGCCAGGTCCTCTCTCGGGTCAGTCCTCGACGATGTCGACAACCTTCAGTTTCTGTCGAAGCAAATGCCACAGCAAGTCTTCTTCTTCCAGTTGGACGTCGAGGATCAGCAAATCCAGTTACTCTTGAGTGGAGACTCAGCTTCTGAATGCTTCTGAACAATTTCCAGTGGTGAGAGGTCCCCAGATATACTATTCTGTCTCTCATCCACACTGCTGGCACACACACAGCAGCCAATCACACAGAAGGGCATTCATGCAGTCAGTCAGCCAATCAGGCACACAGTGCATTCAGGCCACACTCCTCCCTTTCAGACACTCACAACAAGGAATGTGGATTGGGACAAGTACCCAGCCATTCAACACTACACACTGCATTCAGGCCAGTTTCGGGCAGGGCTGTCTCAGTCTTTGTCTCTCATGCCAGAAACCAGACAACCACAACAAGGAGTGTATATTGGTCACACACTCCATTCACCCAGGTCCCACCCACAGGAGGTACCCACAACATACAGTCACTGGGAAGGCTCCAGTCAGTCTAGCTGGGCCTTCACAACAACACCATATATGGAACTTCCACCCAACAGCCAGTCAGGGGGAAGGGACAGAGTCAGGGCTTCCCAGGACTTTGGGAAAAACAAGATAACAGGCAATAGAAAGCAAGAGGCCACAGGGGCCATCTTGTTTCCTATCAGGAATCAACTGATTCCAATGGTAGGGCCTGGGTATCCCAAAATGGAGGACACCCAGAGCACCTGTCAAATTCAGCATGGAGCTGCCACCAGCCCATACCCTGCTCTGTGGGCCACCCACAGGTGCCCAAAAACATACACTAGGGACACAGGGTTGTACCCCTACCCATGGGTGCCATAAGGGTATCCCATGGGTCTGTTCACCAAACCAAAAGAGAGCTGCACTGCCAGGAGTCCCTCATGGACTCCTGGGCAGAAAACATGACAGAACACACGGTAAAAACAGAAAAAGGACAAGGATTCAGAGGCCCTGTCCCTCAGATGCATTTCCGGCATCACAGTCGCCCCCCCCAGACTGAGGTGGAGGGTGCCTAATCTCCCACGGGATAGACACCCTCATCCAGACGGTCAACATACCTTCTGGAAAGGCCATCTGCATTATCGTGACTCTTCCCTGGTCTGTGCTCTATGGTGAAGTCTAGCCCTTGTAGGCTAATCGACCACCTGAGCAATTTCGGATTCTCACCCTTCATCTGCATAAGCCACTTCAGGGGCTTATGATCTGTTTGGACCTTGAAGGTGGACCCCGTAAGGTAGGGCCTAAAACGCCTAAGGCTCCAAACTATACTAAAACATTCCTTTTCAACAGTAGCCCACCTAAGTTCTCTACCCTTGAGTTGTCTACTGATGAATATGATAGGATGTTCTCTCCCTTTGTCATCTAACTGGGACAAGACAGCTCCAATTCCGGTGTCGCAGGCATCCGTCTGGACGATAAAGGGTCGGCTGTAGTCAGGCGCACTCAACACAGGTGCCCTACACAGACTTTCTTTCAAGCCATCAAAGGCCCTCTGACAGTCTTCAGTCCAATTAACCTTCCTAGGCTGTTTGGGTGAAGTTAGAGCTGTCAGGGGTGCAGCTATGGTTCCATAGTCTGCCATGAAATTGCGATAGTACCCAGTGAGGCCCAAAAAGGCTCTCACCTGGGTTTGAGTAGTGGGAGTCTCCCAGTTCTGTACGTCCTGTACTTTACTGGAGAGAGGTTGGATTTGACCCCCTCCTACCTCATGACCAAGATAGGTAACTTTCCCCTGAGCTATCTGGCACTTGGTGGCCTTGATAGTGAGGTTAGCCCTTTTCAAGGCCTGCAACACCTTATCCAGATGTGTCAAATGCTCTTCCCAGGTGGAACTGTAGACGGCAATGTCGTCTAAGTAAGCCACACAAAAGGCTTCCAGCCCACTGAGCGCATGGTTGACCAATCTCTGGAAGGTGGCAGGGGCATTCTTCAACCCAAAGGGCATGACCCTAAACTGGTAGAGTCCCTCAGGTGTGGAGAATGCCGTCTTTTCCTTGGCATGGTCCGTCAGAGCTATTTGCCAATAGCCTGAGGTAAGGTCAAAGGTGCTCACAAATTTGGCAGCACCTATAGTGTCCACGAGCTCATCAGCCCTGGGCAATGGGTGCGCGTCAGTTTTGGTGACGGCATTGACTCCTCGGTAGTCCACACAGAACCTCCAATCCTTGGTACCCGCCGGGGAACTTGCCTTGGGGACAAGGACCACTGGACTGGACCAGGGACTGGTGGAGGGTTCAATAACACCCAGATCCAACATCTTGGCGACCTCAGCCTGGATGTGGTTTTTGACGGTATCTGACATACGATAGCTCCTGCTTTTGACAGGCACACTGTCACCAGTGTCAATTTCGTGCTTACACCACGGTGTAAGGCCCGGTGTCAGTGAAAACAGAGGGGCATACTGCTGGAGCAAAGCCCGGCAGGCCCTCTGCTGCTCTGTTGTCAAATCGGGAGAGAGTTGTACTCCCTCCACTGAGCCATCCTGAGGGTTGCTATGCAGCAAATCAGGAAGGGGCTCACTCTCATCCTCTTCTTGCCCTGAAGCTAGCAAGAGACATGAGACCTCTGCTCGCCTGTGGAAAGGCTTGAGCCTGTTGACATGGAATACCTGGGGGGCTACCCCAGAGGCTCCCATGTCCACCAGATAATTGACTTCGCCCATCTTGGAGATGATCCTGAAGGGTCCAGTCCACTTGTCTGCCAAAGCTCTAGGCTTGGTAGGCTCCATCACAAGGATTTCCTGTCCCGGAGTCCAATCCACTTGCGAAGCTTTCAGGTCATGCCAGTACTTATTCAATTCCTGGCTGGCCTTGAGATTTGCTGTTGCCTGACCCATCATTTGTGTCATCCTCCGCCTGAGGCCTAACACATAGTCCCCCACTTGCTTGGCGGGACCTGGAGGGGTGGCTTCCAAGCCTTCTCGGATCAAGGCGAGGGGCCCCCTCACGGGATGTCCAAAGAGTAACTCAAAGGGGCTGAAACCAACACCCTCTTGAGGTACCTCTCTGTAAGCAAACAGCAGGCATGGCAGGAGGAGATCCCATTTCCTCCTTAGGGGCTCTTCCAAAGCACCTAGCATGCCCTTGAGAGTTTTGTTAAATCTCTCAACCAGACCATTGGTCTGGGGGTGGTAAGAGGTGGAGAACTTGTAGGTTACCCCGCACTCTTTCCACATGGTTTTCATGTAACTAGACATGAAGTTGGATCCTCGGTCAGAGACAACCTCCTTGGGGAATCCAACACGGGTGAAAATGCCCAGGAGAGCCCTGGCAACCACCTTGGCAGTAACAGTCCGAAGGGGTATTGCCTCAGGGTACCTGGTGGCATGATCTACCAAGACCAGGATGAACCGATGTCCACCTGAAGTGGGAGGATCAAGGGGACCGACGATGTCGATGCCCACCCTCTCAAATGGTGTGCCAACCACTGGTAATGGCTGCAGTGGGGCAATGACCCTGCCTCCAGTCTTGCCAGACAACTGACAAGTTGGGCAGGTCCTGCAGTGGGACTCCACCTCTACTCCCATCCGTGGCCAGTAGAAATGGGCAGAGAGCCTCTGCTTAGTCTTCTTGGTCCCAAGATGACCAGCCAAGGGCACCTCATGCGCCAACTGCAGTAGGAAGGGCCTGTAAACCTGGGGTACCACCAACCTCTTGCGGGCACCAGGTTCGGGCTTAGTGGGCTCACTAACAAGGAGCTCACCCTCCCAATAAATCTTGAATGTCCTAGGCACTTCACCTTGTGCCTGGGACAGGGCCTGTTTCCTCAGGCCCTCGAGAGAGTGGCACTCTCTCTGTCCCTTACAGAAGTCTGCCCGGGAGGGTCCCCCTTCAGCTAACAAGCATTGAAGGTCGGGATGATCCTCCGGGTTGAGAACCTCTCCCACAGGAGAGTCTTCTGTCTCTTCTCCCACAGGAGTTGAGTTTGGGTTTTCCGCTGGACCCAGCCCGTCCGGAGCATGGATCCCAATGGGTGCTGTCGGAACAGCAGGAAGAGAAGGTGTTCCCTCCACAGAGGTGGCCTTCTTGGTCTTCCTTCTTCTTGCCTTAGGCCTCGCCTTTGGCTCGGGTACCTGACTCACAGCCAGACCCGGTGTCACCTGTGACCTAGTGACTGCAGCAGCAGTCATGGGAAGACCATCCGAGATCAACCCCAACTCTACTAGATCATTTCCTAACAGAATGTTAGCAGGGACATTGTCCTGAACCAGGACAGGAAGCTTTGCTGTCTTGTCTCCAATCATGAGTGTGACTAGGGCTACAGGCGATAATTTGGGAGGCCCACCAGCTAACCTGGTGGTTCTCAGAGGAGCACCTACATAGTCCTCTGGCTTGAGCAGGGTCCTGTCCACCACTGTCATGCTTGCCCCAGTGTCTCTCAAACCAGTAGAAGACTGGCCATTCAAGAGGACACTTCTCAAAAACCTACGGGTGTTCTGCGGGATAGTTGCCAGTACTTCTGCGTACTGGTCCCAGGCCCCAAGGGACACTAAGGAAATCTCTACCGGAGCACCAAATGTGATTCCTGTAGAGGAGGGGAGGACAGTGGCCTCCACCTCAGCCACGGGGTAAGGGTAGGTCAGGCTGACAGCCTGTACTCCAAGTGCCTTACCTTTACACTTGGGGTCACCCCTTTTGTGATCCAGAGCCCCACAATCCCAACAAGTGCCAGGAGTGCGGGGTACGGTACTGGAACCACTGGGAACCTGCTTTGCAGCAGGTGGACCACTACTCTTATTCCCACCCACAGAGGACTTATCCCCACTAGATTTTTGGGTCTTAGGAGAGGAAGGTTTTGGTTTACCCGACTGTGACTGCTTTTGGGACTCCTCAGCTTTCTGAGAGGTCCCCTTTTCTTTGTCCTTGTCCTTCCCACTGGAGTCCTTAGGGGACACCCGGTGGGAGACCCACTTGTCAGCCAACCTAGCCAGCTTAAAGGGGTCCAAAATGTTCTGGTCAGCCACATACTGACGCAGCTCTGGTGAACAGGCTTCAGAAAAATGCTCAAAAAACAAGAGGTGGGACAACTCAACAAAAGTTTTCACCTTGTAACCGTCAATCCACCCCATCATGTTCATGTGCGCAGTACTCACCCAGTCAACACAAGACACATTCTCTCTTTTCTTAAAATCCCTGAACCTTTTAAGGTATTGGGTAGGTGTCTTGCCAAACTTGGCAATCAAAGCAGACTTCATACACTCATACTGACCCCTTTCCTCCACACTCAGCTTCAGAATACAGTCATATCCAGTTTGAGGCACTCTGCTTAACAAACACTTAGCCCAATCTCTTTTATCTACATCATGAATTGCATAAGCCATTTCAAACGCTTCAATCCATTGGAGGATATCTGAACCCTCCACAAACACACCAACCAAATCTTTCATAAACTTGGTGGCTGGGGACCTGCCACTCTCAATTGGTCTAGCTGAAGTCTCCACTCTAGCTCTCTCTAGCTGGATTCTCTGACATTCAGTGTCCTTGTCTTTGAGCGCAAGATCCCTATTCTTGAGTTCCACTTGCTGTGCCAGCTCCTCTTTCTTAAGCTCAGCTTCTATTTCCAACTTGCGATATTCAAAGGCCAATTTCATCCTTAATAACTCAAGTTCCATGGAATTGCTGGGGTTTGGAACAGAGGCAGCAGGAATGGTGGCATTCCCAGAAACAGATTCAGCGACAACCCCAGGGGCAGAGTCCTCACTGGTTGCATCCCCCCCTTCATCAAGGGTTTCACCATCAGTCTGGTAGTCCACCAGGGCAGCTATCAGCTCAGCCCTAGACTTATCCACAAAGTCCAACTCCCTGGCTTCACAAGCACTCTGGAGAGCCTCTAAGCTCATCCGAGTCAATTTACCATTTGCAATGGGCTCCATTGCCTGTAATGCAGTTATTTGGTACACACCCAAACCTTAATCTAATAAAGTGCGGATATTTTGTAAGTGGCACGGTTATACACTGAGTCTTAAAACCATAAGCATCCCACCGCTGCCACCAGCTTGTCAAGACCGGTGGGGGGGTCTGTACTTCCGCTCTCTATATGGTAGAGGAGAGGCACAGAGGACCCCAGCCAAGATTCTCTAATACGGTAGCGATGGACGAGCAATCAAGGCCTAGCTTCTCAGGAGGTGATGCAGGCTGGTTCTTAAGTACAGTGTATCCCCAAGCCCCCCACAAAGGAATGTCCACACACTGTATTACTGAAAACACAGTCTTTATATAATTAATATTCAAGGGTTATGTACACTTATCACAACAACGCACTTTGTGCTCAGGAAAACCAATAATGATAAATATCTACAATTCTAAAGTGGTACCACTAATATTAGACCTCATTAAAGTGCATTCACAATACTGTAAAAATGGCACACAGATCAATAAGAAGGAAACCAGCAATAGAGAGAGGAGAGATAAAAGATGGTTGAAACAATAGGCAGAATACTGGCCCTAGCTACTGGACACAGTTCTGTGTGGAGATCCCCCCACCTGGGCAACCTGTAAAATAAAGGGATATGACACAAGCCCAGTCCATATATTGTTCAACAGTCTTATTCTCTCCTACAATGTTTTTACCCCCCCAATGTACCTGGTGGAGTCGAGTTCTTCGAAGAGGCGTCGACAGATCCTTCTTGAATGACCCCCTTTTAAGCAGGAGTCACGGATCGTCGAGAGGCCTCGAGAAACGTCGAAGACCTCGGGGTTCGGCGACGGGGAATCGACGGCCCTTCTTGAATGCCTTCCCTTTCAAGCGGGAGGCACGGGGCGTCGAACGTCCGTCGACAAACGAGGTAGAACGATGTCGAAGAGGCGGCAGCTTCGTCCGAGCGGTGCTCGTCGGCGTCGGGGCGTCGGCGTCCTGCAAGGCGGAGGTGTGCGGGGCACCTCGATGACAATAGTTCTGGACCGCAAAGATTGTAGAGACGGGAGCCCAGCAAGGGCGTCGAGTCGCTCGAGTCTTTGGGATCGTGAGGTGGCGGGAAACCCACCGGCGGATTCTCCTCGGCGCGTTGGTCGTCCTCGACTTTCTCCGGCAGGGCAAAAGCGGTCGACGGTGCGGACGAGGGAGTCCTTCGAGTCAAATGTTCTTAGGCAAGGAGCGGACGGCTCCGGTCGTCGGCGGCACGGCGTCAAGTGGTTCCCACGGCTGGGCAACACGACTTCGACGGGCCTCCAGCGGTTACACAGACCTGCGAACCCTGGTCGACGGCAATGGACTTCGACAGCGTCGAGGTCCGGGTGCTTCACTTCGATCTCCTCGGCGGTCCCGTCTCGGGTCGGCAGCCTTTCGAGGGTCTGACTTCCAGGGCGCTTCGGCGAAGATTCAGCGGTGCTCGATGGTCCCTCGGAGCACGGGAAGAGGGCGCCTAGCCAGGTCCTCTCTCGGGTCAGTCCTCGACGATGTCGACAACCTTCAGTTTCTGTCGAAGCAAATGCCACAGCAAGTCTTCTTCTTCCAGTTGGACGTCGAGGATCAGCAAATCCAGTTACTCTTGAGTGGAGACTCAGCTTCTGAATGCTTCTGAACAATTTCCAGTGGTGAGAGGTCCCCAGATATACTATTCTGTCTCTCATCCACACTGCTGGCACACACACAGCAGCCAATCACACAGAAGGGCATTCATGCAGTCAGTCAGCCAATCAGGCACACAGTGCATTCAGGCCACACTCCTCCCTTTCAGACACTCACAACAAGGAATGTGGATTGGGACAAGTACCCAGCCATTCAACACTACACACTGCATTCAGGCCAGTTTCGGGCAGGGCTGTCTCAGTCTTTGTCTCTCATGCCAGAAACCAGACAACCACAACAAGGAGTGTATATTGGTCACACACTCCATTCACCCAGGTCCCACCCACAGGAGGTACCCACAACATACAGTCACTGGGAAGGCTCCAGTCAGTCTAGCTGGGCCTTCACAACAACACCATATATGGAACTTCCACCCAACAGCCAGTCAGGGGGAAGGGACAGAGTCAGGGCTTCCCAGGACTTTGGGAAAAACAAGATAACAGGCAATAGAAAGCAAGAGGCCACAGGGGCCATCTTGTTTCCTATCAGGAATCAACTGATTCCAATGGTAGGGCCTGGGTATCCCAAAATGGAGGACACCCAGAGCACCTGTCAAATTCAGCATGGAGCTGCCACCAGCCCATACCCTGCTCTGTGTGCCACCCACAGGTGCCCAAAAACATACACTAGGGGCACAGGGTTGTACCCCTACCCATGGGTGCCATAAGGGTATTCCATGGGTCTGTTCACCAAACCAAAAGAGAGCTGCACTGCCAGGAGTCCCTCATGGACTCCTGGGCAGAAAACATGACAGAACACACGGTAAAAACAGAAAAAGGACAAGGATTCAGAGGCCCTGTCCCTCAGATGCATTTCCGGCATCACAGTCTGGTCGCTGTGAAGCAGGGTGGTCACTATCTATCTAAGCTAACATAACATATTCTCGATAATGCATGCACTAAATAACACTTGTTCAAAGTCTTTCAGTAGGTTATGTCTCTATAAAAGTCACACATATATCTATACTAACAATTACCATTGGATTATACAGGCCTTAGGGTCTTGACCACTATAATACACCGGTTGAAGTGTGGGTCTCTGCTCACAAGAATCTCCGGTATGTGGCATTTGTTATTGATAATCAACGATATACTATCATTGATATAAAGCCGATATACTATATAATGATATAAAGGCGGTTCGTGCCAGTGGATGAGCGCTGGCATGGGGGGCTGTAATGGGCGCAAAAGGCCAAGGTGCCAAACTGCATGTACACTTCAAAAGGTATCCCATGCCCAGGGGCCATCGCTCACATAGCCTCCTCAGACCCCGTGTCTCCAGCCAGGCCTCCCCTTGAAGCAGGCCGCCCCCCTGCAAACCACATAAGTGTGTCTCCATTCAGCAGTCTTCCTGTGCCTTATCTGCACGCCCCAGGCCCATCCATCCCACCCCCTCTATCAAAGGCGGTTCGCACCCGGGGATAAGCGCTGGCATGGGGGGCTGTCACGGGCGCAAACGGCCAAGGTGCCAAACAGCATGTACACTTCAAAAGGTATCCCACGCCCAGGGGCCATCGCTCACATGACCTCCTCAGACGCCGTGTCTCCAGCCAGGCCTCCCCTTGAAGCAGGCCGCCCCCCTGCAATCCACATAAGCGTGTCTCCATTCAGCAGTCTTCCTGTGCCTTATCTGCACGCCCCAGGCCCATCCATCCCACCCCCTCTATCAAAGGCGGCGGTTCGCACCCGGGGATGAGCGCTGGCATGGGGGGCTGTCACGGGCGCAAACGGCCAAGGTGCCAAACAGCATGTACACTTCAAAAGGTATCCCACGCCCAGGGGCCATCACTCACATGGCCTCCTCAGACCCCGTGTCTCCAGCCAGGCCTCCCCTTGAAGAAGGCTGCCCCCCTGCAATCCACATAAGCGTGTCTCCATTCAGCAGTCTTCCTGTGCCTTATCTGCACGCCCCAAGCCCATCCATCCCACCCCCTCTATCAAAGGCGGTTCGCACCCGGGGATGAGCGCTGGCATGGGGGGCTGTCACGGGCGCAAACGGCCAAGGTGCCAAACAGCATGTACACTTCAAAAGGTATCCCACGCCCAGGGGCCATCGCAAGCAGGCCGCCCCCCTAAGACCACGCCATACATACGTCATTCATTCACAAACACACCCCTGTTTCTAATACTTTATAAACCACTTGATATGTCTCATGAGAACATCTTTGTGCTTTGCAAGTCAACTCCTGAACGTGTTACCTGGCAACCACTGAGATGTACGCTAATCTGCTCGTCGTCGTGCTATCCGTGAACTTCTGTGACCGCTTAGAGCAAACCCATCAGTGTGCTACCTGTGGCCACCCACCTATTCTCCTGCAACATACTGCTCTGTTTGCTGAATCCAACTGTTTGTTGGTCAAGGTAAGGCCATGTATCCTAGTCATATTTCGCAGATTTTTTAATTTCTATCTATTTGCGAGTAGAGTACACAATAGTGCTATGTTCATTGGTCTCATTGCTATTGACTTGAGTTTCCATTGCTATGCTATCAATAGATCTTTTTATTTTCATCTGTGTCTATTGTCATCGAATTGCATCCTTCGGGGGTCCAGTCTATAATGTAAGCATGTTTCCTTCTCGTGCAATACAGAACATCCAAGGGATGAGTCACATGTTCAGATTTTAGTCACATCATTTATACATTTCTGCAACTTATGCAAATACTAAGCCGCACATAATGAACTGGTATAGTTCCTGCGACCAAAACAAACCTTGCATTGATCATTGTATGATTCATTTACTTTTGTATCAAATCTTTATTCTTGAAGATTGTATAATAATGTCGATATTTACTTTTCAGATTTATCAACAATGCCTGCCTGTTCGATTAGCGGTGGCCCTTCGAAGACCCATGCAAAATCTGAAGGCACTACAATGCATGTATTCCCTAAAACTGTTGATCGAATAAGAGAATGGGTCAGACATTGCGGATATCCACTGGATGAGCTGGAAAGTAGAGTCCAACAAGTTTTACAGGACAAGAGGGGTGATCGATACCGCATCTGCAGCCGGCACTTTTCCTTGGACATGTACACAACATCTTGGGTAACAAAGAAGAATAAACGGCGAACGACACGGAAATTGCTCGAAAACGCTATTCCCACTCTATTCGTCCACATTCCGCCACCGGTGAGTCAAGTGTCCGGATTTAGCTTTAGGCCTTGCGGTAGTGTGTAGGTATCCGAACGGATTAATTGATATTGTAGGTGTTCTATCCCTTGTAATAATTTCGATATTGATATGAGTGTATAGTTTTTTGAATAATGACATTTATCAATATATTCTTTTTCGATTTCATAACCCACAAACGCAATGTATACAGATGGGAACAGGGAACTGTGCTGTATTGAGCATTTTTCAAGTATTCTGTCGCCTTACATGGCTATTTTTAATATTGGCATTTCATTATCAATCAATAATTTACCTTTACAACTTCTTGACTATCCCTTGAATCTGAAGCAAGAACATTCTACATCCTTGACGTGGTCACAGTTATCAACCACTTCTAGCGCGTATCAGGTAATCTTACTAGGCTAATCCGCTACAGACTTTTTTTATGCATGTCAAGTAATAGTTTTATTTTATCGTGTAATTATTTTACCGAATGTTTGGTTAGTGCTTTCCAATTGATATACACCTTAGTTATCGCCCACTGGTGTTTGTTTTCAGTTATAATTAGTGTTATCCATACTAATGCAAGTACTATCTTTCAGGGAGATGCTGAAGCGTCCGCCACATCTACAACATTTCTAGATGTTCTTCACCAGCAGGAGGTATGGATACTGACAGCTCCATCGAGCGTCATCATCAGAGCTGGAATTCTTGTCGTTTGATTGTTCTACACAATGTTTCATTTGTGGTTAGCCGTTGATATGTACCTGTGCTGTCGACCCCAGGTGTGTGTTATGTTTTCACTATTGTAATCCTCACTAATGCAAGTACTATGTTTCAGGCAGTTGATGGAGCGTCAACCCCTGCACTTGATGCAGAACCTGACATTCAAGTAATTCCAGGAGAAGTGGATGCGGGACCATGCGTATACGAATCGGCGCAACAGCTTTCGGAAGTGCGCACTACATTTGCAACATCCATAGATATTCTTCAGCAGCACGAGGTATGGATACTGACAGCTCCATCATGCGTGATCATATAACGTGATTCCATTTGCTATACTTTCTTCCCTATTAACGCAAGTGCTGTGTTTCAGGAAGACGACAAAGCTTCCACTACAATCACAACATCCAATTTAGATGATGCAGATGTAAAGGAATCGGAGAAATAAGTCGATGAAATGTGATCATGTTTAGATTTTCCTTGATTCTTTTGGACAATGCATCATTTGTGGTTATCTCTTTATGTGTACCTGTGCCGTCGACCCCAAGTGTGTGTTGTGTTTCCAATATTGAAAAGCATACTAATGCAAGTACTGTGTTTCAGGGAGATGCGGATGCCTCCTCTCCAATACAACAATTCATGGCAGTCCATGCAGAGCCAGAGGTATGGATACTGACAGCTCCATCGAAATAGATCATCACTGGTTGAATACTTGTCGTTTGATTATTGCACACAATGTTTAAATCGTGTTTGGCTATTGAGATGTACCCATGTGTTCATCCTCACGTGTGTTTTATGCTAACAATATTTTGATACATAGTAATGAAAGTACTATGTTTCAGGGAGACGATGGAGCCTCATTCCGTGCTCTCTATGCGGATACAGAAAATATAGTCGTTGCAGCGCAAGAGGTAGGGAGGACATGCGGAAAAGAATCGGAGCTACAGCGTGCAGATGTTGAAGGTCGAGTCAAAAAAGTTGCAAAGAAAAAAAAACAAAAAAAGGTTAGTTACAAACAGTTCATAACTTTAAAACAATGTTTGTGCTGGGGACTATTTTATGTTTTTTTCCAGTCAATTGGATTACACTTTATCTTGTGTTTAAACTGAACATCCCTTTTCCAATCTCTCCTCCAGTTACCCGTGGGTGTCAGAACTATACATACACAGATAGTGAAGCGAATGAGAGATGTTGCTTGCCAGACCGTGTACACTATGGAGGAACTATTAATTGAGGCGAGGCGTGTTCAGGCTCGAGATGCTCATGTCCAATGGCCAGAACATGAATTAACTGTGTTTGGAGACTACAGCAAAGTTGCATTGGACCATAGCTACAGTGCGACCGCACCACCACAAGAAGATGTTATTGAATGTATTGAAGATAGCTCTGAAGTAGTTGCAGATCAATTAACCCAATCTACACCCGCCAAAAATTTGCCACCAAAAAACCTGTCGACATTGTTGTGTTCTCCCATCAATGTTGAAGTAATAGATGTCGAAATGACAGAGAATGAACCAGCCGCAGCATCCATAGACGCATCAGAACTTGATATCAGCGATATTACTTTCCAATGTGTTGAAATCTCCACAACGTCACAGGCCGAAACAAAGTTGACGCAGGATGACAGTCTAATGAAAGAGAGCAAATACATTGTATTCGACAGTTGTTTGATGGAAATTATAAGTATGCTGAAATGTGTGAATTCCATTAGAGGGAAAGTATGTGGGAAGCCATTGATTAATGTGACTCGTCAAATAAAAGGCAGTAACGTCAAAATAAATGCCGCCTATAGATTAAATCATAGGTTCTCATGGTCTGCACAACCGATGCTGGGGAAACTGCCAGCAGGCAATCTACGGTGTGCAGCTGCATCACTTTTTAGTGGCTCCAGTTTTAGAAAGTTAGAGGCTTTCTTTCAGTTTGTAGACTCCATTTCATTTCTAAAGCGCTGTACTACATATACCAACGTGATTATCTGTTTCCGGCCATTAGTGATGCTTGGAAAATTGAACAATTGTCTCTAGCAAGTACGTTCGAAGGCAAACGATTCAGGCTAGCCGGCGATGGACGTGCGACAGCCCTGGATTTTCTGCCAAGTTCTGCACCTACCACTTTCAGGACATGGATAGTAAGAAAATTGTGAGTTCGGTGGTCGTGCAAGTAACACAATGTACATCGTCAGTGGCCATGGAGAAACTAGGATTTATAAAATCAGTGGAATACCTACAATCAAGGGGAATGCATATCGACCTCATAGCCACGGACAGACACGTTTCAATTGCCAAGACAATGAGAGAGCAGTTCCCACATATTAAACATCAATTTGACGTATGCCATCTTGCTAAATCAATCAATAAGAAAATCTCGGCTGCAGGGAAAAAAAAAGGTTTTGAAAGTATTTTGCAGTGGTCCCATTCTATCACCAACCATCTTTGGTGGAGCTCAAAAACTTATGAAGGGTCAGTGGAAATACTACTTGAAAAATGGCGGTCACTGATGCACCACTGTACCAAAGTTCACCGCTGGACAGCAAATCAACATTTCCACCAATGTGAACATGGCCCTTTGTCCCCAGAGGAGGCACGGAAGAAGAAGTGGTTGATTCCATCTTCACCGACACACAAAGCCATTGAGAAGATTGTTTTCGACAAAACTCTATCAAGAGATTTGAGAAGACTGACAGAATTCTGTCACACAGGAGATTTGGAGGTGTTCCACAATATGTGCCTAAAGTACAGGCCAATGCGCTTGCATTTTAGCTTTCGGGGCATGAAACATCGCACTCTACTAGCGGTCTTGGCCCATAACAGCAATGTCGGACGTGAACAATCTAGGACTAGGGGTAAAGTAAGGATGCCTCGCTACACTAAGGTGTTTTCAAAACGAAGTAAGCAATGGGTGATCAAACCAGTCTATGATGAAATGCAGTTCGACTTTGTGAAAGGCCTTATTGTTGCTGTGTTAGAGAAGCACAGATATGGAATTTTGGATGTTTCTGTGCAGAGCAGTGATCCATTGCCACCGAACATTGCGACTGTGCCATGCCCACCCGAAGCACAGCTGGTTGTGAAGTACAAATCCCGGTTTAAATAATTGCAATACGATTGTCTTTTTGTAAATAAATGTTATTGTACAGTGTACCTGTAACCTTAACCCCTACCTTCACCATCATGGGTGGCGAAGAAGCTGGGTGTCATCTTTGAATTCTCTCTATTCACCTCATATATGTGTATGTATATATTTTTCTCATGTCTCATCTCATGTAAATGTAAATGCTACGCACTGTTAACGGAGGGGAGGCTTGCGTATTGCAAATAATAAAATAAACAAACAAACAATAAATCTCACTTTTAACTCAACTCCTGTGGTACTTTATACTTTCCCTGACCTTACGCCAAAAATTAAATGTCTCAATTTGGGCTGCAAAGCTCGCAGACAACGGGGACAAAATTGGGGCACTTAGAACGCGCCAGCCAAGCGGGCCGTGGCATTTCGGAGAGAAGCCAGTTCGCATTTGCACATTGAGGTGCACTACATAGACAGAGTTCTCACAGATGCCTATACTACGTGATGTTGCAAATAAAGAATGCGAAGGACAGCGGCTTTGATTTTCAGATCGCGCCCAGATGAGGCCCACAAGTTGCACTGGAAGTATAAGGGTCTATTGTTTTTTGACCTTGAGACAGGGACCATGCCGAAAGAACTACATTTGAAGGGGGTGCGCAATAACGTAAGAGACGATAAGGCAGAAAATGCAGAAACTAGACCGAGTTTCATTTTAGTTCAGTATACGAAAAATCGTTGTCAAGAGCACGGTCCGTTTTACAGACTGCATTACGAAGAGACACAATGGAAATTTCAATTATAATGTAAGTAAATCTTTACACGCTTTTATACCGGAATGAAGATTTAATGAATGGATGCATGAATAAATGAATGAATGAAGAGCTAGGAAAAGCAAGGAAAACGTGTTCGTAGTGGGCACATGGGCATGCAGGTCCACTGGTCTCACCGATCTCGGTCCTTGGCCCAGCCACTTTTCCCTGCACTGCCTACCTGCACTACGGGACTGTCTCTGTATCCTTCAGCCCCTTCTCCCGGCATTTACCTTGCACTTGCCACCAGCTGGCCCTATTATTTAATTTGTATTCAACTAACCATGTACAGCACTTTTACCCCCCCTGCCCCCTTCCCCATGCGCGATCAGAAAGACACCTGGCCTAGTAGGATCGTTGTCTGTCTGCCCTTGTTCCCCACCAGCCTCGTCGCGCCTAGAAACACTTGAGTAAAGGCGCGTTACAAATGCCATATCATTTATCATATCATTCCTCACGCATATAGACTAACTGTCGTTTATCATTGTGTGTTGGCCTCGATTTATTTCGTTACTTTTCGCATTGATTTTAGAGCCAAACATACTCCATTGAACTATCCTTGCAAGCAAATAGTTTCTGATCGGCTGTAATAAATAAAATAAGTAATATTAATGAAGATCGGCTGGCGAGACTAATTATAATTTTTTTTTTTTTCGTAACAGGTATTTGCTCCCCTTCTGCTACTGCCATCGGTTTGAGACACCAGCAGATGGCTTTTAGAGTAGACACCTGCAGCTTCGTGTGAACAACTGGAGCACACTGACAATTTTATGGGACGATCGCCAAGGGCCCACATGCCCTTACGCTGTACTAGTGGCTAGAAGCAACATATCAACCTTTACGATGGACTAGTGCCTAGTTGATGGAACAGCCTTGCGGTTCACCGTGCTACCAAAGTGCTTCTTTTAACGAAAAGCAACACCCTGTGTACCATGGCGGATACAGATAAAAGAAAATAAATGGCTTTCGGAGTTCATATGGCAATTGCTGAATATTCTCTAAACATTTAATGTAAAATAAATGTACTTTACCAAATGTACCGTGTTGCTGTTTGATTTTAAAGTACAGTTTCATATTCCGAATTGTGGCGCGCTGTGTTGTGAGATGGTCTGTGTTGGTTTCCGGGTTCTGTGTGGAGTCGTGTAGAAGACGACTGGGCGCGTTTGCCTACGCAGCACAGTAACGTCACGGAGAGAGGCGGGGAATATGAATGTTTGTATAAAATCAGGCTCAGGGGCGGGGGAATTGATTTAGTGCCGCAGAAACAGGTCAACCAGGGCGATGCGGCAAGTGATAGGATTATCAGAAAATGGCGGCGCCCTGGTGCTTGTTTTCACGTGCGTTTAATGGACGAAAACTCGGGTAAGGTCCATAGGAAAGTTTTCTAAAATCGAGCCACTTAGGCTTAAAAAAACATGGCCGACCCGTAGGGACAATAAAATGTTTTACTAGACCATGCCTTTAACTTAATAACGTTAAGCTGTTTTAGACCTTATTCATAATGTCCTTTAACTGGAACCACTGTTGTGGTATCCATGACTATTAAGGCACTATGCACACAAGTACAAACTATCATATTTGAGCTTGTTAAACCATGGATTGTACGCCGGTTTTCATATAGTTTTTCAGGGCGATGAAGTAAAGGGTACTGTTGGATTTGCTTAGCATTGGGACCCCAGGTTGATGTTTCAACACAACATTGTGATATAGTCAATAAGAAAAAAGAAGCGCTATGAATAAAGGTATACAAAATGTATCAAAACTTTAACAACCTTGACCAGGGATGAACCCTAACAAAACTAATTGAATATAGATTGTCATTTAATCGATTTGATTACTACAAGAGCAACTGGTACAATTACACCAGATTTTAATTGCATGCCCATATACAACAGGGACGTAACTGAAATCTTAAATTACTGCATGAAAGAGAGTTTAGAATTATCAGGTACGTATGAATGTACACAAATTCTTAGTCAGACTATTATATCAAAATACCCAAACTTTGTTGCAGGGAAATGATGAGGAAAGTGTGGGAAACTCACTCCATCTATGTTAAATTACAGATTATTCGAAGCAACAGAAACAAAGGTATACCAATTAAATTTCGCAAAGTAGGGAGATCATTCCCTTTGGAAAAGCACATATAACATTAGGTTGGTACTTCCTTAACTAGCGACACTTACTAGACATTATGATGATATTTTATAATAAAAGTAATTCACCAATGATTGTATTGTTTTTTGTCTTTGTTTTTCCCTTTTGCCGCCATAAATTAAATGAACCTTTGCTGCTAATATAAATGTGCACATTTAAATCTTACTACGTCCGGAAGAAGCACAAGTGTGTGAAACATACGTTGGGCAATTTGTGTAGTGATCAATATGATCCAGGGCTCATTTAAAGAATATCCTCTCTAATTGGTTCTGAAATAATAATCGTGAAAAAATGTTTTGTTTTGTATTATCTCAGGATAAGATTAGGTGTGTTTCAGTGTTAGGCACGATTGTATGCAGTACCCTTTGGGTGCACTACAACAACCCTGACCTCCTGGCAATAGGAACCCGACCGTTGGTATAAGACTGTACTACACAGGTTGGTAGTGTGGTCGAGTAGCCAGGCTTATCTCAAGAGGGGTCAATGTGAGCTGTAGGGGAGTTACACAGAGATTCACAGTGAGAAGTATTAAAATAAACTCTTACACACAAGGTTTCTTGATTAAACGATTATTAATCTATTTATCAGTCAGTTAGAATAAGCCTTCTTCAGAAGGGAGCAATATAAAGCAAACCACAAATACACCTCAAATATACACACTCTTAGTTTTCTAAATCAGTGGATACCCATTTGGGACCGCACAGAGGCACTACCTACACCCTCAGGTGACTTTAATTGCTAGGGTGCTGTGGACATTAATATATCACTGTTTGCATTTAGAATAGTCTTGGGAGAAGTGTCAAAAAAAGAGGGTTCAGAATAACACAAGGATTCACACAAAGATTCTTAAGCAGGTAAGTACTTTCAATATTCCCCTAAAGCAAACTCAGTTAACCCTTTCCCGGAGGGAAGGCAGAAAACATAAGCAGAAGAGAGAAGAGTCATTCAGGGAGCCAGGCCAGCCAATGTTAAGTTAGCAAAGGTCAAGGTGAACTGAAGCACTTCTTGCAGGTAAGTAGAAAGTCTTTCACAATGTTTTAAACGTCTTGGTAAAATAGAAGAAATCAAAGTAGGGCCACAAGCTGATTAGGCTTGTGAGGTGAAGAAGCTGAGAGCAACTCTACAAATGCAACCAAGCAAGTCTTCAACGAGGACAAGTGGCTACACAACAAGAGGTAAGTTCTTTTTGGACTGTACAGTACCTTTAGGTTGAAGAAAAAGTACAGCAGATGACTTCTGTTCCTGTGCAGCTCTGCAGATCCTGCTGTTCGTGGGCCTCAGTCGTGGGGACAAGAGAGAGGACATCGGGTGACTCCTGCACTGCAATGGGACGGTCACAGCTCGCAACCAGCAATCTTCAAACAAGTGGCACTTCGGTGTTTCAGCTCCTTGCATCTACTGCAAATAGCACCACGAGGTTCCTTGCTGTCAAGATGGGCTTTCCTTGCGTCTGGGGTCCTGCACTCTGTTGAAGGGGTTAAGGCTCAGTCAGTCCTGCTTCCTGGAAGTCCAAAGGATCTTCCTGGAGCTCTTGGCCAGCTTAAAAGTAACACATACAAACTCGTTGGCTTCTCCCTGGCTTTCCGGTTCCAGCAGTGAATGCAGTGGAAACTCGACCAGCTTTGAGAGGATATCCAGTTGGCTTACTTTGAAGTTGATTGGCCCCACCAATTCAAAGGGAGAAGTCGTCCTTGCAGGGGCTTCTCTGTCGATATGAATTTGGAATTTTCAGCACAGCAGCAGGGCTTCATCGGGCGAACCAACGGTCCAGGAGCCTCATTACGAGGTGGGCGCAAAGGGATACCGGGCACCGTTAAGGACATTGGTGCCGGTAATCCCTTTGCGCCCTATTCCGAGGTCCCTTAGCGGGTCCCTTCCTTAACGCCTGGTTTTACCAGGTGTTATGGGCGGGGCCCGTTAAGGGACTTCAGAGCTAATAACGGTACCGCAATTTGCGGTACCGTTATTAGCGCCTTCCCCCTTCCCATTGAGCCTTATGGGGGCTGAAATGGGAATGGGGAATGGCTTTTTCAATGGGGACTTACCGGTCCCGCAAAGGTGGGAATAGACCGGTAAGTCCCCATTGAACGAGGGCAGACTCGGTGCCAGTATTGGAGGTAGTCATGGCACTAATAGCTAATAGCGCCATGACTACCTCCAACCTCATAATGAGGCCCCAGGAGTTGCAGAAGGCATCTTCTTCAAGTTCTTCTTCGGATTCCTTCATCCAGTGGTCGACTCTGCCTTCCAAGCCAAAAGGCCTCGCCTTTTATGTAGCTTGCTCCCATTCATTCCAGTTTAGCTGTCAGTCACCCAGCAGGGTGGCTCTGCTTGCCGCACAGCCAGCCAGCCAATCACCTAAGAGTGCATTCCTGTCTTCTAGGAGACTAAGCACAAGGATTTTTGGGCACCTCCCTCGCTTCCTGCCCCCGCCAGACACCCTGCAGCCAGAGACGGGCTTCACTTGTGAATCCTGCCAAAGGAAAATTAACAAAGGGACCAAACATGGTTTGGTACGTATAGTAAATCTCACTAAGGACCTTTCCACTAACAAATGGTGAAAAAAGAAGACGAGTGCCATTTTGACAAAAATGACACCCATGGGTGCTTTACTGTGGCTGCAAACGCAGCCTGTGGTAAAATCCCATAATGGTAGTTAAAAGTAAACCACTGCCACCAGCCATTCAGTGAGGAAAGGGTAACATAAAAATGTTACATGAGAAGCTAGACAAAAGAGGATACTAATTAACCCCTCCAGCACCCTATTGTAAGATAGTGTGTGCTGGGTCTAGAAGGTTACAAAGGTAAGTAAAGTCAATTTCACTTTACTGCCCTGAGAAACAGTAGTTTATTCCAGAGAAGGTATTTAAACCTTTGGGAAATCTGAAAGACTTCCCTGTGTCACTGCACTGAAGGTGCTGTGTGACACAATGTAAAAGATGATGCCTATGTCAGACTCCACCACTAAAAGAAACACAGTGCACAAAATCACATCAAAATACATGAGAGAGTGGGAAAAGGGGGTGTCACACTCTCCAGGTTAAAAATAAACCATGTCCTCAAAATCCAGCAAAGTTGCTGGGGGTCTCTAAGGTAGAGGGAATTAGCACATATCTGAGAATTCTCCCTAACATTTGGTCAGGTACTTCCTGGATTACAATAGAATAGCAGCAGATACTTTATTTAATAATATGAAACAAACATTCACCAGAAATTCATTTGGATGTTCACTTGAATTGCTTTTGTTACTCTAACTGATCCTCAAATTTCTATCATTTTAGACATGTGGCCGTCCCTCCTAAATGTTGTTTCTTTTTGGATATATCTGACATGTATTTTACTTAGAAACTGCATTTTACTGTTATCTTTTCTGTTCTTAAAATGTCCAGAGAAGGCTTAAGATTATGGTATTATTCAAATATGTATTGTCATTTAAACAACAAAATGGGGTTAGGTCTCACTAAAAACATAATTTAAATGAAAAATGTAATAATATCTATTATCAAGACCTGGACAGTCTAGGTAAGTTCAGATAAAGCTTTATTAAGCAGGTTTGTAACAACCCCCAGCAGGTCCTCACATCCCAGCTTCTAACTTCAACTGCATCCACAGAACTCCAAGCTTGTTTTCACCATACACATTCTACCCAGGGTTCCACATGCTAAAGCTACTTTACAACATATCTCCTTTCCTTCCTTCAACACCATCTTGTTCTCACCAATGCAACTCGATTCAAATTCCCCACCTGCCCCCCTCTCACTCTCACTGCATCACTCAACACCCTCCCCACCTGCACCGGCTCAGAATACAATGGATCTCCTATTCTTCTCACCATACCTTTCTTAATCCTCACCCTGTCACCACATTGCAGTTCCATCTTCTTCCCCTGCCTCTGTTAATTCTCTTTCACAATCCATTAATTCTTTTTTTTGTCCAATTTCTCTCGCAATACCTCAACAGGGCAATCTGATTCTGTTGCCCTTCCCAACAAAGGAGGGACCACATTGTATGTGGTGCCAACCCCTCCCCCTCAACTGAGTATAGACAGTATGATAGGCAGATCAAATGGTACTATTATTGCTGAAATCAGGATTATAGTGCTTTTATTTAAGGTAAAACGTGCACATGGCACTGTGCATATTTGGGCTAAAAATGACCCAAGAAGTGAAGGGTGCTTTGAATATCACACACATATCATAAGAATATAAAGATATATTATGAATATGGGATACAAAGTTAGAAATGCTTACATAAATACATAATGGCTCCCTGAAGGATTAATACAGTGGCAAACAGAGATATATTTAAAAATGGATACCACAAGCAGAGAAGAGTCATTCAGGGAGCCAGGCCAGCCAATGTTAAGTTAGCAAAGGTCAAGGTGAACTGAAGCACTTCTTGCAGGTAAGTAGAAAGTCTTTCACAATGTTTTAAACGTCTTGGTAAAATAGAAGAAATCAAAGTAGGGCCACAAGCTGATTAGGCTTGTGAGGTGAAGAAGCTGAGAGCAACTCTACAAATGCAACCAAGCAAGTCTTCAACGAGGACAAGTGGCTACACAACAAGAGGTAAGTTCTTTTTGGACTGTACAGTACCTTTAGGTTGAAGAAAAAGTACAGCAGATGACTTCTGTTCCTGTGCAGCTCTGCAGATCCTGCTGTTCGTGGGCCTCAGTCGTGGGGACAAGAGAGAGGACATCGGGTGACTCCTGCACTGCAATGGGACGGTCACAGCTCGCAACCAGCAATCTTCAAACAAGTGGCACTTCGGTGTTTCAGCTCCTTGCATCTACTGCAAATAGCACCACGAGGTTCCTTGCTGTCAAGATGGGCTTTCCTTGCGTCTGGGGTCCTGCACTCTGTTGAAGGGGTTAAGGCTCAGTCAGTCCTGCTTCCTGGAAGTCCAAAGGATCTTCCTGGAGCTCTTGGCCAGCTTAAAAGTAACACATACAAACTCGTTGGCTTCTCCCTGGCTTTCCGGTTCCAGCAGTGAATGCAGTGGAAACTCGACCAGCTTTGAGAGGATATCCAGTTGGCTTACTTTGAAGTTGATTGGCCCCACCAATTCAAAGGGAGAAGTCGTCCTTGCAGGGGCTTCTCTGTCGATATGAATTTGGAATTTTCAGCACAGCAGCAGGGCTTCATCGGGCGAACCAACGGTCCAGGAGCCTCATTACGAGGTGGGCGCAAAGGGATACCGGGCACCGTTAAGGACATTGGTGCCGGTAATCCCTTTGCGCCCTATTCCGAGGTCCCTTAGCGGGTCCCTTCCTTAACGCCTGGTTTTACCAGGTGTTATGGGCGGGGCCCGTTAAGGGACTTCAGAGCTAATAACGGTACCGCAATTTGCGGTACCGTTATTAGCGCCTTCCCCCTTCCCATTGAGCCTTATGGGGGCTGAAATGGGAATGGGGAATGGCTTTTTCAATGGGGACTTACCGGTCCCGCAAAGGTGGGAATAGACCGGTAAGTCCCCATTGAACGAGGGCAGACTCGGTGCCAGTATTGGAGGTAGTCATGGCACTAATAGCTAATAGCGCCATGACTACCTCCAACCTCATAATGAGGCCCCAGGAGTTGCAGAAGGCATCTTCTTCAAGTTCTTCTTCGGATTCCTTCATCCAGTGGTCGACTCTGCCTTCCAAGCCAAAAGGCCTCGCCTTTTATGTAGCTTGCTCCCATTCATTCCAGTTTAGCTGTCAGTCACCCAGCAGGGTGGCTCTGCTTGCCGCACAGCCAGCCAGCCAATCACCTAAGAGTGCATTCCTGTCTTCTAGGAGACTAAGCACAAGGATTTTTGGGCACCTCCCTCGCTTCCTGCCCCCGCCAGACACCCTGCAGCCAGAGACGGGCTTCACTTGTGAATCCTGCCAAAGGAAAATTAACAAAGGGACCAAACATGGTTTGGTACGTATAGTAAATCTCACTAAGGACCTTTCCACTAACAAATGGTGAAAAAAGAAGACGAGTGCCATTTTGACAAAAATGACACCCATGGGTGCTTTACTGTGGCTGCAAACGCAGCCTGTGGTAAAATCCCATAATGGTAGTTAAAAGTAAACCACTGCCACCAGCCATTCAGTGAGGAAAGGGTAACATAAAAATGTTACATGAGAAGCTAGACAAAAGAGGATACTAATTAACCCCTCCAGCACCCTATTGTAAGATAGTGTGTGCTGGGTCTAGAAGGTTACAAAGGTAAGTAAAGTCAATTTCACTTTACTGCCCTGAGAAACAGTAGTTTATTCCAGAGAACGTATTTAAACCTTTGGGAAATCTGAAAGACTTCCCTGTGTCACTGCACTGAAGGTGCTGTGTGACACAATGTAAAAGATGATGCCTATGTCAGACTCCACCACTAAAAGAAACACAGTGCACAAAATCACATCAAAATACATGAGAGAGTGGGAAAAGGGGGTGTCACACTCTCCAGGTTAAAAATAAACCATGTCCTCAAAATCCAGCAAAGTTGCTGGGGGTCTCTAAGGTAGAGGGAATTAGCACATTTCTGAGAATTCTCCCTAACATTTGGTCAGGTACTTCCTGGATTACAATAGAATAGCAGCAGATACTTTATTTAATAATATGAAACAAACATTCACCAGAAATGCATTTGGATGTTCACTTGAATTGCTTTTGTTACTCTAACTGATCCTCAAATTTCTATCATTTTAGACATGTGGCCGTCCCTCCTAAATGTTGTTTCTTTTTGGATATATCTGACATGTATTTTACTTAGAAACTGCATTTTACTGTTATCTTTTCTGTTCTTAAAATGTCCAGAGAAGGCTTAAGATTATGGTATTATTCAAATATGTATTGTCATTTAAACAACAAAATGGGGTTAGGTCTCACTAAAAACATAATTTAAATGAAAAATGTAATAATATCTATTATCAAGACCTGGACAGTCTAGGTAAGTTCAGATAAAGCTTTATTAAGCAGGTTTGTAACAACCCCCAGCAGGTCCTCACATCTCAGCTTCTAACTTCAACTGCATCCACAGAACTCCAAGCTTGTTTTCAGCATACACATTCTACCCAGGGTTCCACATGCTAAAGCTACTTTACAACATATCTCCTTTCCTTCCTGCAACACCATCTTGTTCTCACCAATGCAACTCGATTCAAATTCCCCACCTGCCCCCCTCTCACTCTCACTGCATCACTCAACACCCTCCCCACCTGCACCGGCTCAGAATACAATGGATCTCCTATTCTTCTCACCATACCTTTCTTAATCCTCACCCTGTCACCACATTGCAGTTCCATCTTCTTCCCCTGCCTCTGTTAATTCTCTTTCACAATCCATTCATTCTTTTTTTTGTCCAATTTCTCTCGCAATACCTCAACAAGGCAATGTGATTCTGTCGCCCTTCCCAACAAAGGAGGGACCACATTGTATGTGGTGCCAACCCCTCCCCCTCAACTGAGTATAGACAGTATGATAAGCAGATCAAATGGTACTATTATTGCTGAAATCAGGATTATAGTGCTTTTATTTAAGGTAAAAAGTGCACATGGCACTGTGCATATTTGGGCTAAAAATGACCCAAGAAGTGAAGGGTGCTTTGAATATCACACACATATCATAAGAATATAAAGATATATTATGAATATGGGATACAAAGTTAGAAATGCTTACATAAATAAATAATGGCTCCCTGGAGGATTAATACAGTGGCAAACAGAGATATATTTAAAAATGGATACCACAAGCACAAAATGGTGTCTAGTTTTAAGGCCATGTGTGAAACCCCTGACTCATGCTGATAAGCAACAGAGGCTGGTACATTTCTTTGGCAGCATCTTGCAGTGAGATGATTGAGTCTGGGAGGTTAAACTTGGAACTTGGAAGAAAAAGCAGACACGATTGATGGTGAAGTTAGACAAGGCAAGGGAAGCTTGGATACATTTACCTATGTTATTAATAAGAAGGGCATACTGTACTTTATGGAGACCAATTTGAGAGACCATCTCCATTATTTGGCATCATATAATAGAGGTTATTCATTTCTCCACAGTATAAAGCACTAACTGACTTGGCAGGACCTCGAAAAAGTAGATAAAGAATTGACAGTGATGTGATAAAGTTGTTTTTGGCAGGAGTTGAGAAATGTTATAAATGTGTCTTGCCAAGTCTAAAAATAAGCTTATCAGTTTTGCATGTCAGGAAAAATAGTGGATGCCAACTATGCTAATGTAGGCTTGGGGTGTACCAGATAAGCAATCCCATCATAGAGATGTGAGTTTTTTCTCTGGCTAAGAGGACCTATCAGAAACATGCTCTGACAAAAGTAGTCATTTACGTAAGGTTGTTGCATCATCCAAATAGCCTATATAAGCATGTTGAAGGCAAAATATTGCTGAGTGCTTTTTTCCAGATTGTGTCTTGTAACTGCACCTAATAAAGACTGCTGAGAAAAAAACTCCCAGGTGGCTGATTTTCTCCTGTCTTTGTCTCTGAGAAGTGTTCACAGATGCCAGGTACTGGATGGGATGGGAAGAGGACCCCCCAGTTTACTCAACATTGGTATTGGCCTTCCGCTCTCTCATCATCTCAAACAGGCTAACATTCTTATAAGTAACTTCCTAATTTCTTTTACTGTGTCTGCAAAATCTTGGACAAACGTTTGATAACATTGAACCATACCTAAAAAATAACAAAGTTCTTCTTTAGACTCAGGTATTCCCACCTTCTTTATCGCATCCACCATCTCACTTTTGGTTTCACGCCTGACCCTGAGATCTCATGACCTCAAGTATTCCACTTTCTCCTTTCCAAACACACATTTCCATGTTCTAAACGTGATGCCCTTCCTTTCCAATATCTCAAGCATATCATGTTCTGTTTCATTTCTTCCACTTATGAAAACAACATCTTGGAAGTAAAATACTCCATTCATCCCCTTAAACAACTTGTCCATCATTTTTTGGAGCACAAATGAAGCTGATATAAGACCAAATGGCATTCTTCTAAATGGGAAAATCCTGTCATGTGTTATAAAAGCAGTAATTGTTCTGCTCTCCTCCTTCTGCTCTGTCTGGTGATATGTTGAGACCATATCCAGCTTCGAAAAAACATTTCCATCACCAATCATAGCTAGCATCTCATTCATATTCGGCAAAGTGTCTTTCAACAGCTACGCACTTATTTAATTCTCACAAATCCATACACAAACGAAGCTCACCTGATGGCTTCTTCACTACCACCAATGGAGAGATCTACTAAACACCACCAGCTCTCTCAATCACACCCATTTTATGCAACTTGTCTTGCTCTTTTTTACACCTTCCCACAATTCCAAGGGAACTGGTCGCAGCCTGGCCACCTTGTGTGTGCATCCTTTCTTCAAAATTATTTTGTGTTCCATACCTTTGACTATCCCCACACCTTCTTTAAACACTTTCAAATAGCTACCACAAACAGATCTATACACCTTTAACCCTTGCGCTCTGTTGCATTCAGGTCCAATCCCATACCCAACTTGTTTTGCTCACGCCACCCTAACAAAGTAGCACCCTTCTTTGTCACGTATACTTTTCTTTGAGCAGTCCTGCACTTAAAATCAAACATAGCATTAAAAAGGGTTCAGGGGGAAGTTAGGGAATAACCCTGTTAAGTTATTGCAATACTTTTGCATAAGAGCGGCGGTACACCTCAGATGGCCCTCCTTCCCACAAGAACCTGAGTCCTGTACATGCATAGAAACAGTAATGGCAGGAGAGATGCCAAGGGGTTTGGTCTCCAGACTATATAAGGTTGTTCAGATGGGCCAGAAGCAGCTGAATAAGGTGAAACTTAAATGGGGAAGGGACTTGGCAATAACCATTGATGAAACTAATGGCAGAAATACTGTTTGTTGACCAGGGAGGTTTCTCTGAATGCTCTCCTGCAGCTCATACAGTTTAAAATATTGAATCAATTGCATTATACCCCGGTGAGTGTTTCGTGATTCTTCCCTGCTGCATTGAGTGAATGTATGAAATCTGGTGCAGAGGGGGCGGATTCAGTGCATATATACTGGAATTGTCCAAATATCACACAGTTCTGGTGAGGTATTGCATGATATGACTGGGGTCCCCCACCCCCACTTACACCACTGAAATATCTAGTGGGTGACATAGGTAAAGTATCCACCAAGATACAAGGACTGATCAATATGAGATGTATAATAGCCAAAAAATGTATAATGATTACATGAAAATCCAGGAGGGCACCAACGTTGCAGGAGTGGTTGAGAGAAATGACCTTTTGTGAGTGAATTGGAGGAGGGATATACCTGGTCTATCCACATTACGAGTAGACCAAAGGACATATGGGGCCCATTTAAAGACTACCTTAGTGGTAGAGAAAAGGAAAGGACATGAGTTGTAACAGGTCAAATGTAATGTTGGTGTGCAAATGTTGTACACAGAGATGCTGTGGCGTCGAAACTGTGTGAACCTGTAGACTGTTGGAACCTGCTAACCTGTAACCTAAGTAAAATAAAATAAAAACATAGTATTAGAGTACCCTAACAATTCAATTTTGTCAAGGTTGTATCCTCCTGGGTACACATCAGGGCACAACAACTTGCTCACTTCACTAACCACAATTTGTTCATACGTATCTCTAAACATCAATGAGATCTTTTCCCCTGAATGTGACATCATAGACACCAGCTTTCCATTCACTTGGACCGTGGCATATGGACTTTCACACTCCTCCACATCCACACCATGTATCACATTTACAATGATAGTCTCGACATGGCAGTCGTCATCTTCCTCAGGTGACGCCTGTTCCTCCACATGTTGCATAAAACACTTTCCTTTTGAAAATTCTTGCAATAACTAGCAATATGCCACTTTTTCCTCGCACTTTAAACACACCACTTTACGCCCGGGACAAACTCGAGCAGCAAAATGTGATCCACTGGCACAACGAAAGCAGAGGCGTTCTTCACCTCTTTGGTTCTTCATTCATGCTCCTTGGCTTTCACCTCCCCCTTTCCTATCTTTCATCTTTTTTTCTGCTTGCCCTCCTGTGAAGACATGCTCAGATTTTCAAAACCTCGGCTTTGGCCTCTTTGTTCTCAGCTTTAGACAGTTTTGCCACACAGGCCATTGAGTGTTCAACTCCTTTGTCAATCTACAATACCAGGCTCAGCTCATCTTTTTATTTATTTTATTTAGTGAGCATTTGTTAGGCACCTATACAGCAGAATTGTGTTTCCAGGTGCTACATGGCTAAGTGGGGAGGAAATAAGGGGAATTAATAACATTGGCAAAACAGTAATTATACAATCATGATCCTACTAGGCCTTGTGGCATTTGGACATGCAAGTGTAGTGAAAAGAAGTGAGGGAGATAGGGATTGGTGGGGGGAATGGACAAGTGCTGGTGGGGGCATGTGAGGGAAGTGCCAAGGGGAGCCAAGGAGGAGTCTTCAGGCTAAGTGCTCGGGCGGGTGAATCCCAAGGCTCGGATGCACAGCCACCTAGCAGGGGCCCACAGGGGCATTGCAGTGGGGTTGAGGGGTGGTGCTGGTATTGACTGGGAAGAGAGGGCCTGGTATCCTGTGAAATTCATGAGGATCATGCTTCCGGTCACAGCAGTAGTGGAGTGATTAGCAAGGAAGGAAAAGAGGGAAAGAGGTAGAGAAAAGAGTTTGAGAAGTTTCTGTAACTTAAGGAGGTCCAGGTCAAGTCTGAGAGGGGCAGGAGGCTGTTCCAAAGGGTGGCACCAGCCGAAGAGAGAGACCGCCCCCCCACCCTCTGCTTGGAGAAGCATTTGACAATCAAAGAGTTGGAATTAGAGGAGCAGAGGGCTCTAGTAGGGGAGTCCTTGCAGGGATTGGGGAGGGAGGGTTTGAGATAGCGTTGTTGCAGGCCCCAGAAAGCCTTGTGGATGATGCAGAGGGTCTTGAATTTGATCCTCGCAGCCACAGGGAGCCAGTGGAGAGATTTTAGAGCTGGAGAGATACAGTCCCTGGGCTTGAGGCCAAGGATAAGTCTTGCAGCCCTATTCCGGATTAGCTGAAGGGGGCGTAGGGTGGAGAGGGGGAAATTGAGGAAGACGCTGTTGCAGTAGTCCAGCCTAGAGAGGACAAGAGCTCTGGAGACATTGAGCTTCTGGAGGAAGGTCAAAAAAGGCAGAATGCCTCCGAGGAGGTGAATCTGAAAGTGGGAATTCTTGGCAAGGTCCAAGATGTTAGGGGTGAAGGAGAGAGCAGGGTCAAAGATGACCCCAAGGTTTTTGGCCTCACAGTATGGTTAGGGTATAGGGCCAAAGGAGGGGGGACAGAGGGTAGGAGGAAAACAAGGCACAGGTGTCCCAATGAGAAGGATCTCCATCTTACTGGCATTAAGACAGAGATCGTCAGCTGCACACCGGTTGCCAGACATTTCGTCGGAAAAAATTAGTCGACAGGACATTTGGTCGAAACCATTTGGTCGAAAACCAAATGGTCGAATTTTTTTTATTTTTTATTTTCACTTTTTTTTCTAAAAACCCCTTTTTTTCCATAAACTACAACCTAAAATATATATATAAATAAAAAAGAAATTCTACCATTTGGTTTTCGACCAAATTACGTCGACCAAATGTCTTTCGACAAAATGTCTTTCGACGAAATGTCCGGACACCCTGCACACCATACCTGGATGGCGGTCAGACAATTGGGGATTAGAGAGGAGGATGAGGACATAGTAGAGAGAAGTTTGAAGGGAAGCTGTGTGTCATCAGCATAGCACTAGAAATGAGGAGAGACAGAGTAGATCAGGTGAGCAAGAGGGGCGAGATAGATATTGAAGATCCACAGCGATAGGATAGAGCCCTGGGGGACGCCACAGCAAGAGATTGTGGTGGTGGAAGAAAAAGTCTGAGGGTATCACAGAGCCGTTTTATGAGGATAGAATGGTTGACATTGTCAAAGGCAGAGTAGAGATTGAGGAGAATGAGAACAGCAGGAGAGTTAGTGTCATGATTTTCAAGCATGTCTTCACGGGTGTTCATGAGAGCTGTTTCCGTGCACCTGGATGCCTACAATCCAGATTGATGGTCATGGAGGCAATCAACAAGTTCAGTGTGGAGGGTTAGTTGGGGAGGACAGCATGTCCAAGAGTTTAACCAGGAAAGTTAGTTCACCGGGCAGGAGGGGCCAGCAGACAGCTTTTTTAGAAGAGGGTGCACAAGGGAGTGTTTGATTGATTGAGTGAAAGAGCCAGTGGCAAGAAGTCGGCAAGAGCTGGGGTGAGAGAGGAGATATTGTCCTTAAAAGTCCTAGACGAGCAGGGGAGCACCTGTTTGGAGGAGACCTTCATAGAGCAGACAACTTCAGAGACCTCATCCGGTGCTGTGGGCAGGAGGGAGGGGCGGAAGGACTGAGCCAATAGAGGCAGGGGAGCAGGAGCGGGAGTCCTGTTATTGCCACAGTGGATCAGGAACTGATCTCGAATATGTTCATCCAACTCATTTCCAAACTTACATGTCAGCGCAAGGTGGCTCAAAGCTGTAAAATATTCTTCTACAGACTCTCAATTTTCCTTAATACGGACACCAAAATTATACCGCTCTAGAATAGTGTTCATTTTAGGATTAAAGTGTGCATCCAATTTACGCAGGGACATATCTAGATAATTTGCAGCATCACTAGTACTCACAGGATCCAATTGAAGAAGAGTCTCAAATATACGTTGACCCTTGTAGCCCAAAATGATGGGCCACAGGCAGCACAGATATAGTGGAGGAAGCCCTTCCATTGGCTCCATTTCACCTTAACAGGGCCAGGAGTCACGATAAATATTGTTGGACCAGGAACAACTGACATAGCCATAGTACTAATCGTGGGGTACCAAACCTTGAAGACAAACTAGCCTGATGCACACTCCCTTGCAAAAGGTAGGGTGGTCACCCAATGCAAAAGAAAGTGCAACTACATATGAGAATGGGCACAACTAGAGTCAGTCACTGTGGGCCAGCCAGTCACCGTCTCCACATCATAACATGCAGCAACATAATCAGCAATAAAAAAACATAGGCACCTGGATCCACTGGAACGAAGAAGCTCCTGCATCCGTGGTACGGGCACAATTGGTTACGGTTGTCACGGCAACCAAGATGTGCGCACGTAACGGAGCATTGCACGGTACATTCTTCAATGCACAAGTTGAAAGTGCACACTTCTCCTTCCTGGCACTCGCTTGTGCCCAGACAAAACCGGTGGAGGGAAGCCCTCCAGCCCCTGGTGTGGCCTCTTTAGATACCTGGTGCCCCCCAATGGCTCAATGAAGGGCGTCGCAATGTCACTGCGACACTATTGGCCAGGGTGGCGGCTCCAAAATTACTGAGGCACCTGCTGACTACGCCTCCTCAATGCAGTCAGGGCAGTCCAAGAAGACAGGGAAAACACTGTCCTCGCATCAGCAGAGCGACACATTCCCAGCAAGGCCAAACTGGCCAGCAAACATGCTGCAGGGCGCAGGGCGCAGCACTCATGTAATGCTCAGGAAGCTGCTTAGAGGACTCAACTAGCTGGCGGGAGGTCTTGAAAGCTCATTGCCATTAATATGAAGACCAGGACATTCCAGGTAAGTTCAGCTCCAGCTTCAATAAGGAGGTTCCGAACGACCCCAGCAGGTCCTCACATCTCAGCTTCTAACTCCAACTGTCGCCACAGAACCCCAAGATTGTTTTCAATATACACATTCTACCTAGGGTTCCACCATCTAAAGCTACTTTACAACAATTTCCCTAGCTGCATATTAGATGTCTTACAAATAATGAGTTGGTTACAGCACCTCCTGGCCTCCCACACACTGCAGAAAGATTAAATCAAACGTACTTACTCATAGCTCGCGCTGTTCTGAGTCCCAGTGCCAAACGACTTCGAAAACCGTTTACTCAAACCTTTAAAAAAGAGAAAATCATTATTGTTGTGAAATAATGTCACAATGCCTACCTCCAAAAAACTACTGTAACAAGTACCAAAATAGTATCAATTTCCATTGTATTATCGTAAGATGATGCTCCGCAGTGAAGTAAACTTTGCTGAAAATGTTGGGGGGACATGACTTCTGAAGAAGAGGTGCTCCAGCCAAATGAATGGGGACAAAATAGTTTGCCATGAAAGTTGGGGGGAACAAACACCCCTGCCCCCCCCTAGAATTACACCCATGATGCTTAGCTTGAGCTGACGTGCTCACAAATCTCTTGTTAGTCACGAGACAATGAGGGATCTAACCTATGAAACATGATACTCCACAAATTTGACTGAGCCCAGTTTTGAGAAAGGCTGAAAGCAGCCGAAACACATGTCAGCACAAGGGCGTTAATGAAAATGAAACCACTTTAACAAACTGTTCTATTGAGTGATCTCCTAATTGGCGCACCCTTTGAGGACGGGACTGCTCCTTTTTGACACAAGAAGTGAGATGCACCAAATTTTTGGGGGAGAATCTGGTCCTGAAAGTTAATACTTGAGCATTCCTTTTTACTGTTCCCTCCCCATTCGTACCATAAGCATTGACTAATGTATGCATTTGTTGGACAAGCTTGGTTACAGATACAATATGCAGTTGTAACCTATGACTACACCTTGGCATAACATAACTCGCAAGTGTGGCACATTACTTTTGTGAATCAGGACCCAAAAGTTTCACGGCGCGCTGTGGCGAGCGAGCGCTCCATTTGGTGGTTCAGTGCCAGTTGCCCGCTCGGAGGGTTGGCGATGTATGCGTGGCGGAGGACAGCCAGTTGCTAGAGTGTGAGCAGGTGACCAGCAAAATCACTAACTCTCAGAAAGTAGACCCTGCCGCGCCAAACAGCTCCTTCAGCATGCGACTACAACCACAAGATCAAAATAACTCACACCCACATTTTGCATCCATTGAGCTAAGAAAACTTTCTAACAACGCGACAGAGCACCAAAATACCTATCTCCACCTTAAAAGAAAGCATGATATAACGTATCATGAACAGCGAGCTGCTAAGTTTTTTGCTAAAAATATCTGGAAACCGATGAGTCTCAAATCATATTGTACCATACCGGCAGGGAAAGTCTTTTACCACCCACGCTGCATACAGTGGAGTGTACAAACAGAAGAGGGTTTGGACACGACTGAATTTCAAGCTCAGCCCATGACAGTTGAGCTAGTACGTAGTTGCCATGACTTAGAAATTTCTGGTCAACACCTATTAGATACTGCTACGACAATGGAGTCAGAAAGAGAGCATGACACTTCTCCTATAAAAGATGCCAGAGACAAGAGCAACCCAAGCCTAAACATAGCACCAGCTAACTGGGAATGGTCATCACCACAAACCACAATCTAGCTTCGATGCACTACAACAAAACAAATCGCAAGTGCAGAACCACAAGTAAAAGCTAGTTATAGTCAAACAATTACAAAAGAAAAATCGAAATCAGCTACTGACCAGAGCATAAGTATTTGCTCAAAAGGAACCCAAACAGACAGAAAAAACATAAAACATTCAGAAGAAGTTGCTCGGAAAACCCCAATAAAGATTTAGATTTTGTAGTGATTTCGACCTTGACGTCAATTTTAGCACCGTTCATGAAGTTATATGAACAAATTGGAGACCAAGTAAAGGACCAGACAACAGTCCTAGCTATGTTGCACTCGAAGATGTTATACGTTGAAGGATTTGTTACAGGAGTGCAACAGAACATGGAGACTAGCACAGCCAAGGTATCATCTCTATTCCACACGATATTGGACCCAATTATAAAAGAAAAACAAGCCTACAGATTGTCACAAACCTTTGAACCTACAGACTTAAATCTTCATTCCTCATTGACTCAGAAAGTTTTGACATCAACTGTTGCGCAAACGGATCCGATGACACAAGTTGGTAAAACCACAGATAAGAATGGCCTTTCGATCATCGAAACAACCAACACAGCCGGCTTAGGGATCCAAACAAACGTGGCAATCCTGACAGTGACTCTATCTTTCATTCACTTTCTTCAGGAGAACGCAAATCAAATAAATCAATAGGCGTGAAAGTGGTCCTGGCAAACAACAAAGACCATCTACCTAACACAGACGAAACGATTGGCACCCAAGCTAAAACCACCAATGAGAGAGAACTATTAACAATAAATTCAATCAATCCAACAAGAACAATGTGTGCCATCTTTTCTAAAACATCAAAGAGCAATCCAAACACATTGTTGCATGTTCAAGAAGCACTGAAACAACGACGAAAAAACAGACAATGAAAAAAATTTAAAGAGATGAGAAGTGCATTCAAATCAAGAAAAGTCAAAACCTACTACCAACTACAAAATAGAAATCAAACGGAAGTAAAATGTGTATCAAAAACATGACACTTCCTAAAATAAATAAAATAACCCAACTATAAAAAAAGTGGACAAACTGCACGTAGCAATACCGGAGAACAAGAGCCCCGACGACATTACACCAGCGACCGATACATCAATCACAGACCTCATGGACCTATCAAGATATTCAATTTCGACACCTGACCAGTATGATACAACGTCCATCAAAGACGAGGAATCATCATGTGAACCAGCAACATTGGAATCCGAAATGACTATGATGAGGCCTGAAATCCCAGGTGGGCTGGGCGACCTTTGGAGCCCTTGGTCGCAAACTAACAATAGGATAAACTAAAAGCGATGGATGGAGCAAAATGGAAACACACAAAAGAATCAATAGGCCCACCTAGTAATCGCCTACAGAACAGGCTACAAAACGACCATGTTGAAGAAAATCCAAGGCTACTAACAGTAGTTCACTATCCCCTAGAGACGCATCCAACAAACCAAAAAAGCAGGAACAAAGTATCAAAATCTGAGAGGAGGGGAACAAAAGAGCAAAGGAACTCCCCATGAATTAGGTCATCAAAAAGCAGTAAGATCGAAGAAGACCAAATCACTAACTGCATAATGCATCAACCTCAGACGAAAGAGAGCACACATAACATGCAAAGGATCTCAAACATGGATTTGTCAAAGGAGTGGGTACCTCCCTAAACATATTCCTGATCAATATTCTGAAGGCGCAAACAAAACGAACTAAGGGAAAAAAAATCTATATAGTGTTTATGGATCTCACTGAAGCTTTTGACTCAGTAGGCAGGCCCAAACTTTGGTGCAAACTGAGGCAGTGGGGCTGTTCGACAACAATCCTGGAAGCAACACAAGACCTGTATTCCGAGACCACAATACGGATCCGAATGGACAGAATGGGTACAACGACGAAGACAATCGAAACAAACAAGGGCTTAAAACAAGGCTGCCCTTTGGCAGTTGACCTGTTCAACTTGTTCATTTCAGATAGCAAACTGGAATTTAATGACATCAGATGCTTCACCCCTAACATTAGTGGAATTAAAATAGGCTGTTTACTTTACGCTGATGATGTAGTCCTGCTGGACCAAATTCCAGTAGGGCTCCAGCACCAACTAGATGCGCTACAAACATACGCACAAGAAAATGGCCTAAGAATTAACCCGCTCAAATCAAGGGTGATGGTCTTTGGTCATCAAGGAAGAACATCAAAAAATGAAAAATACTTGCCACATAAATGGTGAAAAGATTCTACAGGTATCAACCTTTACATACTTAGGCGTATGCTTAAACACTAGCAAAATTGATAAGCCAAGACTTGAAATGTTGAGAGCAAAGGCAAAAAATCTTGCAAGCCAAGGCAGAATCTTGATGAAAAGATATTGCAGGTTTTCATTAAAACCTCTCATCGAATTCTACTGATTAAAGGCTGTCCCAATTTTAACATATGGTGCCGAAACTGTATTCTCGTTCTGCTGAGTAAATTGGGCACTAATCAAAGGAACGTTTTGGAAAGAGTCATGCGAGTCCCTCGCAGCACATCAATCCAAGCTCTGCGTATGGAGTTAGGCTTGACCTCCATGATGGCGATAATAACATGGAAATCGCTAGCTCTCTATCGCAAATGCCTGGACCCTCCTGAGAAAGGTGGCTTTGCAGTGCTAAAAAAAGCGATCATACTGAACAACGAAATAACACTGCATGAATGGAAACTAATATGCCAAGCAATTATTGCAGACCTGGATGAAACAGATCAAACGTTAATGGAGAATCCAGATAAGATCAAGCGAAAACTTTAAACATTGGACTGGATGAACACCCAAAAAGAAAGACAAGACCTAAAAATGCACGGAAAACCGTTCCATGAAAGTCGAAAATTAAACACCTTACCGAAGTGCATGGAGCAATTCCCAAACTGGCTGTTTATGGACCAATACATTAGATTTAGGTTGAACTTATTCCCAACAGGAGGAATAATTAATGTAAGATCAAACCAAATGCAGAAAGCACACTGCAGATTATGCCATAATAAAGCGACGGAGGAGTCATTAAAACATCTAGTCCTATTTTACCCTGAAATGGACGAAATTAGAACAGAACTCATGTCTGGAATTACTAAGAACTATGTTGGGAGAAAAACAGAAGAGTGGTGGTTGGAGCTGTTGCGAGGACAACAAATCCGCCTCACGTTAGCCCTTGTGAAACGTTTGCTAGACATTTTTAAGAACATTAATAACCAAAAAACAAAGGGAAAAAAACGAGCATCTAATGGATGAGATCATGATTGATGAGGATGTTATTTCTTTTTTATTTGTACTATTTGTTAACAGTGTAAATAATTTTATCCTAACAACTAAGGCAAAAGGTTTTCAAATGTCAAAACCAAATAAAGCCTATAAATAATAATTCCTTTAGGAAAGGACTGAAGTACCAAACTCTAGAATGATCTAGACCCAACCTCAAAAGACCGAAGAAGACACTTCATGCTGAGAGCACAGTAGAAAGCTGCACTCTTTAAAATGGCGCTTGACTGCCATTATCTAAAATACCCTGCACTGCTAAGAACATAAGAAGAGAGGCCGCCCGCACATTCCTGGTGATATCGAGGGACTTTTAATAAAAAAATGTAGGCTAAGCGTAAACATATGTCTCGATGGAGGTGAATCAGTTTGGCTTGCAAGTAAGCAGCACCTGTTTTGTAAATGCTTGGTATCTTATACAGAGAATCTGAAATTTAATGTGGTTGTTCACTGAGAGGTTGGGAACAAGAAAGTCTGGGAGCATTTAAAGCAAGACGCACTGCAGAATTTTGTAGGGTTTGTAGACCACGAATTAACAAGGCCGGTTGGCTGAGATAGATTCCATTACAGTAGTGTAATGACCCCATGGTGGAAGAAGTAACCACTGTGGAACGACAATCCAGTGGAAGAAAAGGTAAGATCTTCTTAAGAACTTTGAGTTTGGCAAAACCAGCGTTACATACTGAAGCAATCTGGGCTTCTCTCGAGCCTGACAGTTAGAGTTTCATGCCCAGACATTTCACTCCAATGCTGAGGCCTGGACAGGCACCGAAAGAATCTGGCCAATACTCGTCATTCCAGGCCTTATTGGAGGGAGGGGAGCCGATCACCAGGACTTCCGTTTTTTCACTGTTCAATTTGAACCAGTTCCTTGTCATCCACTGCCCTATTGCAGATACACAGGAATGCAGTTTAGATGGAGGCTCAACTGATATGGAGTCAAGAGAAAACAATAACTGAGTATCATCAGCGTACGTATAGAACCCTTCCCCAGGGCAAAGATAGAAATTGAAAAGAAGGGTTGACAATTAAGAGCCCTGTCGAACACCACAAGTGAGAGTAGTGGGGACTAGCTGCAGAAGCTAGCAGGGCCACTGTTCTATGAAAGCAAGGAGTGCACTGGATAAGGTGATGTGTATAGCTATACGATGGGCCTCATTACGACCCTGGCGGTAGCTGTGCCCATATTAAGGGCACGGCTGCCGCCTGTAATTATTTTTTACCAGAGCCCAGAAAAGGGCATTAACCGGGTCATGCCGACCTTGGCGGACCCAGTAATTGCCCTTTTCTGGGCTCCAGTAAAAATGAATCCCCATTCCTATTTGAGCCCCATAGGGCTCAATGGGAATGGGGAGGATGCTAACAACGGGCCCGTTAATGACGGGCCCGTTGTTAGCATCCTGGTCTGCTAGCGGGTCCCGGCCAGGTTTCCTGAGCGGGACCCGCAGCAGACCTCGTAATGAGGCGGCCCGGAATGGCCGGTGCCGGTCCCTTACCGGCACCGTTCATTCCGTGGCTGCCAGGGTCCTAATGAGGCCCAATGTCCTTGTTACCCACTTTACTGATTTGGCTGTTACAAGCAAGGAAAGGCAGAGCCCACAATTTGCAAACAATTGATCTTCAACCACACAAGCTCCCACCTTCCTGCTTCCTGTATCAGCACCACTTAACTTCACACTGGCTCCACGCACCAATTTAAACTGTCACCAAACCAGCACTACTAACAAAAAGTTGGAATTACACTGCCGTTGTGAATTCAGAGTGTACTATGCATCGGACCACTTCTACCGGATGAAAATCCAGTAGGGGTAGCGTTTCGGGGCTACACCCTTGGAAGGCCTAATGCTTTACAAATGCCCAAATAACATAGCATATGATAATATCTGTTAAATAGGTAGGACAGTCCTATATCTGTGGGTACTGATGCCAGAGGATGATGTGGATATTGCTTATAATGCTCTGTTGTAGTTCTGGGAGATTTAGGGCCATCTGGTGCGTGTCCTATTCCAAAAAGATATGGTCTGAGCAGACTAGGGACATGGCCTCTTACATGAAGTATTGCAGAAAATGAGCAGAAGCTTTGAGAGTGGGTGAAGAAGATAATCCTGTCTTGCTTATCTAACAGGCGCTCTATTTGCACTGGCGTAATATATAGGCATGTCTCGCAGAGGAACATTTAGTTCAAGATCTCCACAAGAAATAAAAGGCAGTTCTTGGTGAGAGAGGGCTTATATGTACCATATGGAGGCTGTAGCACTGATCTTTTTCTATAGGAACGTGGGTGCCACGGTGTGCATGATTCCCTCCGTGGGCACGCGTCACCCAAGTAATAAGAAAGCTTAGTAATAATGTGACAGTTCCATTATAGGAGGCAATGCTGGCATTTAAATGCTGGTGGCAAAAGTTCCCAAACCAGCACTTCCTTTCATTCAGTGAGGGGTTAGCGTGTGCAGGGGGTTACTGAACTATAAATCCCATTCACAAAATAATACGCAACATTCAGGTGGGATTCATGCCACGCAGATCACCAAGCGATAACACACGGTTTCTACTGCCTACCATATTTCAGGGAAGAAACAGTAGCACCCCCTGATTAGATCTGTCCTTAGATACTGAGAAAGCATTCGACCGAGTCGAATGGGGCCAACTATTTTGAGATTTGCAAAAATGTGGCTTGTGAGAAATATTTATACAAAAGTGAAACTATTATCTCAATCTCCCAAAGGTCGAATCAGTGCTGGTGGCTACTTACCATATCACTTTGACGTTCACAAGGGTACAAGGCAGGGGTATCTCTTGTCACTCCTGTTTTTCACACAATCACTAGAAGCAATTTCAAAAGCTATAAACCAAAATGGTAATATTCATGGGATTAACATATCAACGGGGCAGCTGAACATATTGTTATATGTGGCCGACATTATTGTTAACTTTGATTTATCCTGCAAATTCAATTAGAGACAGTAATACAAGCTTTCTTAGGGTACAAGATCAGTTGGAGTAAGTGTGAAACGCTGCCTCTAAATCCCCTACAACAAAGGAAGCAGAGCTGGGATACTCCTAATTCGGATGGGTGCCATAGAAACACAAATACATAGGACTTCTGCTGAATAATAGACTAGGAGATTTGATAAATAATTATATAGAACATCTATGATATAAAATTCAATTAGACTTTGGATTCTTGGGATGGGATGGGAATGACTAAGACCTTCCTTTTACCTTGCCCACCTCAACTGCCCAGACAATATTGCGAGGACCAATTTGTATGAAACTTGTATCGATACCAATTCAGCCTAACTAATTGTTTGATGTTAGCCAAACCCTGCACGCCATGGACCAATAGTGATTAGATCGCCTATACTGCCTATACCTCCACCGGCATCCAGCCCAATGTCTATTGCGACTTTTGTGAACTCCGTAGAAACTTTAAGTGCCTCAATCTATTTATGCACTATTATGTCATCAGAATTGTGTAAAGCTTAATTTATCCTAAAACTGCTAGCTGCATCCTCATTTAGAGGCCCATAATGACTAGTTCTTCGATCCCGCATAGGGCAACACATTATCAATTTGTGACTTATCGGATCTCTACTAGCCCAACCGACTTGTGCTGCCTTATTGTTAGGGCTGCATATCCCCTCGTTGACAATTTGATATCCTTTCAAGAATATCCAATGAATGCAAATTGCCATTCTATTGTGTCTGTGTAATAATGCATATCTACAGCATATACCGCGTTGCCACACGTTGGTTGAGTCTCTTTATATCTGCCTTCATCATAAGCACCATCACCACCCTGCTCAGGCATCCCATTAACAGTAGCAGTTTACACACCCACATATTTTGCGACTCCTTTTCTATGGCTAAAAACTCCATTATAGCGGGTTACGTTAAACCTACAGCCTTCCTCCCTCCGTTGACACTCACCAATAGGATCAAGCTTACCCCATTCTTACCACAACTAAAGCCCATAATCACTAATGCCCGCATGATCCCTTTAACACAACCACACACCTAATGTTTACATCTTGCCTGGAGACACTATCCATGATACTAGTTACAACACGCAGGACACTAGCCTAGAATCCCCTATCACGCCACCCTTCCCCAATCACCCATGCCTAACTATAGTAAGAAATACCAGGCTAGGCTCAAGGCTGAGGAAATCCTACAAATTACCTCCAACCGCCTCACCCATCAACAATCCCCTCCAACATCCTAAAAAACCACCACAAAAGAACCTGAAAACCTCTAGGAAAACCAGACCAACACCAATCATACTGAGCCCACTTGCCCACAATACCAGCCCCATAGCTATCACTGAGGCATTATTCAATGCTAGATCCCTAGTAGCCCATGCAGCTGATATTGCTGACTTGATACTAGATAAAAAAAAACTGGATTTCCTGGCAATTAATGAGACCCGGCTACATGCAGCAGCAGGCCCGTCCCTCCTTATCGCCACACCTGACAACTACACAGTTCTTAGATCAGACAGAGAGTCATCTAGAGGTGGTGGCATTGCTTTTATCGCTAAAGCATCACTAGGACTCAGAATTGTCCCACAGGACCTCACAATCTTATGTGAATTATTGACAGTGAAATTACCCATCTCCTCCTCACATACCTTAACCATACATCTAATCTGCAGACCCCCGGGACCTTTAGGCTCATTTGAAGAAGAAATCAATATAGTGATATCTGCCAATACCAAAGCCTCCTTGCAAATCCTCTTATTAGGTAACTTCAACCTAGGATTTAATGACCCCACTGACCACTTCGCTCTGCTTTTGGTCAACTCCCTGTCTGAATTAGGCCTCACTCAGAGAATCCTCTTACCCACTCATGGTAAAGGAAGAATCCTTGACTGTGTAGCAGACCTTAATTGTACAACTAACATAACCGTTATTGAACTACTATCATGGACTGACCACTTCCTACTTATGTTCAATCTGCAAGACTGTATACCTCCTATCAAGTTGAATGGTATTGCTCCCTCCTTGCCAACTAAAAACAAGAAAATCTTTACAGTAGATAACCTCAAGCCTTTTCTTGAACCCTTGCTCAAACCCCTACCCTGTGCTGACCCAGAGGAGTTAGTGGAGCTATACAACCAAACGATCACCAAAGCCCTTGACTGTATCGCACCATTAAAAATACACAAAAACAAACCTATTGCTCACCTGAACACATGGTTCAACCCCAAACTTAGAGCTAAGAAAAGAAAAAAGAAAATGCGAAACCACCTGTAAAAACAACCCATCTACAGCCAATAAAGATACCCTCTTAAAAATCACAACTAACTACAAAGAATAAATTCTATTAGCTAAATGTGATACTTACAATGAACAGGTTGATAAAGCTAGTTCTAGTATAAGAGAACTCTACACAATTCTCAGAGAGCTTGAATCACCCATCCCTCCTTCAGAGGACTGTATTAAGGACCAAATATGGTGCACGAAAATTCAAGATGCCCAGGCTAATACAATTACGATGCTCCAAAATAAAATTGCAGACAAAAAAACTTAATTTGTCCCTCCAATGTAACACCCAGATACAAAGCCCTAACCTCCCCAAACGACTCAACGATTTAAATTCAATTCAGTATCCTCCCAAGAGGTGAAAGAAATGATAGCCGCCCTCAAATCGTCAAATTACCAAGAGGACACATGCTCAGCCACCGTCATAAAGGAAGCAGCGAGCATACTCGCCCCTTTCATCACCTCTCTAATCAATGCCTACCTACGAATTTGAAGAACTCATGGGTGCTCCCTCTTTTTAAAAAACATCTCTTGACCCTGGCATATTTACCAATTTTAGACCCATCACAACAGTCCCATTCCTGTTAAAGATTATAGACAAAGCACCCTATAATCAGATACAAAACTATATAGAGACAAGCTGCTCTACCAATAAGCTACTCGGCCTCCGTCAATCAGGCTTCAGGCCCCAACACGGTATAGAAACAGCCTTGATTGACCTAAAAATCCAGATCGATGATCTGAAAGATAAAGGAAGTTCAGCCCTCCTGCTCTTGCTGGATCTGTCGGCTGCCATTGATCTGGTTGATAACAAGGTTCTGTGCAAGCACCTTTTCACAGCAGCTCACTTCTCGGAATTGTACGATCGCACCGAAAACAAAAGGGCCGACCGCACAAAAAGACTGAAAAATACTACCACCAAAGGTTCGAACACCAAAAGTTCGAACCTTTAGTGGTAGCATTGTAAGTAAGTATAAAAAAAAAGACTGCGGGGGCTGCGGGGCTGTCCCCCACAACACCCCGCTCACTATACTGTGTGGTATAGTGAGCGGGGTGTTGCGGGGGACACCCCCACAGCAAACCCGGAAAAAAAACAGGGGCTGCGGGGGTGTCCCCCGCAACACCCCGTTCACTATACTTTACAGTATAGTGAGCAGGGCTTGCGGAGGAAACCCCTGCAGCCTTCTGTAAAAAAAAAAAAGAAAAAAAAAGGACCCTGCGGCGCCGGTTCCTGATCACAGAAGTGAAAGGGAACTGGTGCTGCAGGGACACAGCGCAACGCAATAACAGCTAAGTGGGGTGTGGGTATGTTTGGGGTGTGGGTGGGAGGTTTGTGGGGGTGTGTGTCGTGGGTGTGTCATGGGTGTGGGTAGGGGTGTGGGTATGTAGGGGTTATGGACGTGAGTTTGCATGGGAAATGGATTAACCTTTTGTGGTTCGTACATTTCACATGCAAACATTTCGGCCGCGGCCAAATCAGCCACGGTCAGATCAAGTAGATCCCTCTTCTCAACAGTAGCAACAGCATTAATGAATTCTTTCTTAAATAATAGGTCCATGAGAGTCTTTTCCACGTTGGCTGCAGCTGACCCGATCCCCATATCTTGTGGAGTCCCACAGGGATCGTGCGTATCACCTACCATGTATAATGCATTCACCAAACCACTGTTTGATGATCTAAACCATCTGGGTGTCACCTACACGAATTACGCAGATGGCACAAATATCCTTATACCACTGACAGGTGACTATGATAAAGACCTGGCCTTCATAAACATAATCTATCTCAACATTCAGGCTTGGATGGCCACACACGTTCTATGCCTGAATGATGAGAAAACTGAGTTGCTCCTCCTAGCCACTCCTATCCATATTATTATTAAACTGGGTGATCAATACCGGTCCTTTAATATCAATGGAAATAATATCAAGGTCGACAATGAGGTAAAAACGCTAGGTTCTACCTAGACTCCTCCATGAATATGCGCAAATAGGTTAGCACAACAGCTTCGGCAACGGCATATACCTATAAGCTCATCCGTGCCTGCAAACCCTTCCTTTCCACAAAAAGCTGCATTACTTTGGCTAGAGCCTTAGTACTATCCAAAATTGACTATTGTAATGCACCATACTTAGGTGCTAATAAACATATAATTAAGAAACTACAGATCCTGCAGAATAATGCACTTAGAACAGCCTTGAGTATTCCACGTAGTCAACACATCTCTTCAACCAGACGAGACAACAACTGGCTCTCTATCAAGGGAGGCGGTCTTGAAGTTGAGTGCTTTAAGGCTAGCCTTGTGCATTGGTTCAAAGGGAGACCCCATTAATCTGGTAAGTGCACCATTCAGGTCCCACCCGGGAGCTGCGTTTGAAATAGGGGAATGGATCCTCTTTACCCCCTACATAAATGCCTTAATCACCGGAATGTTCCACCACGTAACCTTGTTCCAGGATGTGGTGCACGCTGAAAGCGCAGCCAAGTGGACCTTTAGGGAATTGAAAACCAGACATGAATCTAACAGGTAGGTTAGGTACAGGACAATATGTGTTGGTGTGCAATCAACAGGATTGATGCTCTTGTTATGACACCAAATGACAAAGCATTTCCATTTGCTGGAGTAGCAGTGTCAGGTTTTAGGTTTCCGTGCTTCCCTGAGTATGTCCATACATCTTTGAGGGAGATGGAGGTGCCCGAACTCTATAACCTCAGGAGCCAGGCTGCTAAATTGAGAGTTTGAGGGCATGGATGTAGTGTCTCTCCCTTGCCTTGAGATAGCATGTTGTAAGGGCATGGCAGCTTCCTGGGAGAGGAGACTGACATTGCCATGAGATGGGCGAACCAAGGTTGGTGGGCCTGTAAAGGAGGTCCCAGACATGACCTGCACCCCTGCCCCTCCTTTCAAGGTACCAGGAAGGTACTTGCCAAGGTATGTGACGCATGAAGAGCAAATGAGCCAACAGAGAATTGCACTGGGGCTCTGCCCAGTGTGCATTAGAAGATCTGTACCTGTTGAAGCGCCCATAACCAGACAACCCTGGGCGGCACGGTACCCTATCAGACAGCCATACCAGCCGATGATACGAAATGAGGAGTACCTACATACAGTCCACAAAGAAACCCCAGAAGACTTAATGGAGGGCCAATGGAAATGACAATGGCCCGAACCAGCACGCGAGTAAGAGACGTTAGAACAAGGTGTTATGCAAACTTATGTAATGAACACAGGAAGGAGACAATGCTAAAAAATAAGGAAACGTGTTACTAGACATGATGAGAACAACCGACCTGTCGAATGTGTGTAAATAAGCTTAGAACGCAAGAAACTAAGAAAACGATACTGCTTGCAATGCTTAGTAGAACATTAGAAGCGGCATGCGTCCACTATATAACTACCTCAAAAAGCATGTTATACAAGTGTGACTCCATTTTGTAAAGCAGAAATGGGCCCAGGCTGCCAGAGGCCTGGCAGGCCAAGTTTCACAACTCAGCCAGAAAAGAGAGGAAGAGCGGAATCAAAACTCAACAGAGAGCGGCTCATGCCTGGGAAATTGAGGTCACCCCGAGAAGGGAGGAAAGCGTCAACTCGCAAGAACCAAACTTCGGAGCATACCAGCTCGCCCGTGAAGGTCAAGATAAGAGAGGCCCAGGCAGGTGGTAGGGCCGAAGCAGAATTAGATACAATAAAAGCTGGAAACTGAAGCAGATTCATGGTGAACAGACACGTAACCAGCCAGGCGTACCATCACCTGATGTCATCCAGAACCGAGGATGTCATAACTTTTCCCGAAAAGAGGCTACAGTCTCGAGGCCAAACCCAGCCAACTAATTGGCACATAGCCCTAAAATACTGATTGATGGAAGGGAGGCAGGGTGAATCTTGGTACACCAGGCCCTTAGGTGTCCATTCTGCATGCTGCTAATTAAAATGTGGATTTATGTCTAGGGGTGTAACCTGACCAATCACAATGAACCAAGTTATCTGGAGTCCTATAAATATTAGAACCAATGAGATGTCGTACTAGTGATGACGTCAATCACGTGTGATGTAGTGGGATGGGCGTAGACGCCCACCAGATAAGAGTTATCCAATCCACATGCCCTATTATCATATACAGATATAGCACCTATACTTAAGTTACCTCTCCTAACCAATTATTGAGTTTTGTAGAGTTAGACGTCAATGATGACGAATATTGTCTATAAGAAATGCTGTTGAACTGAAGTTCGGGGAAGTCGGAGCGAGACAGGTGATCACACTACTGCTGATTCCTATTTGTTTCTTTGTTAGATGTGCTTGCCATTAAACGGACTTCCCTTTGCCAACTTACTGAGTCTTCTTTATTGAGTCGTGCTGGAGTATGTGAGTGCTGCACCCCCTGTCCTCACATGGTGCAGCTATCTTGTCTTACAAGTTCTAGAGGGTGAGCGCTGACCAATGGGCCCGTAAGCGAATTCCTCTCCTCCTGAACACTTGGTAGCATGAGGATGGTTACTGCCATCGATTATAGATTATCGATTTATATAGTTATAAGACACCCTTAGACCGAAGCCACAAAGTAACTCTAGGCCTCCGGTAAGATCACGAGTCATTTCGCCATTCCGGCTGAGTAGACTGAGAAGCTCCCCGTGGACAATGATAGAGTAAAAATTTCAAAAATCTGCAGTGGGTCTGAAGGAACCTGCCTTTCCAAGCATAACCCTTATTCCCACGGGCAGCGGATCGGACGAAAACCTTAAAAACAGGAAGAGGAAGGGGCGGTGATCCCGAAGTTCCAGAGAGGAAACGATGTGATCGGTGAGTGAAGCAATAAAACTCGTTACTTTGGCAAATGTCATGTAGGCATTAGAGCCAGCAAGGGAAAGGTAACGGAGAATGGCGGGAAAAATAAAAATAATAAAGTAGCTAGAAGTAGAAGAAGACTGTATATATATATAGAGGGTTAATGACTCGAGCATAAGAGAAAACGTAAAGAATACCTGGGGGGCACCTGAGAGAAAACGTAAAGAATACCGGGGGGCACCTGAGGGAAAACGTAAAGAATACCAGGGGGGCACCCGAGAGAAAACATAAGGATTCGCCTTGTTCCTGCTCTTTAAAGAGTGGTCAGAAGGAACGTGAACCCATAGCCCACAGTGGGGGAACAATTAGGCTACGATGACGTTTAAAGACGTCATTAAGGGGGTTCGTTCACATCCCATGACGGGGTATTAATTAGAAGGCAGGTATACGTATAACCAGCTGGTGTCTGTCTAGTCTGTCAAACGTCTGTCATATGTGTTCTGTTGTATGTCAAATATAAAATAATTGTATTGGTGATTGTTTAAAATGCATCTTGGCTTTACGCGATTCTGTAACTAAGAGGGAATCGCCACTGAATTGATGAGTTTTGAGTAAATTGTTGGTTTAAAATTTGGTGAGAAAAGATTGGATTGGAGCTTGCGCACTTGGTGCTCGCTCATACTATTGAGAGGTCATAGAATTGTATAATCATTGTGGTGACGAAATTAAGAATGGAGGAAGTTACCCCGCTTGCGCATCTATGCAAGCAACTGCCCAGGCATGCAATGAAGTTGAAGAAATATAGCCAGGAATGGGTTAAGGAAACCGCCAATAAGATGTTTATGCCGTGGCCCCAGAACGGGTCACTCTCTAAGGCTGTTTTACAACACATGACCACCTTCCTACATGCCACATATACCGGCAAGAAGCTAGAGAAACGTCTTGCTGTGCTGCAACTGTGGAAAATATTTGAAGAAACAAAGGTTGAAGAACCACCCGCAGACTGGATATTAAATGTATGTACGGAGGGGGGTGAGACACCTACCGCGCCACCTGCCCCGCCTGAGCCAGTGATCGAAGGGAGTAAGTCAGAGGGTATTTACCCACTAAGAGAACTTAAGGCAGCTACGGGGTACAGCAACCCGGCATATGAATCTCCTACATGCAGTAGTGACGACATCAAAGAAAAGGAGCAGGAAAGTAATAGTGCCTCCGTAGTCCCGAGGGACAAGGAATGATGCAGTGATGAAGGAAAGGACCAGGCACAGAGTAGTGCATCTATCGAGAGAGAGGGAAAGAAGCAGAAAGGAAGTAGCGAGCTAGCATTGGCAAAGGACGAGTGGATGGGAGGTCAGATATTGCTGAAACTTGATGGTAAAGGGAGTATTGACATAAGACCGAGGGAATGGTCTGATGAGGTGCAGAGAAAGGAAAAAGAGAAAGAAAAGGAAATAAGAGACGAGAGGGTAAGAAAGAAGGATAGGTTAAGGCGGGAATAACTGTATTGCGAAGAGCAAGGAATACCGCTCAGTTGCACACAATACGCAGCCTATGAGAAGTACAGGCAGAACATGCTAAAACTAGAGGAAGAAAGGAGAGTGCATGAAAGAAATGTAAAGAAGCGAGAAGACGAAGAGAGTAGAAGGGCAAAAGAACGTAGAAATGAACGGATGAGGGAAGTAGATGAGGCTAGAGAAGAAGCGAAGAAGCGAAAGGAAACAAGTGAGGAAGCAGAACACAAGTATAGACAGAGGGCATGTCATTTTGAATATTTGCAACAGGAAGTTAAAAAACCCAATCCTGTTGTAGAATGGGAAGAAATAGAAGAAGTACCTGGTAGCGCAAACGATGGGGTACCAGGTACAAGCGGGACAAATATTGAAGATGCCTTCGACACCAGAAGCATCGGGGAAACGATTGATAAAATCTATGATGAGATGGGGCCGGAACTAATTTCCCAAGGGGGAAGGGAGGATGAGCTCTTAGAGACCACTCAGCTATATGACAATGAGGATGTCACCTGAAGTAGTGGGAGCAGGGGACTGTCCCTAGACAGGCTGGAGATTGGGCAGAACGAAGGAGATGCAAGAGGTTGTGTAAACTGGGAGTATTCAGGATCTGACTCCGGTGGGGAAACGGAGGATGGGGTACATAAAGAAGGGAGGCGGTGCGAAAAACGGCTCTCAAGGGACCGAGGGGTACGATGGTCAGATGCTAGCGGGTCCACAAGTAGAGCACCGAAGTCCGCTGGACAGTCCAGCCAACATGATTAAACACCCCATGGTCAGAGGGGAGCGTCAGCACCTGCCTATGCAGACAGATTAAGGGCATTGCCAGGTAGACGGCAAGGTGGGAATGCCACCCCGGCGGTAGACCAGAGAGCTATAGGGAAAGAAAAGGAGGACTGTGATTTCCAATTCCCGTTGCTAGAAAAGGGGGGAGCAAGACCACAATATATCCCATGGCCACACATGGACCGAGAGAACCTTAAAAATGAACTTCCAATGTTGACATCGGGAGCAGGAAAGTGGATACATGAGTTAGAGAAAATGACGGGGGTGTCACCTTAGCTATAGGGGACATAAAGGGCCTCCTAATCGCCATACTTGGTGAAAGAGCCGATGATGTATGGAAACGGGCAGGCTACCCTAGGTTAACCCTAACTAACACCTCCCATGACGGAGCGCCATTTAATAATTGTAGAGCAGCAGTGTGGAAGGCGCTGCGTACGCTATATCCAGACACTTCTGATATGGGAGCTATAATGACACAAAAAATGAAAGAATCTGAGGATCCGTTGATTTATTTCCAGAATTTTCAAGACGCGTGGGTACTCGAAACATATGAGTCTTGGACGAAATCTATCCCTGTATATTACCATATATTGTGCTAAGGGTTACCAGAACCGGTGCAAAAACAGCTTAAGAAATTGGTAGGAATAGAAGCTAAACCATGGGCCGAAATAAAATTAACAATTGCGCACTATTGTAGATTGCTGCAGGAAAAGAACCGGAAGAACGCTGCAACTCGTAAGGAAGAGGAGGCAAAGCTGGTGCAAAAGAAGCTCTCAAAGTATGCTCTCAAGGGAGCCATGCTCACCAGCCCAGCCAAACCAAGCACACAGCAAGCGACTAACCGATCTCAGAATAATCAGGGTAACACAGGATTTTACCCGAGGGGAAGGGGTTTTGGAGGAAGAGGATGGCAGAGCAATCAGGGAGGGTGTTGAGGTAACCAAGGAGGTTTTCAGAATGTTCAAGGTGGCTTTCAGAATGCACGAATGGGCGGTACAGCTATGCCGGATGGACAAATGGCCCGACCAGCGCCAGTGTGTTGGCTGGGTGGAGTGACAGGACACGTGGTGCGCATGTACAGAAGCTAAGGCATGTGACAAAATAGCCAAGGGATGGGGACAGGCATGGTGAATCAACCTGCTGCCCCGGAGCAGTGCGGTTCACACAATTATGCAATACAGCCGCAGGCGTCAGGCGCGCAGCAAGGTGCACAGCAAACGGGTCAACCACCGAACATGGGGAATTTGCCACAGGGACAACCCCAGCAGGCACCGCCGCAAATGGCTCAGGGCAATAATCCCGGAGGGGGAATTAACCCTGGAAATGGGGGAAACCCACAAGTGTACAGTGGACCGAACTTATACATAAAATAGGACAGCTCTCGGGAGACTCTGATGTGTTCTATCCTATCACCGACACCAGACCCTGACAGAGAACCAAGGGTGAATGTCACAATAGGGGGGAAAGAATATTCCTTCTTAGTTGACACGGGAGCAACGCGCTCATGCATACGTGAGGGGAAATTTTCCTTGTCCGGCGAGGCCATAGATACCCAGAGTTTCACTGGAGCTCATAGCAGAGTTCCCTTCAAAGACACACTCCCAGTCTCAAAGGGAGAGCGCGAAATGAATGTACCTCTATTATATTCACCTCAGACCCCAGTAAATATTCTGGGTCGGGACCTGATGACTAAATTAAACATGAACATCTCGTTTACCGAGAATGGTATAGTGTGCTCCACCCCAGGAATGCATTATTCAAACGTGTGCGAAATGATCAGAGCATACTCAAGACGTGTAGCAATGAGGCCTACACCGTTAGAACCAGAAGTTTTCGCATATGGCATGCGGGTACTTATGGCGGGATTGCCAGGCCTTGCAGACAAAACTATTAGAACCCCTGATGAGTTTCTATTCAGACCAAGAATACCAAGAATTTGCCACAGGGACAACCCCAGCAGGCACCGCCGCAAATGGCTCAGGGCAATAATCCCAGAGGGGGAATTAACCCTGGAAATGGGGGAAACCCACAAGTGTACAGTAGACCGAACTTATACATAAAATAGGACAGCGCTCGGGAGACTCTGATGTGTTCTATCCTATCAGTGACACCAGACCCTGACAGGTATCCAAGGGTGAATGTCACCATAGGGGGGAAAGAATATTCCTTCTTAGTTGACACGGGAGCAACGCGCTCGTGCATACGTGAGGGGAAATTTTCCTTGTCCGGCGAGGCCATAGATACCCAGAGTTTCACTGGAGCTCATAGCAGAGTTCCCTTTACAGACACACTCCCAGTCTCAATGGGAGAGCGCAAAATGAATGTACCTCTATTATATTCACCCCAGACCCCAGTAAATATTCTGGGTCGGGACCTGATGACTAAATTAAACATGACCATCTCGTTTACCGAGAATGGTATAGTGTGCTCCACCCCGGGAATGCATTATTCAAACGTGTGCGAAATGATCAGAGCATACTCAGGGCGTGTAGCAATGAGGCCTACACCGTTTGAACCAGAAGTTTTCGCATATGGCATTCGGGTACTTATGGCGGGATTGCCAGGCCTTGCAGACAAAACTATTATAACCCCTGATGAGTTTCTATTCAGACCAAGAATACCCATGCACGAAGAGGAGGGACAGGTATTTCCCTTAATGATACAATCTGCCGCAGTGCGAGGAAAAGTGGTATCGGTTGAAGGAAATACGATGAAGGCAGACAATGGTGTGCGATTATCGCCATCGAAGAAGGGTATCGAGTGACTGACGTTACCGATGATGATCTCTTTGAAGAACACCCTGACCAAGAAGAGATAAGGGTGGAAGTGAGTCTCATATTTTGGGTCAAAATGATCAAGAAAATGATCAAACGAGAGGTGCCACAGAGAATGACGTTGGCACTAATACGTCCAGAATACTTTGATGACGACATGGCCCAAGTGCCTGTTGCGGTATGGACTACAGGGCCCTATGACGTAGGCCTCCTGAAGGGAGCCGGTGAAGTGAAAATCAAGCTGAAACCAGAAGCGATTTTGCCACAAGCACGAAAATATCCGATGTCCAGAGAAGCGGATGAAGGGATCGCAAAGACAATTTCCGCCATGATGGAACAGGGCATCTTAGTGACATCAGAGTCACCTTGCAACACAGTGATTTATCCTGTCAAGAAATCAAAAGGAGGGTCTTGGTGTTTAATCCAAGATTTAAGAGCATTAAACGATATTGTTGAAGCCGAGTTCCCTATAGTCCCGAACCCCTCTACAATTCTATGCAATATACCCACTGAGGCAAAATAGTTCACGGTGATCGATTTGAAAAATGCGTTTTTCTCGATTCCATTGCACCGTGACTCACAAGACCTGACGTCATTCACTTTCAGACAAATGCGTCTGAAAAGCACGAGGTTGCCACAGGTGTCATGCGAGTCCCCATCAATCTTCAACAGAGTCCTGCAAATGGACCTGAGCAACATTGCGTGGACAGTGTTGTTTTGCAGTATGTAGATGACATCCTGATCTGCAGCACCACTGAAGAGCAATGTAGGCATGACTCTGTGCAGCAATTGACTATACTGGCTGAGAAGGGATGCAAGGTTGATAAGGAGAAGTTGCAGTACTGTCAGCCAGAAGTGTTATACATAGGCCCACTGATCTCTCATGAAGGGAAAAAGGTAACCCCAGAAAGGGCTGAAGCCATCATGAACACGGCCAAGCCGTGCACAATAGAACAGATGCAAAGCTTTTTAGGCCTGTGCAATTACGGCAGGGCATGGGTCTTCGACTACAGCTCATACACCAAGTCCTTGCTTCAGGCCCTAAAAAAGGCTCAGGCAACAAGGGAAGATATCAAATGGACTGAGGCAATGGAAAAGGGGTTTACAAAACTCAAGGGGGCAATTTGTAAGGCCCCAGTCCTTGGGATATCTAATTATGCAGAGGAGTTCTACCTGTTCTCACATTCCATTTTATGATGGCAGTGCTGGTGCAGCGAACCTCGCTGGGGTACAAGCCCCTAGCATATTACAGCGGGAATCTGGACCCAGTCATGAAGGGCCACTTCCCATGTGAGCAAAACCTAGCTGCTGCCGCATTCGGTATCGAAAAAGCATTATCCATTATGATGGGGTGCTCCATGACGCTGTATGTTGCACACTCACTGTTCGCCATACTAGAGAAGCCTAAGGGCACACTGACATCTCAGAGAGCATCCGCCTACGAGGTGATTATCTCCAACCCATCGATCAAAATAGTGCAATGTAAAACTGTGAATCCAGCTACGTTCATAGCAGAGCCAGACACAGAGGGAGAACCTGTACACGACTGTGCAAATTATGAGGAATTCTATGATGAGTTCCCCAGGGTAAAAGCAAATGCCCTGGCAGGTGGAGAGATAGTCTTTATTGACAGGTCTTCGAGAAACGACCAAGAAGACGGACAAAGGTATACAGGCATTACAGTGATAAAACACTTAGCGAATGGAGAGTTTCAAGTACTCGTTAGTGCACGAATGCCATCTCATTATTCGGCACAGGCTGCAGAACTATTGGCACTGATACTCGCCATTGAGAATCATGCAGACCAGGAAGTAACGGTGTACAGTGACTCCGCCTATGTGATGTCCACAGTACATACAGGTCTAGCGCGCTGGAAAAGGAGGGGCTACCTCCGAGCAGACGGCATGCTAGTGCAACATGCAGCCTTATTGGACAGACTGATAAAAGCACTACAGCTTCCAGTGGGCATGGCGCTCATGAAATGCGCCGCTCATACCAAGGGGACGAATTTCATGTCATGCGGAAATCAGGAAGCGGACACGGAAGCCAAGCGCATGGCATCCAAGAATGAAACAATCATGGAGGTGGCACGTACCCATGAGTGGATGATGGTAGCGCGAGCCACACCAGAAGTCTATAGCAATATGGGGCAGACTCAGCTAATGGAGCTTCAGGGGGAGCCACCTCAGGAGGAGAAGAATTTATGGAAGCATCGAGGGTGTTCTTTAATGCCCTCTGACGGACTGTGGAGGCAAGACAGCACTGGTAAACCAGTAATGCCTGTCAAAAGAAAAGCTAGCTGCAACGCTCGCGGAAGACTGGTTCACACCGAATTTAGCGGTGTAAGTAGCATTTTTTATGGTGAACTGCATTATCTGCCAGAAGTTCACCGCTGGGCACACATTAAAAGTATTGAGAGGGATCATTCCCAGACCAAATGGACCTTTCCAGCACCTACATATCGATTATGTTGATATGATTCAAGTGTGCAATGGGTACAGGTACTTAATTGTGGTGGTGTGTCCATTCTCTAGATGGATAGAAGCAGGTCCCTGCACACACCTTGACGCTACCTGTGCCGCCAAGTTCCTGGTAAGGGAAGTGTTTCCTAGATGGGGGGTGTGCGAGGTAATGAGATCAGATAATGGGGCCCACTTTGTAAATTCAGTTTTCAAACGATTAGTTCATTGCTTGGTATAAAGCACAAGTTCTCGTCGGCGTATCATCCTGAGGGGAATGGGATATATGAACGAATCAACGGCTTGCTTAAGGAAAAGATAGCCAAGTTGAAGCTCACATTAAAGAAGGGATGGCTGCATTGCCTACCACTGGCATTGTATGCACTTCGGAACCAACCAGGCTCTGACCATCATCTCACGCCGCACGAGATAGTTACAGGCGGAAGGATGAGGACCCCTCTTACCCCCCGAGATAGAACTAGTTGTGATGCCCAGCTGACTAGAGAGGTTCTGGGAACAGAGATGCAAAAGTACATTGACTGTATGACATCCAGTGCCTCTGTCATTACAGGCCAGTTGCAGCGACGGCGAAAGGGGGACGGTGCAGCACGAAACATAACAGGAAGTGCTGAAGCAGACACTGAGCAAGGTGTACATGTACCCCTCGACTTCCCTGGTGACAGCGTGTTGGTTAGGAACTTTACCAGGAAAAGGTGGGCCAAGATTTAAGGGCCCGTTCATCGTAGAAGACTGCACCCAATCCGCCGTCAAGCTCCATGGCAGAAGGGCATGGATCTTCCTAAATGACCTTAAACCCTACATAGGAGAGAGCCCTCGAGCTACATCTAACTGCGAAGAATCTACAGACAACGGGGAAGAACCTCAGCACATGCAGACAAGATCCATGGCGAGGAAGAAGGACGCATGAGCAGAAAAGAAAAGAGAGAGCTTTTCGTGAAAATCTTGGCCTTACACTGAACATTTCCTTTAAGCACCAAAGGGATAAAAGACAATAAAACGGACACTCTGTGCAGCAAAAAGTGCAGGATAAAAGAAGAGAATCGCACATCCAAAGCTGCAGGAACGCCACTCATATGAACTTTAAAGCCACACAAAGCACTGAAAAAGAAAAAAAAAAAACTCTGATAAGCGGGATACAAGACATTTCAGAGAACCAAAAATGATACCCTGAAGCAACTAGCACCAAGGCTTTGTTCATAAAAACTCATGGTATCCCCCAGTAGAAATATCACGAATGATGTGCTTTCCTGTTTTCGGCAAGTATTGGAGACATTTCCATCACTTGTAGAGAGAGACACTAGTATCCCAGACTTTATTCAAGATCCAGCCAACAAAAAGGTAATCAGGCAACTGCTAACCGTCATCACAGAGGTCTTCGCGGAGTTAACCGAGCATAGTGAGAGGGACACAAATGCTTCCACCGCCAATAGACATTGATGGACTTACATTTAATTTGTTCTTGCAAATAATCGAGAAATGCCCAGGACTCGTCAGGAGAACTACGGATACACGCACTTATATCAGAGATCCAAGAAACCTAGCTCAACTAAACAAGCTGTGGACTAAATTAAATTATGTGGTAGGGATCCACGCATCAGTAAGGTGCAATGACTGTGCGAAACAAAAGAAAAGCTTGTGATCAGGACACAACCAAACAGGGAAAATGTCCCTATCACCCGAGGACAAACGGTTGGCACAGAACGTCCTGCTTAGATTAGTCACAGATTATCCAGAAATGGTAGGAAGGCCTGCAGATGTTGACGTCATCACCTTCCTTAGAGATCCAGCCAACGCCCCACACATGTGGCCCTCCGGTGGCACGGGTGCATGTGTAGAAGTTGAATGGATGTCTATTGCGCATGAGTGTGAGTCCAGTGGTCCGTTGTCATGGAGATACGGGCGCGTGTGAATACATCCTGCGGTCTCCTATTACGCTGGGGCTTGGTGGGTAAGTTTGGAAAGGAGAATGTGCACGGGGATGTTAATGCTGCCGTGCTGGCGGCAGTGGGCCCACACAGACCCTGGCTAAGTGACATGCTTTGACTGTGGAAAACCACATCCAGCATGAAGTGCTGATTCGGAACATGGTGCTGGCTAGATCAGTGCTTCTTGTGTAAACCAAACAAGCCCAAGTTGGAGGGGCAAGTATGTGGGACTAATGATGTATGTTTGGTGTGTAGGGACAGGGGGGAAAAAAAGGAAAAAGGGGGGGAGAAAAAGGTGGGGGGAAGCTGCCTGAGGCTGTGTGGAGGAATGCATGGACCTAAGGGAGTCCCTCCTCAGAAGAGCCTGGTGCTTATAGGTACTCAACCGGGGCAAGTTCATTCAGACCATGAGTTGTGGTCTGTAATTTAAAGATCCACCAGGATTCTTTAAAGTTCAGAGCATTGGCGGTATTGGAACTGTCACTCACTTTGTCCACTACCCACCATTTAAAGGAGTCACAGTTGTGCTGGTATTCGAGGAAGTGAGAAACTAACGGTGCGTTATGAATCTTACATCTTATTCTCGACTTGTGTTCTCCTATTCTTTTGTTAACTGGCCTCAATGTTTGTCCTATATATCGTAGGTGGCAAGGGCATTCGATGAGGTAGATAACATTGGGTGTCTTACAGTTCGAGAAATGGCGGATTTGCCACTCTTTGCCATTCACCGGGAAAGACCGTAGTTTCTTGGTTTGACTGCAGACAGAGCAGTTGCCACATGGGTGGGTCCCGCATACTCCACAGAGTATATCTGGAATCTTTTCGCTTGTTCCTGGCATGTGTTAAGAGGTCTTTCAGGTTTTTGGATCTCTTCAAAGCCATTCTCGACAGTGGTTCACCTGGCAGGCTCAACTGGACAATGGGCCATAATTTTGTGATAGTCCCTCTGAGTTTGGATGTGTTGGTGTTAAAGGTCGTGACACAAGTCATGGTGTCTTCAGAGTCTTGATTACGGACCTTGGGGGTCAATAAAACTTCTCTGGGTGTGTATAAGGCCCTTTTCAGAAGTTTTTTGGGGTATCCTCTGTTTTCAAGTTTAAGTTGTAGTTCTGACGCGTGTGTTTTAAAATCCTTAGTGTCTGTGCAGTTGCGTCTGATTCTGAGGAATTGTCCGTAGGGCAGGTTTGTACATACACTTTTGGGTGATTGCTTCTGTAGTGCAAAGTGGTATTACGGTCCGTCTCTTTTTTGAAAATTGAGCATGAGATTTTACGTCTGTGGCCATTATGTTGAGGTCCAGGAAGTTCATTTTCTCATTATTATGGCTCATCGTGAATTGGATTTCTTGTGTTAGATTGTTGATCCATTCTAAGAAATTTGCCAATTCTTGCTTGTTGCCGTGCCATATAAAAATAACATCATCGATGTATCTGTACCATAGGCGAATGTTGTTGTGGAATGGATTGGTATCGTTCAGTATGTAGGTTTTCTCATATTCGGCCATGAAGATGATGGCTAGGCTCGGTGCTTACGCTGCCCCCATGGCTGTGCCGCAGGACTGCTGATAGAAAGTATCATTGAATGAAAAGTAATTATTGGTTATTGCAAAGTCCAGAAGTTCAGAAATAAAGTTTGCCGGAACTCTTTTCTGTATCATATGTAGGACTAGATGTTGTCTTATGCATTCAACTGCCTGTCCCTGAGGGATGCTAGTGTACAGGCTCTTGATGCCCATGGTGACAATTTCTTCCGTGCTAGGATCGAATAGTTGGTTTTCAAAAATGGTGATGGTCATCATGGTATCCTTGAGGTATGTGGGTGTGTTTTGGCAGAGAGGTTTGAGAAAAAAGTCTATGAATTTGCACACAGGTTCAAGTATGGAGCCACATCCTGAGATGATCGGTCTACCTGGGGGCAAGGTCGTGTTTTTATGAATTTTGGGTAAGACGTAAAACGCCGGTATCCTTCCCTCAGCAGTGTTTAAGAACGCCTCTTCTTTGTCGGAGATCCAATTTCTTTCGACTCCGTACTTTGTCATTTCTTGTATTTTGTTTTTCAGCTGGTTTGTGGGGTCTTTTTTGAGTTTTTTATAGTTGTTGTCTTCATTTAATAATGCCATGACCATTAGAGTATATTGCTCTCTACTTTGTATCACGATGCCACCGCCCTTGTCTGCCATTTTTATCACAATGTCGGGGTTGTTTCCCAAAGATTTAAGTGCCTTTTGTTCCCCAGTAGTGAGGTTGTTTCTGTGATAGTTTTGTGTACACTTGAGTTTGTTTATTTCCTGTCTGAGGCATTTTTCAAATGCAAGAAATGTAGAAGGAATGTCACTGTCCCTTGGGTGGAATTCACTTTTTGGTCTTAATCCTGTGTCTTCTGCTTCTTGGGGTACGTTTTTATCCTTAAAGAAGATTTTCCTTCTGATTGTGCGTAAAAAGGTGGATACTTCACCATCCAGTTGGAACCAGTCCGTGGTTTTCGTTGGTACATAGGAGAGGCCTTTTGCCAAGAGGGAGGTCTCATCTCTGGAGAGTGGTATGCTTGAAAGGTTAAATATGGGGATTAGGTCTGGTGTCTTCGGTTGCCCTTGCGTCTCCTGCCTGGATGTCCCCACTGTGGGAAATTGTAGAATGGCATTTGGAATGGAGGTGGGGGCCCCCAGAACCCGCCTCTGGGGCCCCCTTGCCCTAAAAAAGGCATCTGGGGCGGTGGTAGGAATTGACCATAGTTAGGGTTGTTGCCTCCTGAATTGCTTTGATCTCCCAATGAGGATCCTGAGCTTGAATTGTCTGAGCCAGAGAAGGAGACGCCTTTGCGGCGACTTCTATTGATTCCGCCTTGTTTAGCAGTTCTTTCCTTTTCTTTGATGTCTTTGTAATCTATTGCCAGGTAAGGGTAAACCTTTTCTAGTTTGAAGTTTTTAATATCCTTGGCAAGTTTTTTGTGTTTTCTTTCTAATGTGAGGGCTGAGAAAGTTTCAAGGGTTGCATCTATTTCTTTAAGTTTTTCCCTCACGTTGGCAATTGTGTCATCATAAATTACAGACCACAACTCATGAACTTGCCCCAGTTGAGTACCTATAAGCACCAGGCTCTTCTGAGGAGGGACTCCCTTAGGTCCATGCATTCCTCCACACAGCCTCAGGCAGCTTCCCCCCCCCTTTTTCTCCCCCCCTTTTTCCTTTTTTTCCCCCCTATCCCTACACACCAAACATACATCATTAGTCCCACATACTTGCCCCTCCAACTTGGGCTTGTTTGGTTTACACAAGAAGCACTGATCTAGCCAGCACCATGTTCCGAATCAGCACTTCATGCTGGATGTGGTTTTCCACAGTCAAATCATGTCACTTAGCCAGGGTCTGTGTGGGCCCACTGCCGCCAGCACGGCAGCATTAACATCCCCGTGCACATTCTCCTTTCCAAACTTACCCACCAAGCCCCAGCGTAATAGGAGACCGCAGGATGTATTCACACGCGCCCGTATCTCCATGACAACGGACCACTGGACTCACACTCATGCGCAATAGACATCCATTCAACTTCTACACATGCACCCGTGCCACCGTAGCTACGGTTCTACGGGACGCATGCGCATGCGCAATAGGCGTAAACGTAGCCTTTGCACATGCGCTCCATCCCTTATTCGCACAGCTCCAGTCCCCGGAGACGAGACGGAGACGAGACACAGCACATCCAGTGTGCTCGCGCACGGAAGAATAGGTAAGCTGATACCCCCACCTCCCTCCTGCCTCCAACCACAGCCGGGTCTACGAATTCTTACCAGGCTTTGTTTCCCTTTTTTCACCTTTGTCCCTCACAACCCCCCCCACGCAGATTTGCGTGCCTGAACACCTCGTACCCCCGGACAGGATACTTTGTCCTACCGAACTGCTCCCCTCCGAGGGACCCCTCCAGCACCCTGCATCCCCGGTGCATGATAAACAAGGTACTATATTTTTATTTATATCCTTGCTCCAGCACCCGATGTTCAAGTCACGTGTGTAACTTCTGCCACATGTTAATTTTTTTGTAGGCAACCCAACATCGTATCACATTATCGGGTTACCAACATCACTCTCCCTGTATCCCCAGGAGCCCATTCATCAAGTGCTCCCCACCCCCTTCAATGCAAGGTCAGTACATGGGTCCGGAGGGCCCATCCACAGTGTGTAACCCCTCACGGGTTTTTTATTGTCTGCACACAAAATCCATATTCTGGATATTCAACAATATTCCGTATATTGTTTCTTAAATTATAGGAAGACCTGCTATTCTGGGCCATAGAAGAAGGCTGCTATCTCTATACAGCCGAAACGTCCAACGTCATACGGTCCTACATTTACAACACTAAGACCTATGACAGACATCATCTTTACCACCTCTAGTGTGGACGTCGCCTCCTAGCAGTTCCTATTTTTAGGTGTCGCGAAGCAAAAAACTGTTTTGTACAAAGTATTGGCTGCAAAAGTGTTGCCTCTCAGCAGACCTTATTTTCAGGTCCTTTCAAGCAAATGTTTGTTTTGTACAAAACACTGATGACAAATATGAATCAATATTTTGTTTAACCAACACATAGGTAATAGAATTGAGTAAAAAAGTAGTATTGTGGAGCCAACAAACTACACCTCTCTTTTCTTCAATGTGTTCTTTCTGATAATGTAAACAGAATGCCTAAAGTTCAGCTTAACTCTGGTACGCTTACAAATACAAAAAGTTGCATTTAATGCCTTTCTCCCCCTGTTTAAATACTCAAGTCCTCGCTGTACAAAATAGAGTATGCTGATGACTAAGTTGTAGATTTTTCTGTCTACTATTTATCTGGAAGTTTATAAGACAGTGGGGCTGCTACGCTGTAATATGTGACCTAAAGTAATAAAGGTCAAAAAACTGGTTTTCCAGCCCTTTCAGAATTTGGATTTGTATGTTTTTCCTCCTAAAATGCATAATCTGTTAAGTGAGCACTATTGTATATGGAGATGTATGAAAATTGTGTCTACAGCAAATCATTGTAGCTTAAATGTTTAAGGTCAGGACCACCCCCCTGTTCTAAATATTTGCATAAGCCCTATCGTCCTGCCCGATTACAGGCTATCCCTCAGGTTACTAAACGCCCCACACATGGGCACACTTCTCCATGGTATAATGCGCCAAGTGGATCTGTCCAACTTCCAGCGAGAATTCCTAAGGAGATTCCAGTGAGACTTTCTGCTGGGGAAAGATCAAGGCGACAAAGACACAGTTCTTCATTCTTCTGCCGAGAGACCGAGCAAAAGGAGCGGACACAAGAATTTCACCGTCTTATTTTCTTTTTTCTTCATTTTTGTCATTTTTTCCTATTTTGTCATATGTTCACTTGTGTTTTTATTTTTGTTTTATTTTGCAACATTTTATTTTAGTGTGATTTTTTAGTTCTTCCATCCTATTCATTCTTTCGCATTGAGCGAGTTCGAGCATGTCCTCAGGGCTGAAGCAAATTCGAGGCGTGCATTGGGACCTCACCTATTATCGATATGTTCAAATGAATGTGATGCATCAACGTTGCTAGCCTAACCTTTTTCTCATAGCCTAGCAAACAAAACCATGCTACATACCCAGAGACTATCGCCATCACCCACAAGAAGACACTTGAAAAGCACTCGACACTTTAGTAATAACAAACTTTTGAACTGTGAGATAGGAGCAAGAAAAGAATAAATAATTGATTATGGACTCGATTGACATGGGGGCCCAGAGCAGTAATATAATTTTACCCCCAGCAGGAGGGCGCCCCCACTTTCCCGGGAGAAAATGATGCCAGATGTCTTACAAATCTATCATGTGTATATCCTTGGTAATTATCATTGTCTTTCTGTCATTGACTATCAGAACTGCTCTCTCCATTGGTGCACGAAGCGCCCCAATTTCGGTGCACCCACCAGATGATGAACATACGAATCCCACAAAAGCACCCAGACCCTATATAGTGATTCCAGTTCCAAGAAACGCTAATGATGAAGCAAATGATTTAAAATTGAATATAATTAGCAGTGAAACGTATACACATGAGGTGATGAATGAGAGAAAAGGCTGGAGACAGGGTCAGCACGGAATTAATGACAATGTAGCATTGACCACGGCACCCACCCACACACAGAATGCACTCAAACAAGGACAAGTGTCAATGGCTACAAGGCCTCCAACGAAGGCAGCAGAGAAGGAGAGACTGCCTGCCGAACATTCGATTCTAGAGAATAGTGGAAGTGACCAAGAAAAGCTGAGGGAAATACCAAAGAAGGAGGGAATTGCAAAATCCCTTGAAAAAACAGAAGTGGCCACAAGATAATTCACAGAGAAGACACAAATGCTAATAGACTACTTGTTCCCATTTATATTTAGAGCAAAGAAACTGCATGAGGAGCTGAAAGGCAGGAATATAGAGACTATAACAGCAAGCACACCAGCTCAAAAGCAGGGAACAAGCACCAGACCTACGACACAGCCACACAGTGAAGAACTGGGGAGCCAATGGCGGTTAGGGGAAGTCTATGACAACATACATAGAGGAAGGAAAGAAAAAACAGACCCTTCTCCTACTACAGCGATGCTGTCGAGGCAGCCAGCTCCACCGATATACCCAGAGAGGAAAAGCAGCACAGACGCATTTAGAGATATAGTCATAGCAAACTACAGAAGAACGCTAAGAATCAAGAGAAGCCTGCACGAAGATAACAATGAACTTAATGATTACCTGGACAGCACAGCCCATCTCGGAAACAACATATGGTACCACACATGAAAGAAGTAGGACGAAGACAGTCAGAAGGAGAATGCTTCGTCTGTGCTCTCCTACCATACAGCATGGGAAAATCCAAGATCTTCGTGGCTGTAGAAATTGGTGTCCCCACAGCACACCGTATGTCATATGTAGCAATGTGCAACACCAGAGGACAATTTATGGGAAGAGACGCCTCGTTGATATGGGCCAACGAAAAGGATTACCCAGATGAAGATGGCTATGTCCAGGACATTAAAACAAGAAACCGAACGCACACCAGAAATCATGTGATCAGGTACGAGAACCCTGGCACCAAAGGATCAGGGATAAGATGGGAAGTTAACCCGAGACTGAACGTTCGAGGGAAGACTGCAGAAGAGGCTCAAATCTGGAAGAACAGAGGCCAAATGCAGATCTGGGGTTCAGTGGTCTCCCCAGATGGATGGGAGGACGGAGTAGTAATCTGCCGAGCATGGATGGTCCTTGGAGCCTGAAAGGAAGCAATAGAGAATTCGCAGAGGTTATGCAAACCTCTGTGGCCAAAGCTAGTAAAGTTACTAACATGGGTCGAAGATTGAGGAGGACCCCTGCAGATAGTGCCACTGGAGAGCCCAAAACTTTGCTTCAGAAACAATGGCACAAGGAAGATGGGAGAGAATCAAAACTGCGGAAGAATCTTTGAAGCCCCAGGAATGACACAAGGAACCGCAGTTATTATGGACCATTACTGGGTGTGTGGATCCAAAGCGTACATAAGGTTGCCGAAGAACTGGGGAGGCATATGCACAGTAGTGAACGTCCAAGTTCCCGCGCTAGTGATCCCTAAGAATGACCTGAAGTTGGACAGTTTCCCGAAAGCAGATGCTCATCTAAGAAGAAGGAGATCTGTAGAACTGGTATCCAGGATAAAGAGGGAAAACTACTTTTCTCCCAAATCAGAAGAGGCATTCCATGCAATCCCATACGAACACAGGCTGTTCGGCCTCACCTCAACAGTTTTCACAACACTACTCCTGCCCCACATCCAAGTTGGAGTGAATGCTAAATGGTTGCAGATAACCAGATGGGAGATATTGCAAACCATCAATACCATTATAAAAGGATTCAACGCGATCAAAGAAGAGCTGAGAGCAATCAGACTGATGACCCTCCAAAACAGATATGTGCTTGACATGATCACAGCGATGGATGGAGGTGTTTGTGCAAAAATCGGAGAATCATGTTGCACATTTGTACCATCACATGATGAAGAAAATGGAACCCTAACAGAGGCCATAAGTATGTTGACAAGCCTGAAAAACCAGATGATCGATGAAAGTGATGAAGTGGACGATCAGGGGAGTTGCTAGGTCTGGAAAAGACCCGGGGCTAAGCTGATGTCAGAACTGTTGGGACTTGGGGCTAGCTAGTCTTTTGGCTGTCGCTCCTTAGACTCTATCAGGTGCTACAACCAAAAGATCAGGGGCTATAGCCCCCTTAGCCCCCCCCTAGAAATGCCCCTGTGGACGATGACAGCTGGTTTGGAGACCTATTCTCGTGGGTCCCACAATAGATGGCAGATATATTCAAGTTTCTGGGAGCTCTCCTAGCAATCGTTTTGCTAGGAGTCTGTGTTATCAAGATAATCATTGCACAGTGCCAGAAAACTGCGAAGAAAGCCGTAGGGATGAAAATAATGGTCGATGTTGAACCAAGATGGAAGCCTAAAGACCTGACTGATGAAGAAATAAGAGACTTTGTGAAGGCCAGCAAATTTGCGCCAGAAGGAACAAAATTCACATATCCTAAAAAGCGAAGAAGGTATGAAGGAAAATGGATGTATTGCAGTCCAAATGGACAATGCCAGCTAATGACCTGGAACAAAGATGAACATGTCAAAACAGCAGGGAGTTTGAAAGGCGTGATAAAAATATGGACTCCAAAGACACCCATATTCACGCCATCATGTGTCAACCCTGAAGACGATGAACAAAACACAGAAGAATCAAAATAAATAGAAATGAAGAATGAAGCAGAAGTGGTCGATGAACCAACAAGAGGGGGGAGTGTAAAGGAGGTCCAAGACATGACCTGCATCCCTGCCCCTCCTTTCAAGGTACCAGGAAGGTACTCGCCAAGGTACGTGACGTATGAAGAGCAAATGAACCAACAGAGAGTTGCACTGGGGCTCTGCCCAGTGTACATTAGAAGATCCGTACCTGTTGAATCGCCCATAACCAGACAACCATGGGCGGCACGGTACCCTCTCAGACAGCCATACCAGCCGATGATACGAAATGAGGAGTACCTACATACAGTCCACGAAGAAACCCCAGCAGCCTTAATGGAGGGCCAATGGAAATGACAATAGCCCGAACAAGCACGCGAGTAAGACACGTTAGAACAAGCTGTTATGCAAACCTATGTAACGAACACAGGAAGGAGACGATGCTAAAAAATAAGGAAACGTGTTACTAGACATGATGAGAACAACCGACCTGTCGAATGTGAGTAAATAAGCTTGGAACGCAAGAAGCTAAGAAAACGATACTGTTTGTAATGCTTAGTAGAACATTAGAAGCGGCATGCGCCAACTATATAACTACCTCAAAAAGCACGTTATACGAGTCAGACTCCATTTTGTAAAGCAGAAATGGGCCCAGGCTGCCAGAGGCCTGGCAGGCCAAGTTTCACAACTCAGCCAGAACCGAGAGGAAGAGCGGAATCGAAACTCAACCGAGAGTGGCTCATGAGAAGGGAGGAGGTCACCCCGAGAAGGGAGGAGAGCATCAACTCACAAGAACCAAACTTCGGAGCATACCAGCTCACCTGTGAAGGTCAAGATAAGAGAGGGCCAGGCAGGTGGTAGGGCCAAAGCAGAATTAAATACAATAAAAGCTGGAAACTGAAGCAGATCCATGGTGAACAGACACATGACCAGCCAGGCGCGAAGAGGTACCATCGCCTGATGTCATCCAGAACCCAGAACCCAGGATTCCATAACTTTTCCCGATAAGAGACTACAGTCTCAAGGCCAAACCCAGCCAACTAATTGACACATAGCCCTAGGACACTGATTGATTGAAGGGAGGCAGGGTGAAACTTGGTACGCCAGGACCAAGTTATCTGGAGTCCTGTAGATATTAGAACCAATGAGACGTCGTACTAGTGATGACATCAATCACGTGTGATGTAGTGGGATGGGCGTAGATGCCCACCAGATAAGAGTTATCCAATCCGCATGCCCTATTATCATATACAGATATAGCACGTATACTTAATCTACCTTTCCTAACCAATTATATTGCATGTTGAGTTTTGTAAAGTTAGACGTCAATGATGACGAATATTGTCTATAAGAAATGCTGTTCAACTGAAGTTCGGGGAAGTCGGAGCGAGACAGGTGATCGCACTACTGCTGATTCCTATTTGTTTCTCTGTTTGATGTGCTTGCCATTAAACGGACTTCCCTTTGCCAACTTACTGAGTCTTCTTTATTGAGTCATGCTGGAGTATGTGAGTCCTGCACCCCCTGTCCTCACATGGTGCAGCTATCTTGTCTTACAAGTTCTAGAGGGTGAGCGCTGACCAATGGGCCCGTCAGCAAATTCCTCTCCTCCTGAACAGGCCCACATTGGGGCCACCAGAATCATCTTGACTGGCTCTTGGTGCATCTTGTGCACTATTCTGTTAACTAGGGCAATCGGGGGAAAAGCATAGACAAATTTCCCTGACCAGGGTATCCAGACACCGTTCTCCTTGGAGTGGTTCTGCAGGTACCTGGAGGCATAATCTGGGCATTGTGCATTCTCCAGATTTGCGCACAAGTCAATCTCTGTGGATCCCCAGTCTGCAAAGTACAATGTCCTTGTGTAGTTGCCATTGGTACTCTATGGGAAAGGGGAAGTCTCTGCTGAGTATGTCTGCCAGAAGAATGAGTTCCCCTAGAACGTGTATGACAGGAGGAACATCTTGTGTTTGAGAGACCATTTCCATATGTTCTGTGACAGTTTGGACAGCCTGAGAGAGTGAGTGCCCCATTAGTTTGTTCAGGGTATACATGGCCATAGTACTGTCCATTAGTCTTCCCCTGGAGGTGTGTTTGAAATGCCTTCAGGGCCTTGAACACTGCTAGCAATACCAACAAGTTTATGTGATTGGATGCTACCGCTGGCGACCACACGCCGTGTGCATTCTGTTGAAGGAAATGAGCAACCCCATCCCGTCAGAGATGCGTCTGTGGTAAGAGTGGCTTCTACTGCAGGGGTGGTGAAGGTTTTTCCCTGCAGAAGGTTTTCTTCTGATCACCATGGCAGGGACTGAATGAGGGCTGCCGAGACAACCACTAGATCGTCCCATTGTCCACTGGCCTGACACCATGGGCTCGAGAGCCACTCTTGCATGGGGTGCATGCGCAAGCGAGCATGTGGAACTAGGTAAATGCAGGAGGCCATCATTTCTAACAGTCGCATGGCTTTGCGTACGGTTATCTCGTGACTGGCTACATAGTGAGGGATCTGGAACAGCATGTTTTGAACCCTGTCGTTGGAGTGAAAGACGAGGCCATCTTTGGTCTGAATTAGAGCCTCCAAAAACTGTTTCACTTGGCTAGGATCTAGACTGGACTTTTTCTCGTTGATCGAGAAGCCTAGGCTGAAGAGGAGGGCTACCGTCGTCTGGGTATTTGTTAGGCATGTTCCGTACAAATACCCAGTTATGAGCCAGTCGTCGAGACAAAGATAGACTGGAATGGACTGTCTGCTCAGGTGAGCAGCTACTACCGCCAATACCTTCATGAACACCCTTGGAGCTGAGGCGATGCCGAAGAGAAGAACCTTGAACTGATAGTGTGTGTCTTCTATCATGAACCTTAGGTACTTTCTGTGTGCCGGCAACATTGAAATATGAAAGTATGCATCTTTCATATCCAATGTGGCCATGTAATCCCCCTGCACCAGTAGTAGTATTACCTCCTGCAATGTTGTCATTCAGAACTGTTTCAGCTTGACATATTTGTTTGCTGGGCGCAGGTCTAACCCAGGGCACATGGTGAGATCCTTTTTGAGTACAAGGAAGTACACTCAATAAATACCTTTGTTTACTTGGTGAATGGGGACGACTTCTACGTTGCCCTTTTCCAGAAGGATATGCACCTCTTCTAGCAGGATTTGCAGGTGTGCTGGCGATAGGCGTCAGCAATTTGGAGGGTTGTATCGAGGTGGCCAGTGGAACTCGATGCAATAACCATGGGTGACGGTCTTCAACACCCATTGGTCTGAAGTGATCACCTCCCATATGTGAATGAATGATGACAGACATCCCCCAGCCGGGAAGGCATGGGGGGCCCCGGACTGGTGAGCCAATTTGATGCAGAGGCTTGGGAGCCCCTTGGGGTAGAGCTCCTGCTGTTACCTTTCCCTCTCCACTGTCCTCTTTGCTGATACTGGCTGTTGCCAGATGAGCCTTGCCTGGATGACCATGGGGTACCTCCAGCGCTGTATTGACCACGGGAAGATCGGGAGAAGGACTGACCTCGAAAGGAACAATGAGAGTTTGAGCCTCCCTATTGTTGGAAAGGCTTGGCTGTAATCTGATTGAACGATTTCAGCGTCTCATGTTCTTTTTTAACCGTCTCCAAGGCATCATCAACAGCCTTATCAAATAAGTTTGACTCCTCTACGGACTAATTGATCAAGGAGGCTTGAGTCTCTGGTTTGAAGCCTGAATTTTTCAGCCAGGCATGTCTCTTGAGGAGATTCCTGTGTGCTAGAATGCGTCCCGCAGATGCAGCAGCAAATATTTTGGGTCGTCTGTCTGCCCTCAGTGATGACCGCCAGCAGGCGTGATCACGTGGGTTCAGGGACCTCTTGGAGGCCTTCTTGGAGAAGGCCCCACTGTACGTCGCTGTAACTAGTGAGAAGGGTTGTATTATTCGTGATCCTAGTTAAATAGGCCGCAGATGTGTTAATCTGTTTGCTATGGGCATAGAGTTTTTTGCAATCCTTGTCTTGGTGAGCCTCTGCCGTGGACAGTGGCACACCTGCCCTTTTTCTGGTGGTTGTAACAACCAGAGAGTCCGGTGTGGCATGGCCTTGAATATACACAGGGTCAGATGGAGAGGGGCGAAACAATTTCTCAACCCGAGGGTTGTCTGTCATTGTGAGGGATGGAGCCAATAAAGAAGGAGCTAGGCGTTTCTTTATGGAGTTGAGCAGTGCAATAGCCTGACTAATGGGAGTTTTTTCTTTGGAATGTCCTCAACAAAGTCAGTGTCCTGGACAGCCTCCTGTGTAGCGATCTGAAAGTGATCTGCGGCTCTCTTTAGGATGGCATTAAATACTATTTGGTCATCTATTGGCGATGGCTGCCTTTGTTGAGGTAACAAAGGCTGATTTAGACAAATAATGTATGGGTCTGGAGTATGAGTGGGTGAGAGCCAAGGCCCCTGATCTGTTGGCTGATTTTGCACCCAGTCTGGGTTCTGATCAGCTGTATCCTTATCAAAAGGATTGTCCTCATATGTTTCCTCTTGCTCTGAATATTCAAATACCTCCTCTTGATGGATTTTTGACTGGATGGGAAGCTTCTGCAGTTTTGGTGGAATGGGGCAAGGGTCCTCCTCCCTAGGTCTCTTGGGAGTAATGTACTTTTCTGAGAAGTCTATGATTGGGACGGCTTATCCATATAATTCTATAATCTCTGCCTAGTCCACAGGGATGATGCAGAGGGGTCTGGGGGATGAAAAGGCTGTTCAGAAGGGGGAGATTTACCTGATAAAGCCCTTGTGAGAAACTGGGGGGATTCTGAGTACTCCTCTTGACGAGAGGGGGTGCCCCTGTGCTCTTCTGCTGCTGAAATAATAGCAGCGAGACTCTCGCGTAATTTTGGTGGCTGAATGCTGGGTTTCGACGTGCCTGTAGGCATCATCCCAGTTGCCAACTCCATTGAAGCCTTAGGTAACTGCGCACCCTTGGATGACGTGTCGGCACTCGTGTGCTTTTTTATGGGAACGCCCATATGGGAGGAAGGCCCAGTCGAATGCCGAGTAGATGGTTGCGGTAAGGGCGCCGAACCGCGAGGTTCTGCAGGTGCCGTCGAAGTTTTTGTTTGCCCTGTAGGGTTTGTCGCTTCTTCTATGTGTCCGTCGAGTAGGCCTTAGGGGTTCTGTGTTTTGGGTTTGATGGTGCGTGTGTGCCCCTGTCGCTGGGGTGTGAACTCCACATAACAGAACCAGTGGTCTGTCTATTGGGGCCAGGCATCCGGAAACTTGAGGGTTCAGCCAAAAGGTCTGTGGCTTTGAGATCGGTGCCATGGCTGCTGCTGGAATCCTCATTATCTGAAGTGACGGCTCCAATGGGGGAATGACTCTCGGCCTGCATCGCGTAGGCCGCCCACTGCTTTTTCCGCCTATCGTTCAAACGTCTTAGAATGAAAGAGTTTGCAGGACTTACAAGAATGCTCGTCGTGGTCACGAGATAAACAACTATTGCAACAGCGATCAGTGTCTTTCCACTGGAATTTGTTGTTACAGGACGTACAAAATTTAAACAGTGTCCTCTCCATAGTAGAGGGAGACGGCAGCCAGACCAGAAAGGGAAAGAGAGGGGAAAAGAAAATGCATTCTTGAAAATAATAAAACCCTGGGCCCCACTCTCCCCACTGCACGGGCCTGGCCAGAAGACTGAGGCCACGCGGTCCACAGACGTCGATCAACAAACCAGTCGCCGAGCAGAAGTGGATCGAAGACTAGACGACCATCGGTCGTGGGATAAAGAAGTAATTAAGGAGCAATATGAACTCTTTCGAACTCCGCATAAGGCAACCAACTAGTTGGGGGGAAAAAAACAATCTCGGATTTTGGGTACACTACACGTCACGTTAGGGATAGTGTTACAGTCTTGCCCATGTCTTCGAAAGATGCAGTACTCCATGATTACCACTAGATGTCAGGCTATATGCACAGCATGTGATTATAAGCAGATTCACAAGAATCCGAAATATATATATACATGCAGGCATACATTTCTGCATACATACATCATGTGACCGCATTTCGGCGTGTCAGAGACCTTTTCTTAATGTATATTTATGGGTTTTTTTCTTAGTACCAGAGCTCGTCTGACTTCCGCCAGACCTAAAATGGGCGTAATTGAAGGAGTGTTTAAATAATGGTAGCAGGACTAGAAAAAGAGCAAGGCACGTGGGGGCCTGGTGGGATGAGGAAAGACTTATCGCCTCCAATTCCTGCATATGGGGAAGTCAGCGTGTAAGATGCCTTCTTCCATGCCACTTTCCTGACCTAATGGAGTAGAGTCTGATTATAGAGGAGGGCTCAAGGGCTTTCTTTATTCATGTGTTGTCCCAGAGTCACAAAGAAACAGACTCCAAAACCTTATGAAATGCAAGGATATCCATTCGCAACGGGACAATACAGAGGCATTGTTGGAGCATTAAAAAGGTTTTGAGACTGACCACCCACTATTAGCTTTAAATTGCTGCATGCAGACTTAGACAAATGAGAATCCCTGTCCAGGCATCTACTTGCAGATCATGTTCTGAAGGGATGAGCATAGTGTCACTTTGCATTACCTCATGCAATCAGGAGGAGCCGCTTTGGTGATGTCTTGAGCAAAGAAACATGTTCAAATTGTTTTACAGATTGTGCTTTGTAACGCTGTTGGTAAAAGTGGCAACCCCAGGACTCGAGAGCCGGAAGCATGTCAGTTTCTCCAAATGTCTCTCCTAATATTCATTAGATATATTTGCATACAATGACTCTAAATGTATGCAATTCTTTCCTCATGAATATTAATGACGGACATCCTAAAAACCTGTCAGGATTCCTGCCCTCAAGGCCTGGAGTTGGACAACCTATGCTTATGGAGGCATAAAGACTGCAATAATGTGGATTAGGCGTGGTGATGGTAATGTCAGTCCCTGGTCTTTCCCTTAACCGTCCCCTGCTCCCATCGTTTGAGTGTCCCTGAATCTCCAGGACCCTGCCTCGACAGGTGGATGTTGCGGACTCACCTCGGGAAAGCTGGCTCCTGCACACACACACCATGATAATGCTGATGACGCAAGAGATGAAAATGATGCCCACAATCAGGATGATCCAGCGGTTATTGCGCAGCCAGGTCAGCAACGTCCAGTCTGAGAGGGAAAAGAAACATGGCGTCAGCACGCTCTCACAGCTGCACCTTTACAACAAGCCATGGCTCGGGACGCACATTTTTCAATACATTGACCAATTGTATATAGCGCACAATCCACTCAATTGTCTCTTGGTCTTCAAGCGTAGGAATTATCATTAGCACCAGAGGTGGAACGTAAGAATTCTGGGAGAAAATCAGAATCCAGGTCTTCTAGGCAATATTCGCCATGTTTCCATGAATTCTGACGGCTCCCAGCATTCCATGTATCACTTCCTGAGCCATCCTCATCCACTTCCCGCTCTGCCTCCGTCCCTGCTCTCTCCGAGCGCCCTCCAACTCCTTCCACCCGTCTCCCTTCTCCCTAAGGTGGGCAACTTTAAAAAATGGTTTTGCAGGCCACATTAGATGTGGTAGCGCATCAGAAGCTGTCGGCATTGCGCGCAGTTCCATATTGTGTCATTCACATCACCCCCCCCCCCCCACCATTCACATTTTGATAACATTAGTGGCAGGTGGCATTTGAACACATACAGAGCAAAAAAATTAAAACTGCAGGACCATTATACACGCAGGACAATCATGTGTGCGCTCTATCTAGTTCCGGTGGGACATAATATATGCAAACGTCCTAAATTGCATATGCGTTGACACCAAAATAAGTGACCTCACATAAAGGGCACTGCAAGAAGCTTCATCAGTCTTTGATAATTAGAGGCACATGCAAAGTGACATTACAATAAGTTGCAATGAGAAAGTTGTGTGGCAAATAACATTTTGGTGTGAAATACTTGAATGGCATTATTATTATTATTATTATTATTATTATTATTATTATTATTATTACATATGAAGCATCTCTATAGCTCTTAACATGGTTTATGGAAATATGCCTGGGTGCGTCCACTCTGAACAATTTTAGGAATGTATTTATTCATGTTGGAATGAAAACATAGGCTAATGTAATTTTGCAAAGAATTGTGTGCATGCAAATTGCCCTGGGAAACAGAACATTGTAGGTAGGAGATGGAGCGAAAGGGGTATCGTTGGGGTTTGGCTAAAATTAATTTGAATTGTAGAAAGATGTGGTTTTCAGAGTTGGGGTCCCTTACAGGGGTCCTGAAAAACAGCAACTAGTATTTGATTGTTAAAAGAAATGAACATTTTCCTTGCAAACATTAACACCCTCGACTTAATAATTACCCACAAAATAAAGAGACGAACAGTGGTGGCTGGGGGACTTTTTTTAATGCTGGAAGAGCGTAAGTATTTCCTAGTAATGAGCATGACTGATCGAGCATAGCGACGGAGCTCAAAATAACAAAGGGAGGGTCTATATGGTGGTTTGCCCCCTGAGAGGTTTCTAAAAATAGTCGGTAACAATGAATGTTGCATTTTCAGTACAATTCAAGTGAAAAAAGCAGATACAAAGCCACACAATTCAACATTGGTTGTGAGGGGAACGCATGTAAAGGTCCAATAGATGACAGGTCACCAAAAATTCACAGGAGCATTTTACAACACATCAGGATGCCAGTGCCCACAATATATGCCAGCATTTCCACTGTAAGAACACAGCATAATGACTTTTCCAATATGCATACTGTCAGCTACTGTACAACATGCTTGCATTGGCTTTTCCCAATAATAATTACTGTAACTGTAAGAACACACCATGGCCCTCATTACGAGGTATGCCGGTAAGGCAAAAACGATGCTGGTACGGTAATACCGGCATCGTTTACCATCCCATTGCATTCCGACCCGCAAACCCGGTATTAGCGGGACACTAAACAACGGTGCCGCTAATAGCGGCACAGGCGCGTACACGTGCACCTTCAGGGAGCAAATACTGGCATGCCGGTAATAGGGGGAAATCCCAACCTACGCACACATGCAAATACCGGCATCGCGAACCCGGTAATCACGGCCTGCACAATGCCGGCCATACAGGCATCGCGGACCACCTGCAAACAGCAATCAGGACACAAGGCAGCTGCCACAGGTGCACACAATCCCCACATGTGGAGTTAATGGAGGCTGTGCCAGTATAAACTGAGCACACCCCCACACCACACCCCCTCACCCCACAGGTGTAGGCAATGTAGAGTGGCCCAGTACAAAAGGAGCACACCTGCACACCACACCCCTTCCTACACCAAAATGCTACCACTAGCAGTTGCAATCATGGCGCTGGAGGACATGCCCATACTGCTACAACTACAGCAAAAACAGCAACAACAACAACGATTACAGCATCAACAACAGGCAGCACAGAAGAGACGCAGGAGGAGAAGGAGGTTGAGACAGGCCCAGCAATTACCACCAGAGCAGCCACTAGTGCCTCGTACGCAGCCACCAATCCCTTGCACCAGACCCAGCCCATTCAACCTAACCCCTGAGCAGATCCACACCCTGTACCGGTTGGACCGTGACACCATCAGCACCATAGTGGACATGATACATAACGACATTGCCAGCCACATAGAAATACGCACCGCCATCCCCCCACTACTAAAGGTGGTGTCTGTGCTACACTTCCTGGCCACAGGCACCGACCAACACACAGTGGGTCAGCTGCATGGCATTTCACAACCACTATTTTCACGCATGCTGAAACAAGTGCTGGATGCCCTCCTGAAGCCCGCAAGCACCCATATATCCCTACCTCGGACTGCCCAGGAGATAGCTGAAACCAAAGTAAGCTTCCATGCACTGGCAGGCATGCCCAATTGTGTTGGTGCCATCGACTGCACCCATGTGGAATTGGTAGTCCCCCATGCCATAGAGGCGGTGTACCGCAATCACAAGCAATACCACTCCATCAATGTGCAAATGGTATGTGACTCCAGCAAGATCATCACCCATTGCTGCACCGATTTCCTGGATCCACACATGATGCCATGGTACTGCGCAACTCCATGCTACCCCGTCACATGGAGCGACATGCTGGACCACGTGCCTGGCTGCTTGGTGAGTTGCACAACTGTCCCATGGCCGTGCTGTGGGGTACTGATGTGTGCGGATGCAGAAGGGGGGGGAATAGTGCACCTGGGTGGGAAAGGAAGGGGGAATAGTGCACCTGGGTGGGAAATCGGGGGAAATAGTGCACCTAGGTGGGAAAGGGGGGGAATAGTGCACCTGGGTGGGAAAGGGGGGGGGAATAGTGCACCTGGGTGGCTATAGCCAGTGAGTGGAGAATGCATGCAGAGCTAAACACTCCTCACCTGAACCAGCCATACGCAACATGACACATCACTGGGCCACATTTCACAAATAATGCATATGGATGACAACAATTAAGAGGCACAACCAGGCCACCATGGTGATGTCAAGCAATGCATGACTGAATAGGATGGCAACTGTGGCAATGTGGCTAGTGTGACCATGCATAGTAAATATTATACAGCATTAATTGGGGGCTAAACATTGTCGCTCTACCACAGCACATCTGACTCAGCATGCATGATTACACCCTGCATCATCTATTCAACCCCATCCAGAGTACCACTTCATTACAGTATACATCGCATCTAGGTGACTATTTAGTACACGTTCAGGGACATGTGCATGCCCACACCAAATAGCTGCTGCCATGAATGTGCTCCCTGAAGGTGGCAGGACAGAGTGACACACACCTATTTGTATCTGCTTGCAGGTGATGGAGGATATCCCTTGAGGCCGTGGCTACTTACCCCTGTGCGTAACCCGCAGAACAGCCATGAAGAGGAGTACAATCGTGTGCACACTCGTATCCGTGTTGTGAATGAACAGACCTTTGGCCTGTTGAAGGCGCGGTTCCGCTGCCTAAGCAGGTCTGGTTGGGCACTCCTATATAGGCCTGAGAAGGTGGCAAAGATCACCATGGCCTGTGTCATGCTGCACAACATGTGCGTCCGAAGGAATGTACCACTGCTACCTGACTTGACATGCATGGGCCGGGTGAGGATGAAGGGGATGGAGACGGAGGCGAAGGAGCCACCCTGCCAGTACATGATGCACGGGATGGCCATGCTGTACGCCAAGCACTAATTGACGAATACTTTTGAAACGCAGGGAACATGAAAATAATGTGCTAGTGACACACTGGCTGCATGTGGACATGCACACTTATTTCGTTAGAAGTTCCTCACTGTACACCATCACACATTAAATGTACATGCACAAAAAGTATGTCCAGCCAATGATTTTCTTGCACACAACGGGTGTATTTTCCAGACACGTGATAATGTTACCATAATCCCCTCACAACCCCAAGTGAACTCCCTCACCCACCCTACATACCCCAACAATACCCAAGTGAACTCCCTCACCCACCCTACATACCCCAACAATACCCAAGTGAACTCCCTCACCCACCCTACAAGCCCAAAATGTCCACATATGTACAACAAACACTGTTCCCTTGAACAACGTTCATTTTTGCTATGGCATTGTCAGCCCACTCTATTTCTTTTGTATTTTGGGATCCGGGGGTGCCATGTCCAAGCGCCGTGCACTCCTCCGCGTCATCCGCACGGGGCTCGATTGGGCAGAGGTAGAAGGGGTTGTGGCAGTGGAGGTGTTGGTGGCCAGTCCCATGCCTGCCCCAAGGTGTGTGCGCTGCATTTGCGGCAGGTTTGCAAGCAGGGCTTGTGTGAGTGCCCCCAGACACTCCCTCATGGCACTTGTGGATGCCTCAACTGCAGCAGTGTTGGCAGAAATGGCTGTGGCAATGACCCTCATAGAGTCATTACCATCAGCTATTTGTTGCCGCATTAGTTCAAGCATCGACTCCTGTCGTGCCTCAACCCTTGACAGGCGAGCCTTGAAGGAGTTGTTTGCTGCAGGAGTGCTGGTGGCTGGGGTGGTGGTAGGCAGGGTGGTGGTCAGCAGGGTGGTGGATGGCACTTTCGTGGGGCCCATGTCCAGGGCACTGTCCTCCTCAAAGAGGCATATGTCTGACTCTCCAAGGTCTGAGTCGTGGAGGCAGGGATCGTCCATGCTCTCTGCCTCTGTAGGGGTGGGGAGGCTGGTAATGGGGCTTGGGGTGGGTGTGGCGGGCATGAACGTGTCACCCTCATTCTCCACCTCTGCATCCACAACGTCCGCGGTGGTTGGCGGAGCGGCCATGGAAACGCCTACCACTGGTGTGGGTGGCTGCTGCTGGACTGTGGCTGCAGGTGTTTCCTGCAGGGTTACTGTCCGGTGTGGCACACTGCCTGTTGCTCTGGGCAGTTTCTGGGGCTGGGGGGTGGCGGTGGCCCTGATTCCTTGCCGTGCAGTGGATGAACTTGCACCCCTGTCCTGCCTGCCATCTTCCTCATCGGTGCCTGGGGGATAGAAGAGATGCAGGTCATCAGTGATGGTGTCACATGGCAGCGATTATCTATAGCGCTGTGATATGTTCATACATTCATGCATCAATTTATTTCAGGGGTGCGGCATTTGGTGTTCTGAGGGGGCATGTGGGCAATCAATGCATGGCTGGTGGCATGGCATTGGTATGGTGTCTGTGTGGTGAGTTCAATGGGCACGGTTGAGTCATGTTGCACTTGTGTTGGGATTGGGATTGGCACTCAGCATGCATTTGTGTGTAGCAGGGTGTGGCACACAGTCTTGACTGGATATGTTGATGTGGGCCTCGAACATGCATTGCCTTGCTTAGTCTCACTACCACCTCACTTGTGCAACATCATGGTTTAGCCTACACGGATGTGATGGGTCACTCACCTTCTTCTGTGGATGATGCGGCACCCACCTCCTGGTCTCCGATTCCCTCTATGGATTCTGGATCAATAAAGGTACTGGCTGTCTCCTCCCATGCTGTCAACTTCACTGGGGAGTGTGGGCCCCCGCCTGTCGCCATGGCGGACCTCCTGTTCTCTGCAAGGATCTTCCTCACCCTGAGGCGGAGGTCATCCCACCGCTTCGGACAGTCGCGCACACTCCTTGGGTTGGTTCCCACTGCCGACACCCTCTGTGCGACCTCCTGCCAGACTTCCTTCTTCTTGGTCTGGCCCGCATGCTTCATGTCGGTGCTCCTGATGGTGTCTGCATGCTGGGCGAGGGTGTCAGCAAGCATACTTAGTTCAGCGTCTGAAAAACGCTGTTTGCGCTTCCTGGGGGTCGCCTTCCTGATAGCCTTGGACATCCTGGTTCTATTCTGCCACAGCACAACACAAAAGGACTGGTGGTTGGGGAGGATGGCAATGGATTGTGTTTTTAAAGATGGCCACCGGCCCATTTCCCGTTCCTGCGCGATAACGTCATTTCCGGGTCTGGTTTTTGCGAACACGGTATTACCATGCCAGTATTTAGGGGTTGTTATGAGGCGGTACCGCTATGGACGGGTACCGCGATGCCGGTATAGGGGAGTTGGAGGCCCTTTAGCGGCATGGCGGTATTGCCACTACCGGCATGGGGGAACGCGCATGCTCGCGCACTCGTAATCACCCGGTATTAGCGGGTTCATACGTGCACGGACCCGCTCATTCCGGCATGCCAGTAATGAACCCGGATTTACCAGGATACTCGTAATGAGGGTCCATGACTGTTTTGTGCAATAATGGCAGGCCAGTAGTGCCTGCCTGGCACTACTAGCTCCTGTAAGAACACACATATTTTGACTTTGCCCAGTAATGCCTCTAGGATTTCCAGCTTGCCTGAGCGGGTGACTAAGGACCGCATCACAAGGTAACAGACCCTCTGTGGGCTTGTTATTTTATTTTCTCGGTGCCTGGATGTGTTTTTCCCCCTGCGTGTGTCCCCCTACCCCCCTCTCCCCCTCCATGGCCTTCCCCGCTGATCCACTCCCTTCCTCCCACCTCCCACCACCCTAATTGGCTGCTGCGCTTCCTTGTTGGAAGTTAGGCGGCACTGCATGCACCGCGCTCAGCATTTCCAGCTTGCCTGAGCCGGTGACTGAGGACCGCATCACAAGGTAAAGACCCTCTGTGGGCCTGTTGTTTTATTTTCTTGGTGCTTGGTTGTGTTTTTCCCCCTGCGTGTGTCCCCCTGACCCCCTCCCCCCCTCCGTGGCCTTCCCCGCTGATCCCCTCCCTTCCTCCTGCCTCCCACCACCCTGATTGGCTGCTGCGCTTCCTTGTTGGAAGTTAGGTAGCCCTGCAGTGCACCGCACTCAGCATTTCCAGCTTGCCTGAGCCGGTGACTGAGGACCGCATCACAAGGTAACAGACCCTCCGTGGGCCTGTTGTTTTATTTTCTTGGTGCCTGGTTGTGTTTTTCCCCCTACGTGTCTCCCCCTGCCCCTCTCTCCCCCTCCGTGGCCTTCCCCGCTGAACCCTCCCTTCCTCCCGCCTCCCACCACCCTGATTGGCTGCTGCGCTTCCTTGTTGGAAGTTAGGCGGCCCTACAGTGCACCGCGCTCAGCATTTCCTGCTTGCCTGAGCCGGTGACTGAGGACCGCATCACAAGGTAACGGACCCTCTGTGGGCCTGTTGTTTTATTTTCTTGGTGCCTGGTTGTGTTTTTTCCTCCTGCGTGTGTCCCCCTTCCCCCCTCTCCCCATCTGTGGCCTTCCCTGTTGATCCCCTCCCTTCTTCCCGCCTCCCACCACCCTGATTGGCTGCTGCGCTTCCTTGTTGGAAGTTAGCCAGTCCTGCAGTGTACCGCGCTCGGCATTTCCAGCTTACCTTAGCCGGTGACTGACTGAGGACTGCATCACAAGGTAACAGACCCTCCGTGGTACTGTTGTTTTATTTTCTTGGTGCCTGGTTGTGTTTTACCCCCCTGCATGTGTCCCCCTGCCCCCCTCTCCCCTTCCGTGGCCTTCCCCGCTGATCCCCTCCCTACCTCCCGCCTCCCTCTACTCCCTTGTCACGCCCTCCTCATCACAGGAGCTACCAGGGCAGCCCCCTGCCGGGCAGCCCCGCAGCTAAGGGCCCCTAAGGCAAAGGGCTGCTCCCACTGTAGCGGCTCCTGTTGTGCCTGCAGGTGTCCACAGGGGACGCCAGTTGCCAGTCAGTCTTCCTGGATAATCCCACGAGCTTCCCTGCCTACCCCCCCTTCCACCTGCAGACCCTTAACTCAGTTGTTTTCTTTTTCCTTTGTTCTTCTTCCCCGTGTTGGTTTAATATGCACTGTATCAGTATTTTTAAAAAAATGGTATTGCAAAAAATTAGGCCTTTTCTCCCTTTTTTAGGATTCTCAAACTTAGTTAGGTGTGTCTCTTACCTGTCTCTAAACATGTGCATTTTGTAAACCCCTTAATCCTGAGTGTTGGTGTCTGTCCAATTCCTCAAATTGATTGATTATCACTGTCTTGTCTGCCTATTCTAGGTCCTTCACTAGTGTCTCCCCCCTCCCTTTCACCCCCCTCCTCTCCCACTTACTCTATAGGGCTCTCTGTCCCTCCTATCTTTTCTAACTGCTTCTCTATTGACTATCCTGCTCTCCTCACTAAATCTGGTAGGAAGAAGTTTAAAAAGGACATCCTGATCTCCAACCCAGGCCTCCCTATCGCTGACACCTACAATAGTGCCTCCTCCAAGGAAACTTTCACTGACATCCTCTTTGTCGTGCCTTCACCTGACCTATGGACCCTTCATATGGTCTCTGTGCTCTCTCCTTTCTCCTCTTCTCCCATTAATGGTGGCACCCGTGTGGATGCCCTCCTGGCCTCCTTCCATTCCTCTAAGGTCCTCATTAATGTTTACTCTAACGGGACCATCCTGGTCCAAAGCCCTCAGGCCAACCCTCACCTCTTCGATAGATGCTTCCCGCACCTCATCAACTTCCTTTCTTCTCCTACTGTCCCCTCTTCCCTTTCTGTGACTACCTCTACCCCCTCCTTGGCTACCTTGCAGTCCCCTTCCCTCTCTGCCCCCTCTTGGGCTCCTTCTACACCTCTGCAGGGTGTACCTCTGATCTGGACCCCTCCCGGGAAGGCTTTCAAGGATGGCAACCTTCTCCATATTGCCACCCTAAATTCTCACTCTGCTGTCAAACACTCCTCTAATATCTGCCACCTTCTGGAAGAACTGGACCTTGACGTCCTCGGTCTCACCGAGACATGGTTTACGGCCAGCTCTGTCACAAGTTTTGATACGCTCCTACCTGACGGCTACAAGATCCTCTCCGCGCCCAGGTCCAACCGCTGCAGTGGGGGTGTAGCCCCGATCTTCCCTGAGTGGATTCCTGCCTGTGTCACTCCTGTGCAGGCCTACTCCTCCTTTGAATGCCTCATCTGCAGACTCTCTCTCGCTCCCCTAGCCATTCCCTTACTGTGGCTACTATCTATCGGCCACCCGGTCAGATTTCCTCCTTCCTCTCTGTGTGGGCGGACCTCTCCTCCTCACTCCTGGCCTCCACCACTCAACTGCTCCTTCTTGGAGACTTCAACATTCACCTGGATGCCTCCTGTCCTCCCTCTGGACTCTTTCGCGACCTCTGTGTCTCTCTCTCACTCACTATTCTCCCCTCTGGCCCGACTCATTCTGCAGGGCACACTCTGGATGTTCTGATCTCCTCAGACCTTCCCCTCTGTCCCTCTCACCACTCCTCTCTCCTGGAGTGATGCTTGTCTCCTCTCCTCCCACCCTGCCCTCCCTACCCCTCAGGCCAAGCCACTTCCATCACTGCCACCCACCTTCTCGGTCATCCGACCCATGAAGCGTGTATCAGCTGAGGCTTTCGCCACCACCTTCTCACCCCCCCCCCCCGTCCCTCTTTGGCTGACTCCCACCCTGACAAGCCCTCTCCATGCTCCACTCTGATATATATGATACCCTTGATATCCTTGCCCCTATCATGAGAATCCGCCTGTAGCCCAAAGCCAAGTGTAACTCCTGGTACAACTCGGACTTCATCACCCTAAAATGCAAGTACAGGGTGGCCAAGAGGAAATGGCGTGCTTCATGTGCATCCTCCGACAAACTGGCCTGCTGCCTGTTGCAAAGGCAATACCGACTCTCTGTCCTAACCAAGAAGAGAGCTCATATCCAAGCCTGTGTCTCTGCGGCATCTAACAACTCGGCTGAACTCTTTAAAATCTGCAAGGAACTGGCCAATCATGCTGCAGTCTCTACCTCTCCTGTCCCCTCCCAGGCCCTCCGCATGGCACTGGCTTCTCACTTCAGCTCTAAAACTCAGGACATCCTGTCCTCATTCTCCTCCTATCCCCCCTATTCCCTGCCTTTCCTCTGGCCCCTCTGCAACCACCCCTCCCCCCTCTTTCTCTGCCTTTCCCCTGTTCTCCGCTGACAAGGTTTCTAGACAAGTCCGATCTATGAAAGTCTTGTCGAAACAGGTCCACCGCTGTTCCTCCAAAACCATTAAGGACAACATCGACTCCCTGGCTCCTGCCCTGGCTGATTTCTATAATCACCCCTTTGCCGCTGGGGTCTTCCCTTCCCCCCTGAAGCACTCCCTTGTGCACCCTCTTCTTAAGAAACCTTCTGCCGACCCTTCCTGCCTGGCTAACTATCGCCCAATCTCCATCACTCCCTTCCTGGGCAAGCTCCTGGAGAAACTGGCCATCTCCCAGCTTAATCTCCACACTGAATCTGTTGGTTGTCTCCATGACCATCAGTCTGGCTTCAGAGCTGCCAGAAGTACGGAAACTGCTCTCCTGAACATCCATGAAGACCTGCTCTCCAACCTTGACTCTAACACCCCCTGTGTCCTTATCTTGCTTGATCTCTCTTCCGCCTTTGACACTGTCAACCATACCATCTCCAGAGCTCTGGTTCTCTCTAGGCTGAGCTATTGCAACAGCCTCTTTCTAAATCTGCCTGCTTCTTCTCTCTGCCCTCTACAACTTATCCAAAACAGGACTGCGAGACTTGTCCTTGGCCTCAAGCCCAGGGATCGTATCTCTCCAGGACTGAAATTTCTGAACTGTCTCCCGGTGGCTGCAAGGATTAAGTTCAAAACCCTCTGCATCGTCCACAAGGCCTTCTGGGACCTGGGTCCCCAATACCTTCAACTCTGCCTTCCTAAATACCTTCCTTCTCGAGCTCTCCGCTCATCCGCCTTCAGCTCCCTCAGGGTAAGTCGCTTCTCCAAGCAACGTGTGAGTGGTAGATCTCTTTTTTCGGCTGGTGCCTCCCTCTGGAACAGCCTCCCTGCCTCCCTTAAACTTGAGGAGAACCATCTCCGGTTCCGGAAGCACCTCACAACCTTTCTCTTTGCTTCGGCTTTCTCTCCCCCTCTCCTCTGCTGACCTCCTGGCTGAAACCTGAACCACACTGACTACCTGGACACCCTCTGATCTCGGGCCCAGGTCCCTCCCCTGTCAGTGTCTCACACCTGCACTTCCCACCGGGCAAACCCACACTTGGGGACTGTTCTGTATCCCTACAGTCCCCTACCAGCCCCGACACCTGATGTCCGCACTTACCCATGCCATTGCCATATGAAGGCCGTTACTTACTTATTGTTATCATCTTGTATGCACTGTCCCTGCCCCCTTCCCACGCACTTGCGCGATCTGAATGACACTTGGCCTAGTAGGATCGTTGTCTGTCTTCCCCCTGTTTCCCCTCCCTGCCTCTTCGCGCCTTGAAGCACTTGTGCATAGGCGCGTTATAAATGCCATATCATATCATAGTATAACTATAAGATCACATCCATGGCTGTTTTGCCCTATAATTCCAATGCCAGTACTTCCTGCTGGGTGTACCAGCACTGTGGAAGGTTCTATGTCATTCCCATCACCCGTTTTTTTTCAGCTGGGTTTTCTGCCACCGATACTTTGCTGCAAAAATGCATTGATTATTTTGGGGGGATTACCCCCCAAACTCCCCTTTCCCAGTTATTTACAACCTAGTCCCCATCCCCTGCCCCTTGTATTCCTTTACCCACCCCCTCCATATTTTCTGATGAGTTTCTGCAGCAAATAATTGGCGGCAAGAAACTATGCCAACAAAAAATGGGCATTAAATGAACGTCGTACCATGTAGAACACACTCATCTTGGCTTTACCCAATAATGTGAGAACTGTACCTTTGAACTTATTCATGAATGTTTTGCCCAGTGATGCCAATGCCAGTACTGCCTGCTGACAGTACCAGCCACTGTGCAATACAGTTGTCTTGGCTTTACTCAATAATTCCAGTACTGCAACTAAAAGCACACTCATGACTGTTTTTCCAAATAATGCCAAGGCCAGTACTGTCTGTCTACTGTTGGTACAGTGCCCAAAACGAGTAGGGAAGTACAAGCTGCAGAAGTTGTTTTAGCATGGAGATCTGGTAATTTCTTAGTGTTAGTGCTTCTGTCATTTGACGCAGTGTTTTAGGTCATTTAGTTTTGCTTTAGTCTCGCCACATTTCAGAAGAACACTAGGCGACCACGCACGTAGTAAGAATAATGGGCAGCACAGATGTTCTTACTGGTTTTAATTAACATACAAGCCTCTTGCCGCATTAGCTAGGGTTCTGCCATGGTGTGTAGATTTCTGTTATTTAGGGCACTAGACCACAATTGTAAGCCTCTGTCTCTCAGTTTAATTAACCATGATCCCTGCTTCCCCCAGCGAGTGTTCAGCAGGTCAAGGTCCATGATGAAGGGTGAGATGCAGTACACATATTAGTTATTGTTGTAAGGCTTAGCTGTTCTCAGGAAACGTTTCGTGAAATGTAGAGTAAAGATATATGTACTTGGAAAATAGATAAAATACAATAGTTGCAAGCATATTTTGGTGGGACCGGCGCCTTAGGTGCTGGCATTGCCAAAATGCTAAGAGTAGATCATGGTCATACTGCCCCCTAGAGAGTGTTGGGACAACTGGTTCTGTACTAGGATGGCTTTGTAGTACAAATAAACATGAGAAATTAATTTCCAAAGACTGGAGCATCTATTATGTTTTTTATGAAGCCACCTGGTTCTCAAGAGATAGCCGGAAAAATGTGTGCTAGTGATGGCAACATATTTAAAAACGGAGGTTGCAAAAAGTGTTGCAGAGGTAAATCACTACAAGGACTGAGAACTGCCTGGGATTGCCAAATCGACTGAGCTCATGGGAGAGGATATTGCTGTGTCTAATTTGTTCACTTCACTGTTCACACCTGCTATGCGATTGGTTAGTTTTGGGGGAACTGTACGTCATATGTTTCATGAACTTGTCCTGACCAATTAGAGAGTGCCATTTTAGTAAATGTTACATGTATAACTCTGGCCAATCAGGATGAAGCATTACCAGCTCACTACATGATTAGATCATTTGTAAGGGGGTTGATCTAAGGTTGTTCAGGGGTGATGTACTAACAAATTGGGGCTACTAATGTATATTGTGTTTAGATTTCTGTATAGGTGGGAGCAAATAGGGTGAGTGGAATTAGCATGTACTTGATACTTGTAATATACTCCAATTTTGGGGGTTTTGTCTTTAAATACTGTAACTCTATGTGTGTGGACCAAGAGCGTTTTCAGTTTTCAGTTCCACAGAGCTGACTGACCATCCCGGATGTAATTTGCATGTATTAAAACCTGTTTTGCTTGAAAATCGTGCCCTCCATTATTGCCTCCTTGGATTGATTTTATTGGTTGGGTTTTGGCCCTACCATACACTTTTTGGTGACATCGACATGCTCTTTGGTGCCACCAGAAGACGGAGAGGGTGCCCTGGTCGCACAGCTCAAGCCACAGAGCCCTGCCTCCCGAGAGCAGTTTCTGTGTGCACAATTGGAGAGGTGCGCAGACGCCATGTTACCCTGGATATTTGTCTGGTCCCGGGAGTGTGGGCTGCTGCCGGGCTGGGCTGTGCAGGCAATTGGCAGGGGACGAGGCCTCGGACGAACTCAGAGACCACAAAGCATGTGAGTTCACTTTCTGCATGAACCACAGTGTTGTTGACATATTTGTTATTGCCTGTAAATTGTTATTGTGATAGAAGGGAAAGCTCCTCGGAAGGCGGGGAAAGAATGTTGTGTGTTGATGCATGCATTTGGATTAAGTGTCCCCTGCCGCGGGGTAAGATTACGTCATATAGAGTAGTAAAGGTGAAGAATTGAGGTGGGGAAACCTGTCTTAAATGGGGAAGACAGCTCTGGGTGTAAAGTGATGGTCATGTAAAGAAAGCACAGGATATCCTCCAGCTCTAGAAGGAGAGTTGAGGAGGGGTAAACAATCCCTCACCTCTAGAGAAGGAGGCATAGGAAGGGTCTACATCATTGTGCATATAAATGTATTTTTTCTTGCAGGTATAAGAAGCCAGCGTGTACATAAAGGTATTGATTTTTAGGCATTGTTAGCATATTGTGAGGATAAATGTGTTTGTGGATAGAGAGTTTGCGGCCATTGTATGTAAGTGACAGGGTTTTTGTATTGGGGTGGATAGTTGGCCTATTGGTGTGTTGTGAGTTTTTGAAATAAGGTACTGTGGGTCTGGTGCATGTGGAGTTTTTGTTGTCTTTAAGGAGCTTAGAACCTCTTGTAATTATGGATACTCTGCTGGAGCACATGTGTAAAATGCTCCCACAGTCGAAGAAAAAAATCCTGAAGTACTACAAAGAGTGGTTTCAGGAAACTTTGGATACATTGTTTAAAAGTTGGCTCGAAGAGGGCATACAAAAAAGATGTATCAGAGCATATGTACACACATTTGTTGGTAACTTATAAAGGGAAAATTATGAAAAATAGGCAGAGTATACTCAAGTTAGGGAAAATGTTCAAGGATGAAGGAAACGTCCCTCATGACAGTACAGAGGGAATGAATCAAGTATGCATAAAGGCTTCCGCCCGCCCTCTTATGGGTGCTTTCCTTTACAGCTTGCTGCCGGGTACACCAACCCCCGTTTTTCGTCCCCCAACAGACAAAAAGGCAACATTAGGGAAAAACAAGGAAACAACTCGAGACTCATTAATTATGGAAACAATAAGGCTTGCTGAGAATTATATGCAGCATTGCAGAGGACAGAAGGGGAGCTAGCGAATGCAATGCAGGGACAAGGAACGGGGCATTGTGCTGCAATAAGCACAGATGAATAGATGAATAGAGGGCGGAAAAGATTCTCTTCAAGATTGACAGTAAAGCTATCAAAGATATCAAGGTAGACACAAACGAGGCTCTAAAGAGGTTGTGAGCTAGGAACAAATGCCACAACAGTGTAGATTATGACTCAGTATACACTGAAGAGGAAGCAGAGGATGATGGTAATGAGTGGAAGACAGAGCAGGAGGGAATAACACCATGAGGCCACCAGCTCAGACTGTGGCTTGGGCGAGTTGCTCAAATTAAGAGTAGGAAGAAAGTATCCCAGAATAAAAAACAAGGAACCCAGTTCCCATTGCTACAAAATAAAGCCGTAAGAGTGCAATATGTGCCTGCTCCCACATGGATCAGAAATAACTTTATGTGACCTTGCCCTCCCTCACAGTGGGAGCAGGCAAGGGGATATATGCCCTCAAAAAACAGACAGCAGGGATCACGTTAGCTGTGGGAGATACGAAGAGTTTGTTTGCTGTCCTATTAGGAGAACAGGCGGACAAGATATGGAGAAAGGCAGGGTATAAGGGAGTAGTATTGAGCAGTAATATCCACAATGGTGCCCCATTTAACAACTGTAGAACACACGTATGGAAAGCTTTAAGGCCCATATATCCAGAGACGTTTGATATAAACTCTATCATGGCTTACACGATGAAGGAAGATGAGGACCCCACACACTACATTCACCAAATACAGGACATGTGGCAGTTAGAGACGGGAGAGGAATGGGACAAGAATTTAGCAGTCTCATATCACATGTTGCTTAAGGGACTTCCCCCAGAGGTACAAGTAGATTTGAACAAAGTGGTTGGCATCAAAGCAAAGCCATGGCCTGAAATACAAGCACACATAGTACATTACTGTAGGGTGAGGCAACAAAAAGAGAAGGACAGAATAGAGCACAAAAGGCCGAAGCAAAATTGGTACAGAAAAAGCTAGCAAAATTAAACATAGAAGGAGCAGTGATTACTAACACTGCGGAAGAACTCCAAGGACTGAGCCCCCAGCAAGGTCCCGTGCAAGGAGGGACAGAAGGGCCAGTGGATGGCAGGTGGACGATGGGAGGTTTCCATAGTGTAGGAGTAGCTAGCTAAGAGGAAAAGGGTTGGTTGGAGCCAAACAAGGCCTAGGTTTGGGGGACCGTGTGGGTATTGTGGGAAGATAGGACACTTTGCATGAGAATGCAGAAGTACGCTGCCCTTGTCATACAACAGAGCTAGCGGTCCAGCGTTTCGGCTCACATACCCAGCACCCAATGTTCCCCTCACATATGTGCAGCAGGTATCAAATCCCCTGCAGGCGCCTATGCAACAGGTACCAAATATCTCTTCGACACATATGCAGCAGGCACCTGCTCAGCCCTGGGACCAAAAATTCCATACCACAGGGCACAGTAGCTCATTACACAGGGGTGAGTGTGACAGAGGGCAATCCTTTCCCACTCCCAGGCTTGGATATCCACCCAAAATAGGACAGTCCACAGAGAGATCTGACGTGCACAGTACTATCCGTAACTTCAGACCTGGAAAGGGAACCCCGATTGGGAGGAAAGATATGGATCAAACATTTCCTTTATGGTGGACAACAGAGCTACCAAGTCATGCATTATGTGAAAAACCTGAGGGTATTTCCCTTCCCACTCCAGGGGAATCCTCTAAACAGGTGGACTGTGGAGGGCCATCGTTTTTGGATCCTTCTGCTGGGGGCAGAGTACTGAGGGAGGACCATATGGGTAGAGGGTCATCTGGTATTGGGGAAGGATTACCCAAAGGTGAGACATGGAATCCCCCCTTTCCGAACAGCCTTCTACCCGACATTCTCTTAGCCTTTATGACTTACTGTTCACCAGACGCCCATTTTTCCCTGTACTCTTCATGGCCAAAATACCACAGTGCCATTAGAATGAAGAAACTGCATTCAGAGGCACTCTACTATTTTCATGAATGTCCCACTAGCAAGGTCACTCAAAGTCAGGCACTGGGGAAAGATTCACCTGAAGCCTGTTAATGCTCCACAAGTGTATAAAAGGAGTAGCTGCAAGAAACAGAGTGAACGAGTTGGAGCCCAAGCAGAAACCTGAGTCAGAGAACGAGCTAGCAGGCAACCAGGAAAGCCTGAGCACCCCGAGATCTGCTATCAGAGAATGGAGCGCCAAGACGCGGAGAGCCATTGGTTTGAGATTCTAGAGAAAGCATGGCGAGGGAGCCGTGTCTCCAAAAGCCAGAAGGGGATTGTGTTGTATCTTTGAAGAGAAGTTTGTCAAAAAGATGCTTGTTCCCCTGGGCCAGCGAGGCAGCCCAGAAGTGTCTGAGGGGCAGGCGAGGAGCCCCTGAGCTCGGCATGATACAACAGCAAATGCTACGGTGAAGTAAACACAACTGATGAGTTCAAAGTGAGATGGGAGCCCGGTTGGTGAAAGACACGAAGCGCAAGAGGTAATTTGTTGCAAGAGAAGCACAAGCGTAAAATGAACGATGTTCTGAAGAGAAAGCTTCAATTGTGAACTGTGATGGGAAAACGATGATTGCGAAAGTGAAGAAATCAAAATAACAGAGTTGTCGCGTGTACATTTACAGGTTGTTGAAATACTCTGTAGAAACGGTATCACTCTCCGAAAGTCCAGGGGAGCTGTGCGAAGCTCAAAGTAGGAGCAAAATAGAGGGCATGAGAGGGGAGCTGCATGAGACAGGAAGAGCGAGCTGAAGCCCCAAGAAAAGCTAATTGTGAAAGTGAAGAAGCTAAAGAGTGCCTGGGGCATGACCGTGTTTGTGAACTGTGATAAAAGCTATAGAATGTCAGTGGGACAATCCCATGAAAGCCAAGATATCAAAGTGGTTCCGAACAGGGCTGAGTATGATATGATATGATATTTTATTTGTATCGCCCCCAAACACAAGTGTTTCAGAGCGTGACGAAGCAAGGGAGGAGAACAAGGGAGGACAAAAAAACGATCTTACTAGGCTCAGTGACATTGAGAACGTGCAAGTGCAGGAGAGAGGGAAGGGGGAAAGTTCAAGGGGTGGGGGATGAGTGGAAAGTGCTGTACAGATGAACAACAATAAGAAGTACAGCCAGCAGGTGGCAAGTGCAGATTAAAGTAAAGACAACAGGTGTCTAATAAATGCAGGAAGGGGGCTGTAGGGTAACAGATACAGACCTGAGTGCAAGGGTTGGCAGGAGGCAGTGCTGGTGTGTGGCTGGGTGGGCAGGGATCTGGGCCCAAAATCAGAGGGTAACCAGGTGCCTGGTGCCGAAGCAGACAGACCAGCAGGGGAGAGGAAGAGCGAAGGCAGAAGCAAAGAGTAAGGTTTTGAGGTGCTTCCGGAACCAAAGATGGTTCTCTTCAAGTTTCAGAGGGGCAGGGAGGCTGTTCCAGATGGAGGCCCCAGCCAAGGAAAGAGATCGACCAGAGACTTGGAGGAGCGACTGACCCTGAGGGCGTTGGAGGTGAAGGAGCAAAGAGCTCCAGTGGAAAGGTATTTACGGAGGGAGAGTTGAAGGTATTGTGGACCCAGGCCCCAGAAGGCGTTGTGGACAATGCAGAGGGTCTTGAATTTAATCCTTGCAGCCACTGGCAGCCAATTAAGAGATTTCAGGGCTGGAGAGATACTATCCCAGGGCTTGAGGCTAAGGACAAATTTCACAGTTCTGTTCTGGATGAATTGCAGAGGGAGAAGAGTGGTTGCAGGCAGATTTAGAAAGAGGCTGTTGCAATAATCCAGCCTAGGAAGAACCAGAGCTCTAGAGACCGAGTAAAACTGTGCATTCTCAAAAGTCTCTGCTATGTTGAGTTATTGAAAATTGTTAAACTGTTAGGGAAGGGAACCCCATTTTCAAGATAATCTGACATGAAGAGGAACAAAGTCTTGTGAAAGCAAAATATTGTGAACTGTGAAATTGCTGAGAGAAGGTGACAAGAAGGGCGTCTAAGTCTGTTGAGAAAGAAAGCCTTTAAAACCTAAAGGAACATTGAATGAACTATTTGAACCCAAGGAACATTGTTGGATCCCAAGTAACTCAAGGTTGGGCAAGGAACGTGAGGGACAGCTCCAGTGCCATTCTGATATTATTTTAACTCACTATTTTATTTTAAAACGGTGCCGGTGCTTCAGTGTTCCCATTCCCATTGAGCTCTATGCGACTCCACGGGAATGGGAATTACTGTAGCTCTGCCGCCCATAATATCCCAGTATTATCTGTATATCGGGTGGTGGAAAGAGTAAGCTGAAGTTATCGTTAGACCGCAGGTACTATTGGTAGTACCGGTGGCCTACCAACAACCTCATAATGAGGGCCATTGGCACCACATCATACACCAATAATTATATAGAGATAAAGAAGGCATAAACGGAGGGAATGTAGAATCTTATATTGAACTATCGGACAACAGGCAAGAAAAGAGGCGAAGTTGATTTTATGGTGCCACCCCTAATAAGGTGTCCAGAGGAAATAGGATCAGAACAGTTCCAGTGCAAAATAAGACCTCAATTGCAGATGAAAGGTGCCATTTACTATGAAAATTAGTGGGTGGAGGGACTAATGTGTGCAAAGCAGGAGAGATGATCAGACTATCAAGGAGTGCAATGTCGCAAATAAATAAGAACTGTTTAGCTGTTTGAAAAAGTATGTTACAAAACTAACATGGATCAATCAACAAGAGAAGCCTACCCAAGTACTGAAACTCATACAATGTTCCTTGTGTTTCAGAGGCAATGGAAGCATGCATGTGGGAACTAACACACTATGTAACCAGACTGTCAACCTCCCAGACATCAGGGGAGGGAGCAGCAGCTCTCATGGATACTTATTGGGTGTGCAGGAGTTTTGCGTACACCCAATTGCCGCCACTTTGGAAGGGTGTGTGTTCCTTAACCACTCTGCAGTCGCCATGCTTGTTGTACCAGATGGACATTTCACCGCCACCAGTGAACACCCAATGTCAAAAGAACTGCACCTCATGCATCAGCGGGACCTGCATTCTTTGGGCAAGCAACATCATCAATGTAGCAACTATTTCTCCCCACAATCGAGTGATAGGTTAAATGCTATTACCGAGGAATTAAGACTTTTTAGTAAGGTTGAGACATTTTTTACCTATCTTGTGTATCCCGGTGTACAGGCAGTGACAAGCGCGAAATGGCTTCAAATTACATGTTGGGAGCTCTACCTACTGGCAAATGATACGGAAAATGTACTAAATGCCATCAGGGAAGAAATTCATGCAATCAGGCTGACCACCCTCCAAACTAGCTATATTCTGGATTTACTGACCACCATTGAGGGTGGTGGATGCACGAAAATAAGTTGTTCATGTTCTAAATCCAAACCCTCAAAGGATGCAGAGAATGGCAGCATAACACAAGCCATTCATTCGCTACATACCTTGCACAATAGGATGGAGAAAGAAGGTGGTCACAGAGCAAGATTGCTTTTCTACAATGTTTTCAGGATACCATCCTGGTTGGGTAATATATTAAAGATATTGATTCCTGTCCTTGTTCTCTTACTCGTCATTCTTTGTACTTGCCAATTGATCATTGGTTTCTGTGGAAAGACGGTGTCCAAGGGAATACCCACAATATCACTCACCGTCAAAACAGGGGAAGCCACCCCCCTTTTTGAAACGTGCACACACAGACAGATAGATGGAATGGTGAGATTGAGCAACATATGCCTAGAGTAGAGCAACTGACTGGTACACCAGAAACACTTTCCTATCCCCCACCTGACCCTGAGAACTATGTTGACTGCACAGGGAATGTGGGTGCTGTTTTTTTACCTGTACCCCAGAGGAATATGCAAAGAGCAGAGAGAACCTGCGATATGTCAGCAAGGTATGGGTACCAAAGACAGATTATGACATGGCAAAGGAAGCAAGTAAAGTAGTTAATACATTTACTAAAGGGGGGAATGTTGGTTTCCAGGTGCAACACCCATAACTTGTAGGGAAGTGCAAGCTGTGGAAGTTCTTTTAGCATGGAGAGTTGGTCACTTTTTTTGTTAGTGCTTCTGTCATTTGCTGCAGTGTTTTAGGTCATTTCCAAATGGGATGCAGTTTTGCTTTAGTCTCACCACATTTTAGGAAGAACACTAGGCTACCACAAACATGGTAAGAATAATGGGCAGCAAAGATGTTGTTACTGGTTTTAATAATAATAATAATAATTCACATTTATATAGTGATATGAACCATCAGAAATCTGAGCACTGCTTATTATTACCCAGCATGTGTGGTGCTTATTTATTGACCTCGGAAGGATGGGTTTGGCCGAGTTTGGCCCTGCCGGGATTCAAACCTGCGTCGCAGGTCTGCATGGATTTCAAAGCAAGCTCTCTACTCGATGTGCTATCTGACCAGCTACAACATAAAGGCCACTTGCTGCAATAGCTAGGATTCTGCCATGGTGATTTAGACCCCACCAGAGAGTGTAGATGTCTGCTATTTAGGGCACTAGGCAACAGTTGTAAGCCTCTGTCTTTCCATTTAATTAACTGTGATTTCTGCTTCCCCCAGCAAGTGTTCAGCAGACCAAGGCCCATGGAGGAAGAGTGAGATGCTGTACACATAATATTTATTATTGCAAGGCTTAGCTGTTCTCAGGAAGCTTTTAGTGAAATGTAGAGTAATTGTATATGTACTTGAAAATAGAGAGAATACAATAGTTGCAAAGTAGATGGTGGTCATACGGCCCCATAGAGAGTGTTAGGAATACTGCGTCTGCACTAGGATGACTTGGTAGAACAAATATATATGGGAAATTAATTTCCAAGGAATGGAGCATCAATTATGTTTTTTATGAAGCCACCTGGTTCCCAAGAGATAGCGAGACGAAGGTGTGCTAGGGATCGCAACATGCTTCAAAGCGGCGGTTGCAAAAACTGTTGCAGAAATATATCACTATAAGGCCGAAGAACTGCCTGGGATTGCCAAATCGACTGAGCTGATGGGAGCGGATATTGTTGTGTCTAATTCTTTTACTTCACTCTTCACGTCTACTACACAATTGGCTCATTTTGTGGGACTGCACATCATAAATTCCATGAACTTGTCTGACCATTTAGAGAATGCCATTTTAGTAAATGTTACATGTATAACTCTGGCCAATCAGGATGAAGCATTACCAGCTAACTACATGATTAGGTCATTTGTAGGGGGTTGATATTAGGGTGGTCACAGGTAATGTACTAACAAATGGGGGGCTACTTATGTATATTGGGCCTCATTACAAGTCAGGCGGAATGGGTTAACGGGCTCCGCTAATGGTGGCGGGCTCGTTAACACCATTCCGCCTGATTACGAGGTCCCCTCGCAGGACCCGGTAAGGACGCCTGGTAAAACCAGGCATCGTTACCGGGTCCCACGACGGGAAGAGGGAGCTAGCAACGGGCCAGTCGTAATCGGCCCGTTGTAAGCTCCCTCCCCCATTCCCATTGAGCCCTATGGAGGCTCAAATGGGAATGGGGAAGGTCCGGGTCCGGGTACCTGGAAGGAGGAATTACCGGGCCCTCCAAACTCGGAATGGCCCGGTAATTCCCCATTCAGGGAACCCGGACCCGATTTTGGTGGCGGTAGCCATGCCGCTATTGGCGGCATAGCTACCGCCAAAGCCGTAATGAGGCCCATTGTGTTTATATTTCTGTATATGTGGGAGCCAATAGGCCACGTGGGATTAGCATGTACTTGATATTTGTACTATGTTCCAATTTTGTGTTTTTTGTCTTTAAATACTGTAACTCTATGTGGACGGACCAAGATTTTTTTGACTATGGACATCCCGTCTAGACGTACATCTTCAGTGCATTTGACATCTATTATATTAACCATGAGGATGCGTGCTTCATTGCCATCAACTGCTCGAAATTATAGAAGACATTAACATGCACTCAAATGTTTAATTCATTATTCTGGGCTCTTGATGAAGAGAATGAACTTATCGAAACGCGTCAGCCACAATCAAATGAATTGAATCCTTCCTGTTTCACGCGTTTGGAATAAAGAATCTTCTTTTACGTTGGATGTCATTACTACACTCTTTTTTAAAAAATTGTATTATCTTTTGAAATTCACTGGAATATATATCTAATTTATTGTGACAAAAATCAATCTCAAGGCGTCTTATTGGCGCAAACTTAAGGTGTGCAAGGGACGGGAGGGTTCCAATTTTGGATCCTCTTTTCTCTCCTTCCTGTCCTTGTAATACCCCTGTTATTGGGAAAGAACATGGGCATTATAACCGTGATTCATGGACAGACCATGGACAGAAATCCTGGTACAGACAGAACAGTGGTGTCCATGTATATATGCATGTGTAACTTTGTCTATAAATGATACCATGGTCAACCAAAGGTTTCCTGTCCATGTGTCACAGGAAAGCACCTGGAACAAAATGAGAAACTGAACACAGATGTCAAAGTACATTAGCATTGATCCTGATTCTCATAACCTCTACCTTCCCCCTCGCCCCGTCTGCCTCCTCTTCCCCTCCCCTTGAGCAAATTGTTCCATATACTGTACTTCTGGTTTGTTTCACGTTTCTAATAAGCTTCTCAAAATGTTGTATCTTGTTGTTTATCTGTAAAGCGCTTTGGCGTAAAGCACTATATAAATTCAATAAACATAAACATTATTGTCCTCCTTTCAGCCAAACAAAGTGTTCAGATTGCAGCCAATAACTACTGATATTAACTGCATGCCAAATATTCTGTCAGGTCCCAGCAAATGGAATTCTACAGGTCCTTCCATCAACACACACCCCGTGAATAGTTGACCCATAACTGCTCTGCCTTCTCACTTTTGTTCCCAGCATCAAGGGGGAAAGGGGAATTGAAGAAAATAATAAACTTCAAGATTATGGAAGCTTATTCAAGCTTATGCAACCCTCTGCCCATAGAGAATCACAAAGAATAGTTCTTCCTTGTAAAATTCACAAAGTGAATACACAGAAGTAATTAAAAAAAATAATAAATAAAATAAAACCAGACACTTGCTTGAGTTTTCTCTGAGGCACTTTAGGGGAGAATAAAAACAACAGATCAGTATTTCCCACTCTGTTTGTAAATCCCAAATGCTCAGGTTTGCTCCCTAGACCAAAACGAAACCTGGACACTGCTGCTAATCGGCCAGGGATGAAATTTCTGGAAGACTTGTTAGTGGCTCTACCTTGGAAATGTTCCTCTACAGAACCTCCAAAGACTCCTCCAACTTGCTTCCTTAAGACTGAGTGTTGTGTTTGGTAAAGCACTTACTTTTACTGGAAAAGCTCTACAACATCTTTAACCAAGATTCCAGATAATCTCTATTTTCTGTTCCCCGTTCCTTCCTGTAATAGTTTTCCCCATAATTATGATACTCTATTGTTAAAAGAAAAAAGTGTTTAATTGACTTCTCAACTGAACCGAGACACTGTTCACAGTGTGAGCAGCACTTTGTATTGCACGTTTTATTGTGCACCCTTTTTCCATTGCTTGGTTCTTTTCCTTGTTAGGAGGCCTTTGATTGCTTGCCACTCTAGCTATGTGCCTCGTGTTCCAGTCCAGAGGTCACCAGGATTCTACAATGCCTGACTCAAGAGGTCATAAACCCATTCAGCCTTAATGGCCCTCTCCTCCATCTTGGAATGGGGAAGGCCTAAAATCGTAATGGAAAAGATAGTTAACGAAAATTATCTGATTTCTTCTCCCTCAAAGCAAAGTACAATGTATGGATTAAACCTAGAATCTAAAGTATAAAGTCCACCATGAATCAGGGAACCGGAAACATTCTGAGGGAAACAACAGAAAAGATGTCCATGCATTTATGAAACAGCAATGCAATTTTCCAGCAAGATTTCTTTCAACAAGACTCTCTCTATGGTTAGATCTTTTTTCACTGTACCTACAACCAGGGACGTCATTTGGGGGTCGCAAAGGTACGCAAAGGTAAGCAATCTCTGTGGTCTCCCTTGCTACCTCCCTTGCTACCCCTGCAGTCTCTCTTGCTACCCCTATATTAAAAATAAACCACCAAGCCAGATCTGAGGGCCCCAGCCTAGTCCTCACCCATTAGGACTGGGGCTTGCAGCACGAGAAGGGAGTGCTCAGTAGTGGGTGGAGCTAACCATGACATGTGGCACGTGTCACATGCCACATTCAGCTCCAACCCCTTCATGGGAAGGGGCTGAGAAGACAGTGTGCCACCTACAGATGAGAGGGGGGATAACATCTGACTCCCAGAGCACTGAAGATCTCTTGCATTGTGGCTGCTGAGAAAAGACTGCAGCTGTTGAGACTAAGATAAGGGAACACATGGAGCTCCTTGTCCCCTTCCTTGTCAGTGCAGTGAGAGGTCCCCACCGTGCAAGACCAGTATAGACTGCATGGCTCAGGGGGCCATGTGACGTTTCCCAAAGAGAGAGTTTGGCTGCTATTAGAGTCACCAGAGCCCACAGATGGATTCAGGCTCGAGACACTCTTTGAGGACATGGAATAAGACTGACCATGTCAAAAATAGAAAATTAAGAGAGAGAGATAAGGGAAGAAGTGCTTAAAAACCTACCGTCCTAAGTATTGCCACATCTAAATTCTCATTTTCATAGACCTACCTGCCCTTAAAGGGGGTCAGTAGATGGGCTGAAAAACAAATCCCTCCAGAAAGCCCTCACTTCCTTACACTACTCTATACCCATGCCCTCACCAGCCCTCAACCTATCTCCCAGGGTCAGGTGTAGACCCTCCTACAGATGTCAAAGTACATCTATTCCTATCCTGCATTTAAACTTGCCAAAGATGTAACATCCCTTTGCAGAACACCTTAAGACTGTTGCCATAGCACCTACAGTGTTGCAATGATACTGAAAAGAAAGTGACTCGATCAAGATCTCCCATGTGAGGTCCACATACATGAGCCACTGTGTTACAAAACACAAGGGAAGCCTGGATGTAAGTATCCAGTGCGACAATGTCTGTGATTTCTTCCTTGGCCACCTGGGTAAATACTGAAAGGACGTTGTGTTTCGGATGACGGTATAACTAATTATGTATTATAATTCCACTGCTGTCCACAACGTTTGCTCAAAAGATATGTTAACTAAGAATCCCTGTTTATATGCGAGCTGCATACATGTTATCTTACGTTAGCTTTCATACTGCGCCAATCACCACCTTAGTGGTTTTACACCACTGACGCTTGACTGGAGTGTGGCATAGTGTGCCCCCAGCAGAGTCATACTTACCTGCAGTGGAAAGGGAAAGGATAGAGGGAAGTGGGATAGGGGAAAGAGGGTCCCGATAACACAAATAGGGGTACACAAGGGGTGGGGCAGGTTAAAGCAAGGATCGTGCTTGTGACAGCTTGGGTGCATGGAGATCCAGCAAAGGAGATCAGAGATCAGGACTGGAGCAAAATAGGAGGGGTCATTCTTAGGTGTCTGAAGGAAAAGAGAATGTATAGGTGAGGGCAGCTTCAGAGAGATAAATACATGTCTCGTTGTGTGATGAACTTGAGATGCGCTCAAGCGAGCACGTTTTATTGCCCCTTAATAGTACTGGGCCTGAAAAGCCTAGCGCCCTCGAGTGGCCAAAACAGAGACAAAGAGAAGTGCAATGGCTTCTCTTCCGTACGCAGTGACAGTCTGCCATCTTTCTGTGTGACGTGCTCTGGTGATGTCAGCATGTCTTTGCCGATCATGCTTTGTGGCCTTCTGCAACACACGGGTGTAATTGTTACCCTGGGTGCATTAGAACGCTATGCACGGGAACAGCGGAGCAGATCCCATTCTCCTTATTCCCATACTCATGACTGGCCAGATTCTACAGAGAGAAAAGCTGTGATGAACTGTGGGCGCCCTAAATGAGGCTGGGGGTTCAACTGTGTCTCCTCGGGGAGCAATGCTCTGGACCGAGCTGCCTGGAAGTTCTTGATGCCTGCAAGGATCTTCATGAGGATGGTTATAGTAATGTGGGACACTGGGTTCCTCTTGGGCTTAGGCTGGGCTACTCTATGAGTTTGTCTGCATAATCCAGCCTTGTTTACCCTTCCTGGGCTGAGGCTGGGCTACTCTATGAGTTTGTCTGCATAATCCAGCCTTGTTTACCCTTCCAGGGCTTGGGCTGGGCTACTCTATGAGTTTGTCTGCATAATCCAGCCTTGTTTACCCTTCATGGGCTGAGGCTGGGCTACTCTATGAGTTTGTCTGCATAATCCAGCCTTGTTTACCCTTCCTGGGCTGAGGTTGGGCTACTCTATGAGTTTGTCTGCATAATCCAGCCTTGTTTACCCTTCCTGGGATGAGGTTGGGCTACTCTGTGAGTTGGTCTGCATAATCCAGCCTTGTTTACCCTTCATGGGCTGGGGCTGGGCTACTCCGTGAGTTTGTCTGCATAATCCAGCCTTGTTTACCCTTCCTGGGCTGGGCTACTCCGTGAGTTTGTCTGCATAATCCACCCTTGTTTACCCTTCCTGGGCTGAGGCTGGGCTACTCCGTGAGTTTGTCTGCATAATCCAGCCTTGTTTACCCTTCATGGGCTGAGGCTGGGCTACTCCGTGAGTTTGCCTGCATAATCCGGCCTTGTTTACCCTTCCTGGGCTGAGGATGGGCTACTCCGTGAGTTTGTCTGCATAATCCAGCCTTGTTTACCCTTCCTGGGGTGAGGCTGGGCTACTCCGTGAGTTTATCTGCATAATCTAGCCTTGTTTACCCTTCCTGGGCTGAGGATGGGCTACTCTGTGAGTTTGTCTGCATAATCCAGCCTTGTTTACCCTTCATGGTCTGAGGCTGGGCTACTCTGTGAGTTTGCCTGCATAATCCAGCCTTGTTTACCCTTCCTGGGCTCAGGATGGGCTACTCTATGAGTTTGTCTGCATAATCCAGCCTTGTTTACCCTTCCTGGGGTGAGGCTGGGCTACTCTATGAGTTTATCTGCATAATCTAGCCTTGTTTACCCTTCCCAAACTGGGCTGCAGTTACATTGTCCTGTTAAAAGAGGGCCACAGGCGTTAGTGTGGCACCTGCCTATGAGTCTACATTTACAGGTTTACTTTGGTTGCTTTGGCCCTTTTAATGGACTACGTCTGCTTAAGTGTATTCCTTATTTATCTAGATGGCACTGTCTAGCTGCTTGAAAGTCCTTGCATGCATATTAGTTATATACTAATCACCAGTACAAATTGTGCTTATCCATACAAACATAAATTTACTTTATTGCACAGATTGGACTTGCAGACATTCCAAATCAGATCTCAAACATTGTACATGTATACAGACAATATCATGTGCACCAGCCGACATGTTTCCACCTATCCGGTCCTTATCAAGGCTTTCACATGGGCAAGTAACTTCATAACTTAAGTATGTGGTGATAATATATGTACATAGGTTCCTGAAGAATCATCAAAACGCCTTCCGAATTTGGCAATTTGCGACAGTTGGCGTGTCGTCTTCAAAAATCCTAATTCAAAATCCCCTAGGTGTTAATATGACATGTATATCCGTGAAAATGCTGTTGGGCTGGATTCATTGCGGTCCTTACAACAATATCTCCTGGTTGGATTTCTACCATCTACAAATGTGATAACGCCTTTGGGCTAATTTCCTGATTGTCCTTTCAACATTGTATGGTATTCCCCATTGGATGCCCTGTCTGGATTCCCCCAAGCTGCAGATGGTGTACCGCGTGTACAATCTTACATACATAAGTATATGAAATGTTAAGAGGGGACGTTTCCAAGTTCTTGGGTAATTCATAAAGATGCACAGGGATGGTAAACTGGATGTTTGGAGGAAGAAACAGACACTACAGCGGGCTTTCACAGAAACTCTTCAGGTAGTGCCACAACAAATGAAAACCAGGGTTGCATTAGGCCCATGAGACAAAGCTTATGGCAAAAGCCATTTGTTCCAGAGAGAAAAAAAAGAAATCTTGATCGCAAAGCCAGGTCAAAATCCTTACGGTCAGTGTTGAAATGTGAGTTCCATGAGTCCCTGTATCTGAGAGTTCACACCCACCGCTTTGTCAATTTAATTGGCCAATAGAATGATAATTGCGGGCCACAGTTGGATCTAGTTTGGGATCAGACCTCTGTTTGATCTAGAGAAGGACCTTTAATAGAGAAATGATGGCACATTGAAGAGGGACTGGCTGTTAGGCACCTCAAACAGAGCGACTCATGTTCTTTAGTCTACGGCGTATAATGTCCTTTTTTTCAACAAAATAATTATAAAACAGCTATATAGACAACAAGACATACTGGGCACACCCGTTAAGATTAACACAATGTTGGGCCATACAAAAGAGTTCTTTGTCGGTAAGGAAGTGAGGGGGCCCGAAGAATGCTAAAACACTGATGTGATAGAGAAAACAACCTTGTGTTAAGAATTCACAGTTTCATTAAAGCAACTTGTTGGTCAGCATACTTGAGCATTTACTTTTTGGACCAGCAGCCCCAGAAAACCTAACAGCGTGTTTATTGTGGAAGGCAACCATGGAGACTCATACGTCAATGACCATAAAAGATGACAGACTCATCTTTCAAGGTTAAACATGAATTTAGTTTGAGTTTTCTTTGATCACAACTGGCTTTAGTAGAGATCACAGAGTCGCCAATTGTTTTGGCTCTAGATGGTACCAGCCTCTTTCGAATGCGAACGTTGTAGGGAGCTGTGATGGCCTCTAACAATCAAATGGTATTCAGGGTCAAAGTCCCTTTCCTGGTGTCTTTTCTAAATGTACTGGTTTTAATGGATGCAGGGCTCAATTTCCCAGCAGGAAGTTCTTTTTAACCTATTGTCTCTTAATGTGATATGAGCCCTATAACTCAATTTCATAATATGCAGCACTTCTTGGAACAAATGGATCTCACTTTTCTATGGGTTTTGGCTGAGTTTCTCCATATGCAACGCTTTCTTGGAAGGAATTACCTCACTTCCCTATGTGACTTATACAGAGAATTAGAGAATTAGATTCTCAAATAGATTCTCTCTCTAATACTCTGATTTATCCTCTCTCTCATCCTTCTCTTGGAGCGCTCTGAGCCCTACCGGCATGCAGCACCTTATAAGAAATAAAATAAATAAATAAATAAATATACATCAGATTCCCCACATTCAATGCTTTCTTGGAAAGAATGACCTACTTCCCCATGGAACGTATACATCAGTTTCCCCAAATGCAGCACTTTCTTAGGAACAATATCACTCTTCACAATGTATTTTATGACACTGTTCCAAACACGCAGCACTTTCCTTATAACAAAGTCTGTCGATTTTATATTGGACACATGGCTCAGTTTCCCAATATGCAACCTTTCAAATTAGATGTGCTCAAAGGTTTAATTGCTATTGTGCTTTTGGGACCCGCCCTCTCTGACCACAACTTTCAGCCTCAACCGTTGGCCTTCATTACTTTGATGACTTTTCTCTGAGCCACTCACTCTCCACCGGTCAGAGGCAGTTGCTCATCCGTGGACTATCTTATCGGGACGTCTTCTTATCCTCGCTGATTTCTTAACTCTTGCTTCGCTCCTTCTCCGGCTCAGCAGAGCTGATCGGCTGTTTATCTGGCTCGGCACCCATGGTGCATCGCTCTCTCCACTTTTGCAGTTCTGTCCATGGGCGTAGATCTAGGGGGGGACTAGGTGTTTGTCCCACCCCCCACTTTTGTGGCACACCATTTTGTCCCACTGATTTGGCAGGGGCATCTTGTATTTAAACGTCAGGTTCCCCCCCCAACATTTTCAGCAAAGTTACTCCCAATGTTTCTGTCAGCATTAGAAATCGTCTGGTCTTCTCAGGTTTGGCAGGTGGGTGCCATGCATTCTCCTCACTATCCAGAACCTCGGTCATCAACACCAAGTAGACCCTTTTACCTAGATTGGGGTTCCGTGAGGTCACAACCTGTCAGCAGAAGGAAGTCATTTGTGAGATTCTGCCTCTGTTTTTGTGCCTCACGTCTCAGCGCGACCAGCAAAAACTGATTACCAAAGCAGCGAGTCCACACCCTCAGGCCGCCACGTGTTTCTTTTTTGTATCTGCCATGTTGCTGCTCATCGGATCATAGAGATGGAAGAAATATGCATGAGAGCGACTCTTTTCAGCTCCTGAATGTAATCTATCACAAATGCTAAACGAGTCCAAGTCTTGGACGGGAAACATTATCGGCTGGAGTCAGGCTGATATTGGGTACTTCAGCAAACATAAAGGCAGGGTACATCGCAGACATTTCACCGGGGGAACAGAGCTGTAGGACTAAAGAAAGAAATTGACTTAAAAGTTGTCCAATCAGCAAATGGTAGCCATGTTGTTTTGGGAGATAGTTATACCTTTCTACACATATTCCCCATTGTGTTGGGAGAAAGGAATGTGATCGAATTGTCCAGAGCATCATTTCAGTGATTGAGGCTACCTACCATTATTTCATAGAGATTGAAATGTAAGACTTCAAAAAAGAATACAGGAATGTGGGCAGTAACAGGCAGACACAAGGGGCCTCATAACAAGTCAGGCGGAATGGGTTAACAGGGTCCGCTAATGGGTGCGGGCCTGTTATTCCCATTCCGCCTGATTATGAGGTCCCCTCGCGGGACCCGGTAAGGATGCCTGGTTAAACCAGCCGTCCTTACCGGGTCCGAGTCCCGCGAGAGTACCAGAGAGCTAACGACAGGCCAGTCGTAATCGCCCCGTTGCTAGCTCCCTCTCCCATTCCCATTGAGCCCTATGGGGGCTCAAATGGGAATGGTGAATGTCCGGGCCTGGGTTCCCTGAGGGAGGAATTACCGGGCCCTCCAAACTCGAACCCGGACCCGGTTTTGGAGGCAGCCTTGCCGTCAATAGCGGCATGGCTACCGCCAAACCCATAATGAGGCCCAAGGTCTCTAAAGCAACTAATGAATGTCTAAGTATGTTTATTGAGTCAACAGTATCCACTAGATCTCATGCTTTTGGAGGAGGAAAGGTGGATCTTCAAAGGACAAAGACCCAAAAGAAGACTTGAAAGGGAATCGCACTGTTGAGCCTGTTCTGCTTTACCCGCACACAGCTAGGTCATACTGAGAAGCAGTTATACAGCTTAAAGGAGAAAGTCGTTCAAACATTTTATTGTCCCCCTCGTTCGGGCATGTATTTTTAAGCATATTGTAATCGGTCTTTACAATTATTCCTATGCATCTTACTTTAGTTTTCCTCACTTTTACACATGCGAAAATAACGGGTTGGGCGCGGCCATCTTGTGCTAATCTTATGCGTTGACGCATCGCCCTAAGTTCAAGTGTCCTCGCAGCAAGAATACAGAGCGCCTGCCCCTCAAACTGACATCACTAGTCCAAACAATATGCTCCACCTATATTCATGACGTTTGTGGTCAGGGTAGCCAAACGTGCCCCGTCATCACCCATGCCATAATGTTACTTAACGCAGAACCAGGAAGATAAACACACACAACCTCTCAGAGCGCGTAACTTTTCTTTCTTGTCCCAAATAGGAGAGCAAAACATTATTTTTTAAGAAAACATCAATAGCCTGCAATGTAACAAGTGCTTTCATTTTTCAAAGAACGCTCACAAGAGAATATTAAGTTCACAAAATGAATGACATGTTTTGCCATACAAGTTATAGCTAGCGAACATTGCTCGCTTCGAATGTTGTTTATAATGTCCTCATGATACACCGATTGCGATCAGCGATCGATCAATCCCTGGTCTCCAATTCTTGTGTGTACTTATGTTACACCAGCAAAACTTTCTAATGACGCACATAGTGTTCCATTCGTGAGAAGATATGGATTGTTTGCACTTTTAAGCACAACGCTTTCGAATCAGCACGTTTTCACATCAGAAGCGATGACAGGTTGCTCCCTATTGCTGGTACTGCCAAAGGGCAGATTGGTCCCTGTCGGTCGTCCCACATAATGGTGATCCAATAAGCACTGTTGCTGATTATCTGACAATGTTGGTTGAAGAATCCATCCAACGATAGCTGAAAACTATGGCATACGCAGACTGGTACAACATAACTGTGTATAAAACAGAACAAAAGAATATATTTTAGTAGCCATTCTGTAATCAAATATAACAAGTTACTGTATAATTCAGAACCGGATGAAACCTAATCATAAACACAAACCACACAGAATGAACACACACATGACAACATAGGGGAGTATTTGAGACCACGACGTGCATGAAAGGTTAGCGCTGTTAAGTAGGTATAGCTCCCAATGGGATGGAGAACCAGATGCACACACTTCACATAGCGGGCCCCACCAGAAAATAAGGACAGAGATAGTAACGTTTTATGTTGAACCACAGACAGATGGCATTGTAATGGAAATGGTAAGATTGGTGATCGAAAAGAGAACCAAGTGCCCACGAAAAAGGTTCAGCCCCCACCCCTGCCCCCAGCCTCCACTTTATGGTGCACAGGGATACAACGGTGACAGAACACCAGGATATTCCATGGAACAAAGCAGTTTAGATATCATTAGCGTGCATACAAATTGAGGTTGCCGGTCTTTGAGGAATAATCATCACAATATGGTCCATCTAACAACCCATACTCTGCACAGAAAATATTTGTGTGCAATGCCAGTAATAAATGTGTTCCAAAAAATCATACCTCTATTCACTCCTCTTTAAACTATACACAAATAACAATCATTACTAGACAGATAAACGAACAGTGAGTTACGCACTAGGTTTTTTATACTGCGCGATATAAATATCATTCAACATAACATAACGTACTGTCTCAATGCTTTTTGTCAAATCGCACATTCGCACATTGCTGAAATAGTCATTATGCATACAGCACACATGCCATTTTTAATCGCACAAATATTATGTATAAATGAGCTTACATAATTTCTGGAAGTTCCATTCTCTCAATGTCACGTTGACTAACTGCTCCGAACAACAGATCGCAGAAATGTAAGCTACATTTTCGTATGTCCACTTTCGATATAGTAAATGTTATCATTTTTTGTGGGCATTCGACACATTGGTCCTCATTACGAGTTTTGCGGTACGGCGAAAACAATGCCAGAATGGTAATACCGGAATCGTTCACCGTACCGGCCCATTGCAAGTCTACATACCGGTATTACAGTCAACCCCATGGAGGCGTTGACACCGTGCACCTCCGTACCGGCATGCGCCCTTCGTGGCGGCAATACCGGCATGCCGCAAACAGGAGGACGTTACGAGTCACACGGACATGCACTTACCGGCATCCAGATTGCGGTAATAAGGGTTACCACTATGCCATATCCCCGGCATTGTGGATCATCCTTTAATAGCAATCTGCACAAAAGGAGCACACCCACACACCACACCCCTTCCTAGACCAGAATGATCCCACTTGCTGTTGCGATTATGGAGCTGGTGGACATGCCTGCACTGTTACTCCATGAGCAGGCACTACAACAGGTACTATAGAGGAGATGCAGGAAAAGAAGGAGAGTGAGACTTGTTTTTTAACAGCAGCTGTAATTTTTGTATTAATTGATATGGCAACGTGCCATACATCAAATTGATGCTGAAAGTATGGAAACTGCTCTTGCATGGCTTTGGCTATTGAAACATGCCTGTCAGTGGCTATCCGGTCTATTTGCATTCCCCTGGATTCCAGATGTTCGATGGATTTAATAAAACCATGTTTCTCCATGGCCAAAGACGATGTACATTCAGACACCTGCATGATGGCCAAAGACGATGTACATTCAGACACCTGCATGATGACCGAACTCACAATTATTTTACTTTCCATGTCTTGAAAGTGGTATGTGCAGTACTTGGTGGAAAATCATGGACTGTCACACTGTCCGTCGCCAGCTATCCTGACACTTTTGCCAGAGAATGTACTATCCATTGACATCTGTTCAAGTTTCCAGGCATGACTAATAGTGGGGAATGAGAATTCCCTATGATATTTGTAGTGCTGGGTTTTAGCAAGGAACTCAAGTGCTACAAATTGACAGAAACTGAACATTTTACTGAAAGTCGATCTGCTGAACAGTAAAGCTGCTGAGCAAAGTCAATTTCCAGCAGACACTTTGCCGAGCATCGGTTGAGCAGACCATGAAAATGTATTATGGAGGTGGACACAGCTGGCCTGTATTTTCAGGTTGGTGAATTGTAATAGATGAGACACATCACCAATGGCTCCCTGCATATGTTCCCTCTTAATTTATGATGACATTTAATCAAGTGTACAATCTCTAGTAGGCAGCTGTCGAATACAGTGTATTTTTGCTCCTTAATAGTCAATCGTCCTGCAGTATTGTGTTTTGCAACTCTGGTGGACAATTCCCCAAAACTAGGCAAACTGAAGTCGAGATCTTGCGAAAATTCCTCAGTCAAATTGCGTGGAAGCTTCAGCCTCTGTTAGTTCAGGCTGTGATATTTCCACATGAATTGGAGAAACAGGTAACATTGAATGTTTGTTGGGAGGAACATCTTCATTGTCTTCAGTTTCATCTGGGCGAGTTTGCACAAAGTAGCAATGGTCCATGGTAACTTTATACGGTTCGCAGGTGAGATTCCATTCATTTTCCGGCCACTCTACATATGCATCACGAGTATGAATATTGACTGGACCACGCTGTGCCTCAAATAGTATTTGCTCCATTGTGAAATTCGTTTGGCAAGCAAATTCTTTGGTTTCAGTTGTTGTCTGAGTCTGTATACTCCTCTTCCTTCGGGGCCTTTCATAGATTTATAGAAAAAACATGCTTAATGTATAGGACACATACAGAAGATACGATTATCCAACTGAAATCATAATTTGACTAAAACATCTGCTTAAAAACTTCTCCAAAACAAACTGGTTTGTTCTTTACCCTTCTTATCTTAATTTGCTTTGAAACCGTGGCCTTCTCTTTGCCGACCACAACATCAAGCTGAAAAAAGAGTGTTTTTATATGGTTTAAATTAAGCAAATTTCAATTCTACTCAATCGAACATATGAACATATCTACAAACAGAACCAACTTGACGGCCTTCAAAACATTACAACATTAAAAATATTTATTCCTAATCCAATGTGATGACCAATTGTATTTCATATTAGGTTATGTATACCTCTAATTCCACATCTTGAGTACATTCCTTGGAGAAAAAAATTGAACATATGAACATATCTACAAAATTAAATGTAATTTGTACTGAAATGCACAATCTTTCATCGCACAGAGCACTTCCGCACAAAATAATTAAAAATTATTACGAACTATATACTATAAGGTTTGTTGTTGCAACACAAATAGAACATTCGTATGAACATACCCTCGAAAACAGTGTACGTGATTTGGTCATAATATACATTTCAGATTTCACCTGATAATCTTCCAAGATGACATGGACTTGATCTGAGGTCACCCTGAAAAACATAGTGATTATAATGCCGCCTTCAAAAGTAGTTTGTTTTGTAATGTTTACTTTCTAATCTATTCTGCATTAGGACGGAAGTGTAATGTTAGAACAAAAATCAGAAAAGTTTGAAACAGTGCAAGGTTTCATGCGTTTCAGTCTCAAAGTATAAACTTTCATGCTACCACCTCATACTCTGGACATGTTGCAAAGGAGGAAGTGGTTGTAGTCGAAGTTTCAGCATCTCCCTATAACATAGTACTTGTTTTAATACAGATGAAAAAGCTAAATGAAGCTGAAAAAATGAGATGCAGATGATGTACATACAGAGAGACACCCATACATGCCACTTTATGTAAATAACCAGTACTATACATAATAATTTTCAATATGTTGAAATTACAAGCATAACACATGCATGTATTGTTCATTCACATATAAAGGACTAGTACAATATAATTACTTGATAGGCGAGTGAGGTTGATGTTGAATCCAGAAAAGTAATTGATGCAGAATCTTGCTCCTTCATTTTCAGTACATTGTCAGAAAATAGTACAATGGAAAAGGTAAATTAGTATTAGAAATGTGGCCACATCCAAAGCTCTAAAATATCCCTTTGTGCAAGTCGGTAGGGCTCACCATTGGGATACTAGAGGTGCCCATGTTTTCGTCACTGGTCATCTGTGCTTCCATCTGTGGGCTCTACGTAAAGAACGACATGTCAACCAACACATTTAGAAAACATGTGACTTTTAAAGGGCACTATGGAAGATTTTACTGAGGGTCACATTTCACTGATTTATCAGAGGCTCCCGAAAGTGGGAATAAAGTATACTAAAGGGAAACATTTTAAAATTCTGGTGATTCTGGTCTCACCAGGCGTTCCTTAGCGGGACCAACTGCAGACCTCGTAATAGGGTGGCCCGGAATGAAAGGTGCCGGTCCCTTACCGGCACCGTTCATTCCGCGGCCGCCTAGGTTGTAATAAGGCCCAATGTGTTGCAAAGCGCTTCAAGGCAAGGGCAGGAACAAGGGAAAATACAATGACATTCTTGCAGGTCATGAACAGTAAGGATGTGAAATTAACTATCGTACTTGGCCTAACGACATTTCAGATAGTGCAAGAGCTAAGACATAGATAAGGAAAGGAGGGGAGAGTGGGAAGGAAATGGAAACAGACAGGCGACTACCATATGAGGCCTGACGACATTACTGGTAGAGCCGGAGAAAAACAAAAGGTGAGGGAGAGGGGTGCAGAAACAGAGGAGAGGAACAAACCAAGCGACCCTCGTACTAGGGCTGACGACATTTCAGATAGTGCTGGAGGGGGGAAGTTTAAGGGGGATGAAACCGACAAGGTTGTTATCATACTAGGTCCAGGGACAATTCTGATAGAGTAAGTGCATAGAAGAATGTAAGGGGAGGAGGGGAGGAGATAGGAAAAGGGAGAAAGGGAGAAAGGGAGAAGAGGAGAGAAGAGAGAGTAAGCAGTCAAAAAGAGTGGAGAAGCAGCAGGGGAGAGCAAATACAATTGCAGAAGTCAGTAGTAACACATAATGTTGCAAGCCAGGATACAAGATGAAGATGGGAACAGCATGATTCAGGGCCACCATGAGTACAAGATGCAAAGGAAGTCCAGATTGAGAGTTGAGAAAGGGTGACGCACCGCGAATCAATCAAGTCCATAAAAGTCAAATTCAGCATTGGCCACAAGACGGTGATGGTGAAACCAGAATGTATCAGGACAGACTCCTGCACAAGTAAGCTGGAGGGGGGAGGGAGAGCAGGGTAGCAGAATCAATCAAAACAGGCAACACCTGTGTGCGAGAAGAGGGTGGGCACACGGGAACATCACGGGGGAGCAGATGGGGTGGGGTGGCCTGTGGGGACAAAGGGAGTAAACACATCTTGGTGAATGCAGTGCTCACCAGACAAGATGTAGGTCCTCAACACATGGACCTGAGAGCCCACAATAGGGGCAGTCAGTGAGCTAAGGAGGTCCAGTTCCTGTTTCACGGTCCAAGTGCCCAAAAAGTACAGAACTATGATAACGCTGCACACCTGTTGATTAATGACATAAACACAGTAATCCTGTTTGGTTTATTATTGTTATGTTTAATAAAAGCCACAGACTTTTATTGCCAACACAAAAACAAAGAGTCGGTATAATTTTGTATGATGCGTAATGTATATTTTCAGTGCTACACAGAGGTTAGCTAATCAACAGCTTGTGGCACCTTGAGCGTCCACCCATCCCCCCTGGGAGCGCACTGTCATAGGTGTGAACTGCCATTGATACTGGAGGGGGGATGGCTGGGAATGAGGCGAGTGCAAAAGGCCCTGAACACTGCTGAAGGGACACAAACTTATGTTGATTGCTGGGGCGGGGTCTTGAAGAGGGGAGTCTGGAGACACTGGGTCTAGGGAGGCCATGTGAACAATGGTCACCGTGCGGAAGATCCCTTTGAGGTGCACATGGGGTTTGGCAACTTCAGTGGTACCACCCTACCAGCCCCCGTGGGAGCGCACGGTCATTGGTGTCTACTGCCATTGATACTGGAGGGGGAATGAATGGGCATGAGGTGAGCGCTAAAAGCCCTGAACACTGCTGAAGGGGCAAAAATGTATGTAGATTGCTGGGGTGGGCTTTTGAAAAGGGGACTCTGGAGACACTGGGTCTGGGGAAAATGGTCACTGTGCAGAAGGTCCCTTTGAGGTGCACATGGTGTTTTGCAACTTGAGTGTTCACACCCTCCAAGCCCCCGTGGGAGCGCATGGTCATAGGCGTGAACTGCCATTGATAGTGGAGGGGGGATGATTGGGCATTAGGCGATTGCAAAAGGCCCCAAACACTGCTGAAGGGACAGAAACATATGTTGATTGATGGGGCAGGGTCTTGAAGAGGGGAGTCTGGAGGATCCCTTTGAGTTGTACATGGTGTTTGGCACCTTGAGCGTTCCCAACCACCCACTACTGGAGGGAGGGATGCGTGGGGATGAGACAAGCTCAAAATGGCACCAACCATTCTTTCATGACCCTCATAGACGATTGAGCGTGTTCTTGATTCACTGAAAAATTCAAACAACTGTTCATATATGCTCATTTGTATTTTATTTAGTTTGGTGATGTTGATGGCACAAACAAACTACAAATTGTATACTTGTGTTTGCAGCACAGTGAGTGAAAATCCCCTGTACTGTCCGCTGTCACTGGGGAATTTGGCGCAAATGACTCGAACAACACAGGCGGGTATTACTCGTCGAACGTGGAATCCAAGCCTCCCATAAAGCCACCATGTAAATGAACGGTAGGCCACCAGCCTCTACCACCTGTAAAAGAGAAATATAAATATTTTAATTGAATGAACCAGATAAGTGTACCACCTTACTCGAAAATGCATCCTAAATTCTATGGTATAGTTGCCCTTAGAAAAGTAACTTTCTTGAAAAATTTACTTGGGCTTTGAAGTATCAGCACATTACAAAAGTGAACGCCCATTCAAGCCAGAATGGTTTGGGCCATAGGAAATATTGATTTTTAGTTGATAGTGAAAGACACCTAAGCGATAAGCACTCTGATTTGCAATAAGCGAGAGAAATGTATTCAATTTACATACTAAATTCATTCGTCAGTGATCGATCGAAGTTACGACAATGTAGGAGAACAAACATGAAATGTTAGTCGTCTCAGTGGTCAAAATTACATCACATCTAGAGTATACTTGGATTGTGGCGGGCAAACTGTTGTGCGAAGTTTGTGCATAAGCACCATCATAATCCTAAACACAGTACAGACCATGTGAGTCAGGCTGCCCTGACGTTATGCAGCTTAGTAACGCATAGCAGTGGTGTGTCTTCTTCGGCGATGTAGGCCGAGCATCCAGAGTTTTCTTGGCAGCAGCAGTTCTCCACCTAGGTTGGCATGACCTCGCAACAATTGCAGCTATACCTGGGTCTAAACTAGACCCAGGTTCATGCTCAGTCGATTCATCTTCCCAACTATTGTCCAAATCCCCATCATTTCGTCTTCTTTCTCTTTCTCCATCCATTAGTTCCTCTTTGGAATACTCAGGCTCGTAACGGTAGTGCTGTATTGTAGCCATTATACGACAAATATTTAAATAAAATGCAAGTATCAAGTTAAATCAGTTCTGCTAGTGTAAGTACCTGTTTGCGGGGCTTCGTACTATGAAGATAGCGGAACAGAGCAGAAATGAGTCATGGGTCAAAGCTAGTCAAAACTAAATACAGTGAAACGATTGATAAAACAATGGTGTCTGCTCAGAAAGGGGCTGTTTATACTTGTTGAGCAGAGAAGCGTCCTGGCATTTCCATGGAGACACGTCAGTAGATTGTGCACAGAGAATATTGACACGAGACGTGTATTGGTGTTGTGAAAAGGGGCATAAGCATCTAGTGATGTCCATTTGAGTGACGGGCGATCTGCATTCTTGCTACGAGGGCACTTGAACTTAGGGCCATGCATCAACGGATAAGATTAGCACAAGATGGCCGCGCCCAACTCGTTGTTTTCGCATGTGTAAAAGTGAGGAAAACTAAGGTAAGAGGCCTATGAAAAATTGTTAAGATTGATTGCAGTATGCTTAAAAATACATGCCCGAATGATCGGCACAATACAATTTTTGAGCAAACTTCTCCTTTAACCCATTTGGTGCTGCATGCGTTTTCCCACAGTGCTAAGTACAATTGCACATTCTTAGCACATGGACGGTAGTACCAAGAAGGTGTCATACAGATTATCACGAGTAGAGGGCTTAATCTGCTCTGATTGCCCCATTGACTAGTTTGTCTCAGGATTGCTCCTCTGATTGGTCGGCTCCTGGACTGTGAGCCAACTAATGGGCTCTTGGATTTCTTTCTAGTTACTTTTCTGGTTACTTTGTCTAGGCGGTGCCCCAGATCAATTAGCTCCTTGAATGTTATCCTAGTGGTGTCCAGTCAACTCGTCGAAAAAAAACTGGTCGACTGCAATTTGGTCGACGCAATTTGGTCGAAAACCAAATGGTCGAATTTATTTTTTTTATTTATATATATATTTTTTGGGTTTTTGTTTAGTTAAAAAAGGGGTTTTTAGAGAAAAAAAGGGGGTTGGGGGGGGACCCCCCCAAAAAAAAAAAAAAAGGGTTAAAATAAAAAAATAAAAAAATTCGACCATTTGGTTTTCGATCAAATTGGTTCGACCATTTGTCTGGTCGACCAATTTTTTTCGACCAAATGACTGGCAACCATCCTAGTTAATATCCTTGGCCTGCGTCCCATAGCACCTTGTTCCATCCATAAATGGCATAGACTTCCATTCACAAACTGAGTTGCATTATATTATATTACATAACATCAACATTTGTTTAAATGAAACTTCTTAATATGAATTTCTGTCACTGTCGTCTTTTTGTCCCTGTGCATAGAGACTCAAGCTACACTCACTGAGGGAGCTCAGCAAGGGAGGAAAACCCTGTGGGTTTCTTGCTGTCTGTGGCAGAGAGGACAGCACCCAGTTCTATGTCATATTTGGATGTGCAAGAAATCAGGAGGTTTCACCCCCCGTTCCTCTGTTCCTGTCGCCTCCCCCCCCACATAGGATTCCCCTCACTGAACAAAACACAAACCTCCAAAACACACACACAAATAAACACAGACACACGCACATACTTACCGTTTCTCCCCCAACAACGCTTCTGGGTCCTGGTGAGCCTGTCACTAGAAGATTGCAATATGAAACACATCAAGTTAGCTCTTTATCGTCCCACAGGCCAATGGGTAGTTAGAGCAAATAGATTAATCAAAAGAAGCCTTCAGTAGGCCGATGAAACGAACAAAGACCAGAAACCAATGGCATTAAAAGCAGTTGCTGCACAAAGTTTTACTCCCAAAACAGCCAGTTAAGTATCCACATTCCAGCTGATACAGGGGGCAGGGTCACCCAGACACCAGAGAGGATTCGAGAAGCTCAGTGAAAGAAATACTATGGTGACTGAAGTGGTTCTGCAATGTTAGGGTCCCCAATTTGTCTCAATTGAGTTGTATCCCAATACTGACACTGCATGTAAGGGAGGCATGGTATCACAAGTATGAAACTGACACAAGAGGTACAAGTTCAGAACCGTTATTCAATTTTTGGGGTTTGGAAAAACTCCTGCTCTGCCCTATAGGTATGATGGGAGTAGTCTCTACCATCAAATAATACATAAAACACAGTCCTAGTCAGTCTCTGTCAAATCAAAATGGCCTATACTAACAAAGCCTAATGCCTGCCATATCTCTTATATAAAAAGTGTGTAAAGGGGAATGTGTATACAAAGGAAAATCAGTGTTCTAACATAAAGGATACAAAAATGGCTGAGTTAGCTCTCCTCCCCATGTTGGGCAGCAAAGAGCAAGGCGGCACCCATAGACAGGCTGTCACTCTCTGGCTCAGGTTCTCAAAACAAAGGCAGTTCAAAATGTGGATCGAGGCCCATCTGGCCTTCCACATCAAAGTCTCTAATTCCAACTTTCAAAAGTTCTTTCACAGTTCAACAAAATCTCACACAGGTCTCCCTCGGTCGTGCTTGGACCTCTTAATCACAGCACCTGCAGGTGTTCCCTTCCCCAAACTTAATTCAAATTGTTTTAGGGGTTCCCTTCCCCAAACTTATCATATTTCTGGTCTCCCTCAGTCAGGCTCAGAACTTTTCCTGATGTCGAAGACTTTCAAATGTACAAGGCTTTTACTATAGACCTCCGCAGGACCACTTTGACTTTTTCTTCAGCTCACACTCCTGTGTTATTTGCCCCGGTGTCTCTTGGTCTGGCTAGTTCAGTACCATAAGCACAAAGGGTCAACATTCACCTTTTCACTTCCTCTTTTGCTGTGGTTAATCTTGATCATTTTGCATTTAGAGTTCATTCATTTAGTTGCTTTATAACAAAAACCTTTCATCGTTCGGAGACACTTTTGAGTGGGCTGCTTCCTTTCGCCGGATCACTCCACTACTCTGTATCACTGACTTCACAGTTATCAGTAATTTAAAGTTCACCACAGGTCTGCCTTCCTTCGCTTCTCATCCACACATGTGCAGCCTTCAACCGTGAGTTATACTGTTCAAACTTCAATCTTTTCCTTAACACCCACCGGCCTTTCATGTTGCTCGCCAACTCACCGGCTGTGTGCATTCTTTTCTTGTCTTTGCGGTTTTAATTCACGAGTCAAGGTTAATACCACTGGCTTGGCCTCGCCTCTCCAACTCTGTCGTTCAGCCGTGAGGGTCGCTGGTGTCTTTGAAACACAATGCAGTCTTCTTGTCTGGGAGTTGACCTTCTCCGTGTATCTTTCACGGCTCTTCAGAGGCAACAACCTCCTACAGGGATCTCCTGGTTTTCTCAACCTTTTTGTCTCATCCCTCTGTCTGTTGCTCTGCTCCAGTAGGTTTGCCTTCACCCCAGAGGTTCTGCTCCTTCTCGTGTTCCACCTTGCTCAGAGTGTGTCTCTATGCTCTTCCTTTTATCCGTGTGGGGAGAGCTAAAGGGTATCAGATGTATGTGATTAAAGTCAAGTGCCTGAATTTGTCTGACCCGATAAGCAGCTATGTAAGGGTTAGCCTCTTTACTCTCAGTCACCATCTTCCTCGGCCCAGTGTTTGTGCAGAAGGAGGGAGAGTTGGAACATTGGTGAATCCTATAAAATATGATGGGTCATGGGTACGGGAAAGGGAGGAATACCGCGTCTCACCATCGGTTGTCCCACCCCCACTCCCTGAAAACCCCTCACCCAGGTGATCCTACTGCACTGGTCCACCCCCAAGGTCTAGATCCAAAGGTCAAGGCCCTGCCCTGGCCACCTGAGCGAGAGATTCCCGATGACTAGTAGGTAAGACACTCTTTGGTTTCTCACTAATCTGAACTAGTTTTCATTTGGGATGACTTCCAAATCACTGCGGATGACAAAATAACCTTGGCACTTCCACTCCTTGATATCTCAGCAGCCGTGTACCAGAGTACACTAATTAGAAAGCTTGAAGACACTGGACTCCAAAACACAAATCCAAAATGGATGAAATCCTTCATAACAGACAGACAGTAATAACCCTGATCAACCCCCTTCCGTTCAAACCCACAGCCTATTACCTGTGGAGTTCCCCAGGGATCAAGCATCTTGCAGCTCCTCTATAATGTCTTTATGACCCCTTTGATGAGGATCACTAAATTACCTGTTACAGCTATGTGGATGACGCACGAATCATATACAAAATGACCAATGACAGAAATGCCATTATCACCCTCATCCACTGCTGGACGCAAATAAGTGAATGGATGATGGCTAAGTACCTAAAACTGATACCAGTCGAAGTGCTAATAATGATAGTCTCACCTCACGCCTAACCTGAAACCCCTCTACCATGACCTTTGGAACTGGGTAGCTGCCTTACCTATCTAAAATGATCAAGAACCTAGATCTATTAATGGCACAGACCCATGCTGAAACCCCAAGAAAACAAAATAGTTTAAAAGTCCTTCTACAATATCATTTATATCTAACGGATTGTGTCCTACCTCTCCTAAGCACACAGACAGCTGGCTGTCATTGACCTTATTTTTTCAAGAACCGACTACACAAACAGTATTTGCCTAGGAATGTCAGATCACCTCATAAAAAACCTCAACAGACCCAAAACACAGCAGCTAGCTTATAAGCCTACTCAACAAGGCGTAACACACAATACTGACTCTAAGAGCACTCCATTGGCTATTATCGAAAAAAAGTATTCAGTTCAAGGCCCTCTGCATCATCCTTGAAAGTCAAGGAGCAGAACTCCTTTGAAACAAAATGTAACTCTACCAGCCATCCAAAGATCTAAAATCGAGGGGAAAAAGTACTATTAGAAACCACAAGATTTTGCTGAAAAAGATACAGAGGCTCCTCCCATTGCACTATGATGACCACACACTGGAATATGTGACCAAGGGAAATCTACAACCTACAGGACCACCAGAAATTCAAGAAAAGTTGAAAAAACCTGGCTCTTAAATACTTAACAGACAGAATGTTTTACCTACACCCAACAAGCAGCGGAAACAACACTTCTCAATAGTTTGACTTTCATGCACAGATACAACCTGAAGGGAATGCCATACCGGCTTCCAACCGTCCGCCTAGAAGACAACACACAACACTCAGGAAACTTTAACTAGAAGACATCACATCAAGGCACTGGCAAAACCCAAAGAGAACGCCTTATCTGTCTTCTGGAACATCTAAATTTCAACACATGATATCTTCCTGTATCAGCTAGCACCAAACACTTGTAACCATAAAACAACTGACAGCAAGACCAATAATTTGAAAGCACTATGGAAACTCCAAGAACCCAGATCCGACTTACCTAATAGGGCATGAAGGCAATGTCCGAAGTGGAGACCCAGCATGCGAGGGTGGGCCTGTGTTTTTGGTCAAAGTGGGACAATTCGATGAGTTACTTCACTGTGGAGCGACTAGTTTTGGCCAGTGTCACTGAATAAGTATTCTTTAACATGCACAATTGGCATCATATTTTACCAATAGCTTTCCATTGGGCAGCAATCAAACAGTCTCTCACAAAAGGAACAAATTGCCTTTTACGACTGTGGGACACAGTTTCATCGATGCTCTAGCCAATGGTATGCCCTAGTCCAACCCTGTTAACAACACTCCCCACACTTTGACTAAACCTCAATTTCTCTCCACCACCTTGCTCACAAGCAATCCAGCCACTCATAATTTGGCTTTTAAAAAAGATCCCCTCCTTAGACTTCGACCATCATAAGTATACAACTCTAACTACAACTGACACTCTCAGCACCTGGATAACACATTCCTAAAGTATAAGCAAGGGGCTGTCCCTGCGGACACAAAGCCTTCAATTTCTCCTTTACTTCATACCTAGAAGCTAACAAGTACAAAGAGTATGTGATTCTTCCAATCTGCAACATCAAGACAAAGCACTGCAATCTTTGCCCTTCGCTCTGAGGGTGATATAGGGGACATCCCAACTAACCAAGCTCGCCCACTTTCTTCTAGAACCCAGACCGACTGGAGAAAATGCAAATGGCAGCGGTGCATGGTAAAAACCCTAATAATCAGAATAGTCAGAATTGTTCATACACAGAATATATGGAGAATTTGTTAAGATTGTGGAAAAAAAGGTGAAAAACGCAACTCACAATGTGTTGCAAACATACACTAAGCAGAATTTACAAAAATGCCCACTTAAAAGCTGTTTTGTGGTTTAAATTAAGTTATAACAGATAGTTAAAAGCTCTCTTGTATTTAAGTCCCACAGTGCACGAAGTAAACATACTTGCATAAATGTCTCCTTGTGAACTAATGGCTGTGAAGTGTCCCAGATAGTTCTGAAAAAAGGAAACTGAAAAGCAGGGCACACTTTTAGTTAAATGTTCTAGTGGCAGCTATAATTCTGCTCCGTGTTTGCTCAGACAGCAGCATAACATAACATCACAACTCAGCTTTAATAAGATATTACAGGTGAGACTGAAGTAACAAGGTCATTGTAATAAGAATATTATTTACAGGTTGTGAGGACCCTTGAGGGTGTCCTCACTTCTCTTTCCCTGATATCCTCTGCTCAGGTGGCCAGGGAAGGGCCATCGCTTTTTGATCCTGACCCTGGGGGTGGATATGCGAAGGAGGATCACCTGGGTGGAGGGACATGTGGCAGTGGGGAGATGACATCTGCAGGTGAGACATGGTATTCCGCCTTTCCTTTTCATGATGAACCTCTCACCCCTGAAGCTTTTATAGGGTCATGTTATCAGACTCTGGTTCCCTCAGCTCATGATAACAAATGGAAACAGCCTTGTTATAGAAAGAGACCATCCCGAAGGACCTCTCCCTATATAGGCATTGTAGAACTCCCTCGGGACTCTTGTAATGATTCCCCAACTCCTCAAATATACATCAACTCCGAAAGTAAACAAATAAGAGCAATCCCCCATATAACACAGTCTCCACCTCTTGCGCACACACACACTATGTGCCCTTTTAAAACTAGGACGAGGAAGAAGCAACTAGGAGCAATGCACACTTCTAGTCAGTTTCACCACTTTAGTACTGAGACAAGGAAGAGGCATATGAAGGATCGGGCATGTCCTTCTAATTGTGAGATTGAGTGTCAGGCAAACTACATACACATGCAGACTATTGAGAGGCCACAGGAGCTTAAAAGCAGACCTGCACTGCACTGCAGAGAGAGCCTGTCTGGAGAGAAGGTGGATGGCTTGTGGCGAGGATAAGACATGAACCAGACCGCAAAGAGGACACTGTGTGTGCCCAGGGGTGGAAGAAGGTGCTGCACCCTGAGAAAGCCACAAGAGCACCCAAGCCCCTGCACTGGCCGGTATCATGTGTTCCCAGCTGGAGTTGGTGAACACAGAGAACTCCTGATAGTCTCAGGACGCAGCCCGAAGGTTCTCCGAGAGCGAGGGCTGCTCGCTGTGACTCCTGACACCTACCCAGGAGGAGAGAAGAACGAAGACCAGCGCGAGGATGCCCGACAGATCAGAGCAGCTCTGGTGAGTACTAGAGAGAAGGTACTCGTACCGGGGTGCTCTGGGACAAATGCAGCACAGTTAATGTTACTGCATAAGTAAGAGGTGCGTAACATGAGGGGTTGGAACCCAGATGAAGCCAAAAGAGTTGTGCATGAATTACCCAATAATTGTGACAAACTAATAAGGCATGGAAAAGAGGCCCAGTATTGGGGAAAATACAACAGCCAATATTGAATACCAAACTAAATAAATAATATGGAAATTGAGTAACGTGCTATGTTGAAAGAAGAGAAAATAGTTGCAAGCAGTGAGAAACAAAGTGAAAGTTGGTATGAAAAATTTTGAACTAACGGAAAGCAAATGTGCGAAACAAGTTGTTGAACTCGGAAGAGCAAGCTGAATGCAAGTTGTGGCAAAGCCAACAGACTGACAATATATCAAGGGTGAAATACAAGTTGTGGCTAAGGCAAATAAATGACAATATACAAATGGTGAAATGCAAGTTGTGGCAAAGTCAAAAGAGTGCAGAAAGAATCCACAGCAAATGTCAAGTGTTGACACTAGTGCTAAGTGGAAAACCAGTGCTACACAAGAAGGATCAAGAGCATCACAAAGAGTCAAGGGTTATCGGTTGCATGACCTGTAATGGGTGGACCATATGGTCTGACAACTGCTTCTAGACTGATTAGCCCAAGCTGGGAAAGTGTCAAGAAAGAGCCCAGAGACCAAGGCTGTGTGATGTCAGTGCTATACTGAAGGGAAAGCATTTATGATACAAGTAAAAATAGTGCCAGTGGGAATTGTGTAATACTGGTGCTTCTCAGGAAATCTGACCTTTTTGGAACAATAGTGGTGCATCTCAAGAGACTTGAACATTTTTGAAACTTTGTTGCTCTTGTGGAAGGGAACCTCAAGATATTTCGGAACTGTGTTGATCTTGGGGAAGGGAACGCTGAAATACGCTGGAACTGTGACGAACTTGGGGAAGAGATCCCTGAGACCTTTCTGGATTGTGTTACGCTTGGAGAAGGGAACCCCAAGCTTTTCTTTGTGGAACGATTCAATCTTGGGGAAGGGGAAGCGGAACCAAGCCTGAGCAAGAAGAAGCTCAGAACTTTTATTTTGGACACTGTTTCTTTTGTGCTAACATCCCCCCACATTGTATATCTTTAATTGTGAGGGCAAGCATAGGTTTTGGACACGGACAGACTTTTAAGGTGAACTTAATGAAACAGACTATCCTTTGTTTCTTTATGGAAATCCCACCTTAGCGTTGGGCAAGTTTGGCCTTAATCTTTCCTGACATTTGAAATAAAAGTTATTTTCATAAACAAAGTGAAACTGTTGTCTGTGTCTTACTTAACGATGCCTTCACAAAGTGTAAAACAGATATTAGCACCCGGGGCGGGGGCACATCCAATCAGGTTCTGCAGATTGTGGACTGAAACCTCTAATCTCAGCCGCGTTCCACAGAACCCGTTGGCTGCCTCCCCTACCCTGCCATCTTTCTCCCACTCTCCCTTTTTTAATATTTTTTTTTCTTTTTTCAACTTTCAACAGTATTCCCCCTCCCCGGCCACACTTACCTGTTGTTTGTGGCAGCACACCCCACCGCCACAGCAGCTTTGCTTTTCCAGGCACCATGAAGATAGAAAAGGGGCTCTGTATGGAATCCTGCCTTCTACAACCATGGTGGCCATCTTAGTCAAGTATTTTCATTCAATGAATGGAATGTGCGCGCATCCCGTTCTTTGAATGAACATACTTTTTTTAACAACCCTGAGTTATCGCTTTGGTAACCCGGGGTGCTAATAGCGTTATTACCCTGTTCCAAGTGCTGTAACGGGGGTAACGTCCCAGTTCCATCTTCCCCCCATCAGCCCATTTTTATTATAATTTTCTTTTAACACTATTCTCCCACCCAAGCCCCACTTACCTGTTGTTTGCGGTGGCACACCCAGCCACCACAGCAGCTTCGCTTTTCCAGCCGCAATGGAAATAGAAGAGGGGCTTGGTACGGAGCCCCGCCCTCTCCAACCATAATGGCCATCTTAGACAATAGGCCGGACCGAACTATATCATACAAGGCATCCCTAAAGTAACTATAAAAATGTATTAATGTTCGATTGTAGGGTCACAATGCCTGCTGCTTGGGGTAGAACTGAGCAGAATTCCAATTGCCACTGGAGCACTTTATTGAAGCCACAACTAGATGTTGAGATTCCTTTCATATGAAATAGCTTTCTGAGACACTTTACATCGATTCGTTGATAACATATGCAATTGTTTATGGTTCTATGTTTGCTTTGTCTACTATTGGAATTTAACACAGAAAAGCAATGTTCTATACATGTTATCACTTATGTTAAACCAAAGACCAGCTTTTGACTACATTCTAATAAACAAGTCAGAATAGTTTTGCAACAATTTACAAAGTACATGTTAGTGGGGTTTTCATCTAATAAAAAGTCTACATTAATGATATGTATCAACAGCAGGAGGGGCTCTCCTATTACACTAAACAAGAAGAGACCAAGCATTATAGGCACTGACGCTGCGGCCATGTATTATACGGAATAAAATACCCCTTACCATATCTATAAAGGATACTGCAAGTCACATGGGAGTTCAGTGACCTTAAGGAACTCAGCTTTTGGCCGTGTTCCTCCATTTGGCATTATGGTCGATTTGAGATGCTACAATGACCAATGGCAGAGCCAGCAGAAAGTGTGAAAGTCAGCTCCCTGAACAGAATACGAGCTGCCACTAAAACAAGTGCTGGAATGCCTATCTTTTCAGACTCCTTTATTCTGAACTAACTTTATCTAACAAATGATATACATTTCTTTACATTAGGTTATGGCAAGGTATAGTAGGGATAAGTGGGAGACCCTGAACACCCTTTGTGGGTGGCCCCTTCAGTACGGAGGTTCCCTGCTGAGAATACAGTCCTTGGGCTGCTGCCCAAGCAGTTTCTGGGCGGTGGTGAACGCTGGACCCCTCTCCTCTGGGAATAATCTGCATATATATCACCACTTTCCAACCACTGCCCTGAGCTAAGGGTCTATATTCATGTTGTGCATGCCACAGCTTAATATAGGAGGGCGAGAAGATATCTGCATTTCACACCTCATTGTAAAGCGCAAAGCAGGATGTACCTTTATTAAACTATTGTAAAAAATGTGAAGCAAAAGGCAAGTCGCCGGTTGATGTGTTTATTAATGCACTACTAATTCTGCGTGTGTTCTACATGTCCCCAATTGGATGTTGGCATGCATGAGAAGGAGGAAAAGACAAATTTGGGCCTCATTACGAGTGTGCTGGTGCAGTAAAAATGCAGAGAAAAATGCTGGTAATACCGTATCCAGCATTTTTACCAGACTGTCACACGCCAAGTTTGCCAGTAGGGGCAGTGAACTACTAGCAGGCCTGACCTGCTGGGAGTTCAGGCCCCTATCGGCAAAGAATTGCCCCAATTACTGATACCGGTACTACCGGTGCCCGTGATTGGGGCAAACCTATTCCATGAAGTAGTATGGGACTCTATGGAATGGGATCTTACTGCTATTGCCGGCACCCGAAATATCCCGGGATATTAGGCGCTGGTAACGGTAAGGTGAGTTTGCCGATAACCTGCCAGTACTACCACCAGATTACCGGCAAACTCGTAATGAGGCCCAAAAAAGGGTTGGATGATAAAGTCTTTTGAGCTGTGCCTTTTTTCCTTTTCCAGTAAATTGCAGTAAATGGACCTTTGCAACATGTTGCATAACACTTACGTTTCACAGCTGTTATTTTGCACAGATTTACCTTTACAGTGATTAGTCCGTTTAAACTTCAGAATATGGCAGTACACCAACCTCACTTGCCTTACCGTGCCCTGTCCTCAGGCAAGGGACGTGTGTGCCCTTCTCTTTCTGAGGGGCTTTGGGCTTCTCCTCCAGGGTCTCAAAGCCTTCTTAGGCCTTGTGGTGATCTCCTTTGAAGGTCTGGTGCCTGTTGGTGGCATAGGTGGCTCTCTGGCTGCGTTTTCTGTTATCCAGACTGGTTGCCAGGGAGCTGCTGTCACAGTGGTCAAGGCATCACAATGTGCTGGCCGCTGACGTGGCAACAATGCCGGTGATTTGACCGAGCGCATGTCACTCAGGGATGTGGTGGGGAAGCTTGCATGGTTGAGGTGTGGAGGCGGGCGTCTCAGTACTCATGGTAAACGATGGGAAGGGTCGACATTTCATCCACTGGTGTAGAAGGAACCATTGGTAGGACCTTAGACTGGGGTGGTGTCGTTTCTGAGTCAGTATGTGTTGGGGGACATGCAGTGGTCGAACTGTATGAAAAGAAGTAGTGGAACTATATTCCCTGCTGGCCTGCCCAGCTCCCCACAAGCCCCATCGCCAGGCCAACCTCCACCGCGCAATCCATACCTCCAAACGAACACACCTGCTATTTAAGGGAACGTTCAGTGCAGCGCACTGAAGTGCAAGCTTCAACTGCTTCCTACACTTTTATTTTAAAACGAAACCATTGTAGAACGGTTTCTTTTTAAAATAAAAGTATAGGAACAGTAAAACGTAATTTTAAAAAGTAGTGGAGCACCGCTTTCAACCGTTGCCACCTGCTTCGAACACTGGAGACATGTGTTTGCATGCTGGGTACGTTGTGGTGAACTGGTCAAGATGGTGATGGGGCCTGCAGGCTGAGGCTATTGCAGTAATACAGGTAGCCGGAAAGTACGCTGTTGATAATGTTGGTGACGGAACACTAGGTATGGGAGAATTCTTCACATGAACCTAATTATAATTTGATTTATATAGTGCTTCGATATATATAGCGCTAAATACCAGATTCTTCCAGTACTGTAAAGATCAACGTCACCATTATTACCCATTCGTGCTCAATGTATCAACATCGAGATGTTGATATCCTGAGTTGCAGCGAGAGTACAGTGAGTGAGCTATCGGCCCAGTCACTTCATTTGGAGGAAGCAGTTTCCTATAGAAAAGTTGATTTCGTAAGTGATTGAGTGCAATCTACTAGGAAGCTCAGGGGCCAGAGCCCGCTGAAGATATGCCAGGGTTGGCACAGGCCAGGCTCGGACTGGCCTATAGGACCATAGGACCAGGGCCAAACTAAAAACACAAAATGCTGGTGTGGGACAGTTTTTTGGTCAAAGTGGGCCACTTTTGCGGCCATTTTGGCCAGCTATGAGTTAATTCACTCTGCGGCTAGTGGTTTTGACCAGTGTTGCTGAATAAATATTCTTTAAAATCACAATTTGTGTCACACATTTTCAAAAAGCCCCCCTTGGGTACTATTCAAACAGTGTTACAAAGGGAAGGAATTGCCATTTGCAACTGTGGGGCACTTCTTGAGACCATTTTATGGCCCAGTCCGACCCTGGTGCAGGCCTATTTGAACATGATGTTTGGGTGACCTCTTTGGCTATAGCTGGGGAAAACCGTCTGAGGTACTGCTGGGGTGCTTACATTATAATGGAGTTAAAAGGATGCAGCAGGGGTGCAGACTGTCAAGGGGAGGGCAGCCAGAGGGGAGCTGGAATATTACATGTCTGCTGATTCGGTACTTGTCAGCAAGGGGCTAGTAACAGGAGTTAAAAAGGCAATGAGGTGAGAAGATCGATTCGCTGCTGGAAACTGCAAGAGTCCCAAGGGAGGTGCTGGCCTGAGGGCACCAGCAAAGGCAACATGTAGAGTGTGCACTGTAAAGCGCACATTAGGAATGTAGACAAAACCGCAATAGAAAGGGAACGAGGTGAAAAGAACCCTGCTGGACATTGAAAAAAAACGCTGAAACCAAGTTGGGGAAACAATATTTTTTTGACCCACTAAACGCTCTTCCCGACATATTTAAGACTGGTGTTATTACATAAACAAACTCCAGTCCAAGAATATGTGGGAAAAGGGTTGGAAAGTGATTAAAAAAATATGGTTTAGCCAAGCAAGTTTATTCTCAGTGCTGTAATCCCCGGATACCCCTGTAACGTGTACGCTGTAAAGGCTACGTTTATTGTCCTAAATTAATGGTGTATGCTGCTGTGTCATAAGACGGCCAACAGGTGGCAGCTGCTCGGCCCTCATCGGGCTCGGAGCCCATTTAAGCCAGTTATTATAACATCCACTGGCTGGTGGTGGTGGCAAGTAGGTGGGGACTGTGGCTGTAGCGTGAAGGACACACGTTACCGGCACACATGTAATACTAACAGGCTCTGTCCAATGAAGTCACAAGGACATGCCTCTGCACGTTGGATGGCCAGAATGTGTGGCGGGAGAGCAGAGAATGTGGTGGCGCGGCGGGGTTTTAGGGAAGCAGAGGGGGATTATGGGAGTGCGGCATTTGACATGGATTGAGTGCAGGCAGGTGAGTGGGCCACCGGCAGAGGGCAAGACCTTGTATCGGAGCCATTTTGCGCGGGCGACTGAGTAAGAGGTGGTTGCCGTGTAGAAGGCAACACCGGGGGACACCCTTTCCATCACGTGCTGATTGAAGGGAAGTCCAGAATTGTATTCAGGGAAGTGAAACACCACCAAGAGGCGGTATAGCTACCTCCTGAAACTTCATGAAAGAACGAAAACATTCATCAGGCCGGATCACGTGAGACGCTGACGGCAGATGGTTTCCAATAGGGGAAGCAATACCCATCCCGTGACCATAAGGAAGACTTTCCGTGCGGTGCAAACGCAATTGAAACATATCCAAACTAAGTGTGGGAGGCAGACAACACTGAACAGTTGGGCGAGAGTGTGAAAAATGACTAATAAGCACAGCAGCAAGAGGTCTCCTTTCAAAAGTTGCTAGCATGAACCATTCCAATCAATAGGTGCTTATTAAGCTCCAGTCCAGGTTTTTTCTTTGAATTCTGGGACTTGTAATAGGAATTTTATAATGGGAAAGGAGAACTACAAGTTCCAGAATGCAAAGAAAAAAAGAGGACGGTGTACCAACAGACTGGAAAGGATCATGTTGGCTATGCCTTTCTCCCCCTGCAAGTTAGCAGAAAAACTTGTTTTTTGCTTCATATGAGAACATTGTTATTGTGTTATGGTGCTGTGCTATTTTATGCATAACGTTATCAACACAAAACTAAGAGCTCTTAAGAATGCAGCAGACAACCTCACACACATTTTAACCTCATTGGGGATACCCAGTCTGGTGTAGGTTGGCATTCTTGAGTTGAAGCATTGTGGTGTGTTTACAGTTCTCCTATTTGGGAAAATCTGGAGAGTGTAGAGATCAAGGCTACGCTCACGTCAGCTTTGAAGTTCTCCAACAGTCTATTTAGTTACTATCAGGGCCGGCCTTAGGGGTGGGCCACCGGGGCGACTACCTGGAGCGCCCTACCATTAGCCCCCAACCACGCCAGATCAGGGGAGTCTTTCAAGGTCTTCCCAAAGATGCCGTGGTGTGAGAATGCGCGGCAGGCCCACTATTAATATTAAATAATAACAATAGAAACATTTGGCGGCACCCCCCCCCCCATGAGCAGTGGTGCTCTTGAGGGAGAGGAGGCACATTTCTGTTTTGCCGCCCAGTGCGCTACGCCTGCTAAGGCCGGCCCTGCTTACTATGTTAATACATTAACAACATTGCCTGGTAGAGATTTGCCACTAACAGGTGTCTTGACTCGAAGACTATCTGTCGAAAGACCCGTGCTTTAACAAAAGTAACACATGCAGCAGTCATGCTTTGCTCACAATCCTTTTGCACTACAATTCTGCTTTTGGGCCTATTTGGAAATTAGGCAAATGTTACCTAGTTGAATTAGTGGCTGGGGCTCTTCTGCAGTTTTGGACTGTGCCTTTGAGTGGTGTTCATAATGTTGCATTATGAGTCTGTGTACCGTGGTTCAGCAGGCAGGCTACCTCTGCAGCGATGCCCGGGGCTACAGATCATTAGGAGGGCAGATTCTCTTTGCAACAGCCCAATTCTCCACTTCAGATCCTCGCAATCTGCTTTTCCTCTGATCGTTGTAGCATATTCAGGCATCCAAAGTATTCCTTTCCCTACAAAGGAAGATTTCCTCCTCGCAAAGCCTTTGAAGTGTTCTCTGCCTTTTTACACAGCAGTTATATAGTGATTCCACAAAACTCTGGGTGACCTTTGATGTTGTGCTGGTCTACATGGATGCCACAAGGGCTGGAATCTGCACACTGTGGAACACAGCTGATCTTGACACCGCCTCTCGCACTGCTTATCACTGCCACATGTCCCAACCATTGCTGGTTGTCAATGCTCTAAGGGTTCTGGTGTCCCTGTCTTCTCGCGCCTGGATTAGTAGACATGCCACAGCCAGGCATCTCGGGGCAGAGGATCTGGAGAACTTGTGATTGAGCTGGTCCTGCTAGGTCAAGGGAAGAGAGCATCTCAACGGGCATCTTTCTGGTCACTGGAAGGCGGTGTGCTGTGTGCATTCTGGCAGAGCTTCACGTTGTAAAGGAGAAGGATCACGTTCCCCGCATCTATATCACCCAGGACCTATGGAGTAGTGGTGCCAGTTATTATAAGAGAAGAGCCAATCAACCAACTTCAACAACCAAGGGAGGATAGTAGGGCACCTAAAATCCCAAAGACTGAGTGGCGTTTTAGCTGCCAGTAAGGTCACGTCACAGGTTCCAGGTGATTTCATCGAAGGATATTTGGTTGAATCCAAATCCATCTCATTTTCTTTTTTCTTTTAAACCATTTGGCTGAAAATATATGCATTGGGAGATCCCCTAAACCCTCCCCCGTACTCCTCCACCTTAATTATTACCCTGACCCACCCCGCACATATCTTTGTGGCCAAATTCGTCTCGAAACGTTCAATGGATTTGGCTTCGATCAAATCTCCTGCGATGAAACCTCCCTATTGCGCGTTTTAGGGAGAGAGAAAGAAGACCAGAGAGCCACAGTGCAGTAAAGATTCCCGACTTCTTTATTTCGTATTGATTTTCCACTGAACAACCACTGTTAAACTTAATCGCTTGGTTTTCTGTTTGTACAATAAAGACCCCTGAATCCTAGAACTTGGGCTCAAGTTGACTTTTAATTTATCAACCACAACAGTTCATTTCAACGTAATGCCCTGCACAAAGCAGGAGAAACCATCATCGTTCATAGAACATCAAAGAATGTAAGGGACCATATAGGTAGTGTTAATTAACATTTTGCCCACTATCGATTGCTCTATTGTACGTATGGTAGGTGATCATTGGTAAGGCTGTGGAAGTGTTACTAAGGAAAAGGTTGGACTTGTGTCATCAGAAAGTACCAATAGATGAATCATTTCCATAATGTCACTCTATTGTATGGACGCGTAGGAATGAAGATGTCATCAATATGCCGGCCAATAAGGTTAATAAAATCTTTAACATCTCCATTATTTATGGACAGATTTTAATTTCGAAGGTCTCATTTGAAAAATATGTTCACAACAGCATTTACACTAAAGTCAATGGTGTCTCAAAAAGTTCCATATTCAGTTCATGAAACCTCATTTGCGATTTTCCACAGTAAATAAAACCTATCAATATGACATTTAAGCAATTGTGTTGTTTCAACAGTTAATAGAAACTGTTGAAATAACTACCCTAGAGGCAACATACTCATACAGAATTCCTTAGTAGGTCATACATTTTTATCAACATCATCTTTGCTAAAATGATCATCACTGTCAAAGTCTTCTAAGTTCGGTACAGTGTGGCAGTCATACACACATAGTTCACAGTTTGCTCCACACTCAAGCATTTCTGTACCAGTAGCATGTCTCCTACATATATACACAGTGGACTGCAGCATCTTCTTCACACCACACAAAGATCTTATCCATTACAGAAAGGACTCTGGAGCACATGGCATTTCACAGAGAGCGGGAGCCATTTCACCATCCCCTAAGCTCCATCCATGTTCATTGGGCGATGGAATTGTTGGACATACTTGGTCATCTTGGTTCCAGATCATGACCTCGTAGTTGACTAACTTCAGTGCAGGTACAAACGCACTACTTGCAGGCTATAACTTTTCGCAGCTCTTCTCGTTTTTGTAATATATAGTCCAGCACAACTCTGGAAGTTTAGTTATACTGGTTCTGGACCGATGTACTTGGCAAAAGACAAACAAGGTGCACTACTGCCCTTAAGTGTCCCTAACGCTTATCTGATGTAATATGATGAAACAATTCAACACTATCACTAATAAAAGCGAATCCTGTATCGCACTAGCTAAAGTGTTAGAAAAATTATTGCAACTACTGAAGCAAGATAGCCAGGAGAAAAACCTCTTTCTTTTTACTTGGCAAAAGAATGCTTCCAATTTATCCACACCAGTTATGTAATCTTTCTTGAGTTTTTATTGAATTAAGTGCCAAAAGGGTATCTGCAGAATACTTTCCAGTAAGAAATGTTAACTTTCCCTGGAAAAGTATCTGAGCAATCATTGCAGACAAGGCATGGCATGCAGGTAATGCAAAAGCCTTAAAGGAGACTAGGGATATCTTTGCTACGGAAATAATGTGCTTTGATGTAGGCACACAGTATGAGTCAGGCACAGTTTTGGATGCATTCTCATAGCAAGAGTGAAAACATCTGTATCCTGTGCAAATGTATAAAGTTTTGTACCTTCTCTTTCCTTGACAGTGATGGCTGCGTGTCTTCCTCTTCTTGTGTGCGTGTCTCCAGAGAACAATGTGAGGCCGCCACTTCTGCACGCAAGGCCATGCCATTATAACATCTTTCTTGGTCATTTGTCCATGCTAAAGAAGGTTCTGAGCTAGGTAAGCAGTTAATTCAACTCTGGTGTTAATATGTGCAAGTAGTATCTTCATAGTAACAAGATTTCTGCCTTGAAATAGCCTCTATCGAGTTTATTTGTATGTTTCAAACCCTAAGTGTATTTCATTATGCAACAAGGACTTCTTTTGAATAATTTCTTTGGTGAATGCTCAGCCAGTTCCTTGCATGCCTGAATGTAGCAATCACGCCCCAGTTGCGGGGGGGGGGGGGGGGGGTAAGGGGGTGTACGTGGCCATTAATGGCCCACCAGCCCGAGCCTAGGCAGACATGAGCGAAGCACGGGCCTCTGAGAGGGCTGAAGGCTGTTACCGGCCATGTACGCAACCCTGAATCGGGCACGCCCCGGGGTACTAATTGTTTATTTTTTCTTTTTCACAGGAGATGGACTCCGCGCATATTGTTGGGACTGGAGTGTAAAGCTCTGGTACAGTAGGTAAGCGGGGGGAGGCAGGGTTGGAGGAGGAGGTAGAAAGGGAGGAGCAGGATCTCTTTTGGGTTTTGGGGATGTGGGGAGGCAACAGGGAGAGTCTCCCTGTTGCCTCCCCACAATCAAGATGACGCTACACAGGGAAGGGCTCAGGTGCTGGAAAGAGTGGGTGGTACACACTGTATTCTTGCTCGCTCTTCTAGCCACCTAATTGGCTGAGTGCCATTCACCTGGTGTGAATGCACTTTTACTCATCCAAAGCTTGTACCTCTGCCATGACACCAGCATTTACCGCAAATAAAATCCTTTCATGTGGTATCTTCGTTATTGCTGTTGTCAGAGTTGTTTGATTGCTCTTTGTACTGTTACTTTTTGGTGGTGGTGGTGGTGCAATTGACCTCAAGATTTAGATCAGTTTGTTTTTCTTGATGACAAAGATGCATAATTCCCTAGATTCCCTAGTTCCATCGTCATTAAACATTGATTATGCTATAGCAGACATTTCTATTCTAAATCTACATAATGCAGAGCTCTGCTTCCAAGTAGTCAGACAATTAAGGATTTGTCTGCTGTTAAATCAATAGCAGTAGCAGCCACTTTTATTTGTATTTGCACTTGAACACAGATTTCGTTTGTTCGTCTTGATAGGATCCCATAAATTCATGTTGCTAGCTACACAAAGAAGTATCTATGTTTTGACCTCATACAATCTAATACTCCTACTAAACATTGCCATGGTTGCAATGTTAACTTGTTCAGCTCCATCATATGAAAATGGATTTCTAATAATGTTATTTTTATTGTAGTACCCTCCATATTTATGTGCCTTTCGAGTTGTAATGCAGCTTGTAGCAGGATAGTTGCTGCAGAGAACACATCCGGATGTTTGTATCATACAATGTTATGGACTGGAATACATCTTTGTCACAACACTCTTAATACAAGTCATCACAGTTGCATTAAGGGTTCCCTTGCCATCAGGGGTGTCCTCAAAGTCCTAATTATCTGCAGCACAGTACATAAACATTCCTTTCCCAAGGCTCAGTGGTACATTTGCTACTCCATTATCTTCCCTGCAGAGTAGAACTTCATTAGCTAAAGCTACCTCAAGACAGAGAACTTTATTACAGTTGATTGAGGAAGCATCACCTTGCATAAACTGCACCAAATGTTTGTTGCAAGTTTCGGAATGCATTGTTAGGCCAACAGCAACCTGAAGTGAAAATTCATGATTGTGCCATAACTCTGTTGATGTTATGGAAGCAGATGAGGCTATCCTTTCCATTAGTCACAATGCAAGCACGTGTGTGACAAAGCAACATCCTTCTGGTTCAAATGTGTATTTTCAACGTATAAGCTATCAAACGTTACTCTCCCACGCATACACTATTTGAAAATGAATAACACTTCTTCTGGTATTGGTTCTGTCGCTTTGTCCTCCAGGATGGGTCCTGTGAATTTCCACTTCTCTGCCAGGATAGTTTTTCGCTGTAATTTAGCAGCGGGATAAAAGGCTTTACAAGAGCGTGGATGCCCCTCTACTGAGAACAGAAATGGTTCAAATAGCCTATTCTATGGAATGTCTTCCAATCAGGGGGGTCTACAACCACGTTTCAGCTCACTGCACCCTTCTCAGAGGAGAAATATTCATTTGCATTTCAGTTTGGTCCTACCCATAGGGGCAGTCTATCACGGAAATGCTTGGCAATTCTCCTCTGAACAAGAGTACCGGCAGCAGCCCCAGAGACATGTTTCAGCCTTGTTGAAATATGCAGGTTACTGGTGTCAAAACCAACAGCATTATATTTCTGATAAGCCACAGACAGAGCATAACCGCAGCCTTAACTGGGAGAAGACCTGGAGACCGCAGGCATTTTAGGGGGGGTGGCTTATTCTTCTTTTGAGAAGCTTATGAATACGTCATCCATAGCTTCTGTCACTCCCTCATTTCAATATTGCATAGGTGAGAAACATTACTCACTAAGACAGCCATACCGTCCTTATCCCAGGCAGGTACAGCAGGAGATGGATACAATCTAATGCTGAAGATGGCACAAATAAACCAAACCAATGTTATAAAAATACATGTTCATGCACAAGACATGGAGCAAATGTGCCCTCAGCATGTAGAATGAACACTATGTAACAGGTGCATTTACATAACGAATATTAACATAGCATCCATAAGAAATGTAGAATACTAAAATACGCAATGTTTAAGCTGAATGCAACACGAGCAATACATGAATATAGCTCACTAACATAGAAATGCAACAGTAACGAGCAGCCATATTTTCCAAAATGGAAGCCACATCATGATTCTAAGTAAACAAAAGGCCTCAAGGATTCATGAGAACTAAAATGCTGAAATAACAAAATACAGATCCATGCAGAGCTCTGACAGTAGCTAGCAAAACAAGCCAGGGTTACCACAAATAAGGGAGGATAGGAGCGTGTCAGTGAAAGCATGAGATAACGATTCCCAGGACATAAGCCATAGATTCTTAGCGTAATTAAGAGCACAACTCGTCTTTGTAAGCCAGTTGCAGGACAATTATAAACCAAAAGACTTCATGAAGAATAGCTCAAGAGTTTCCCCAGTGGTAACAGAAACCATAACACTGACATTAATATTAGCTAAAATCCTAATAAATGCAGGGTGAAATAATTCCAAACATAATTCCAAATATTATCAATTTAGAGGTGGTTTCAGGAGGAGTCATCAGATTGTCATAACCCGATTAAATATTTTACACTTATAGACTCTATATGCCAATCCCCTTGACCAATCCCTAGTGCCCCTAGGTTTTGTACAGAAAGATTATGTTGTGATGTCAGCAATTACGAGTTTTGAGTATTTAATTCATTCTTTGTATTGAATTAATCGAGAGCGCCAAGACTTTTATGCTTGTATTTATTTATTTACTTATTGTTTATTCATACAGTGCTTATACACAGGTGGAGCGCTTCAAAGCGCTTCAAGGTGGGAAGGGAACATGGAAATACAGTAGTCATTCTTAGGCCTTGAAGTTTCCAAATGATCTAGACAGAAAAAACTAACATACTAGGCCTGACGCCATTTCTCCTAGTACAAGTGCATAACTATTACAGTAGTGACCAAGCTAGGGACGGGGGGAAAAAGGGGAGACAACTAGAACAGAACAACTAGGACAGACAAGCTAATTAGTCCTAGTACATTTAGGTCATGCATGCATACAGACAGAGGTGAGAGGAAGGGGCTTGTGGGGGGAGAACAAACAAGTCCAATCCAGCACGGCCATGGGTCATAGAGCGTAAGCTCAAAGTGCAATAATCCTGAACATTGCGCAGTGGCCCGAAGGCAAGTGCAAAAGACTGGTGGGTGGGGGTACTGGGACCTGTAGGCTCTGGAGGTGAAATCAGGCAACCAGTCAGCAAAAACTGAACAGAATAGTGAGGAGAAGGAGGATGGAGAGAAAAATAACAGAGGTTAACAGGGGAGAGGGAGAGAGAAGGAGGAAGAGAAGAGGACGGTCTTGAGGATTTTCCGGAACTTAAGGTGTTCCGGCTCAAAACGGAGAGAGGCAGGGAGGCTGTTTCAGAGCGAGGCACCTGCAGATGATAGAGATCTACCCCCAAATCTCTGTTTGTGAAATCGGCTCACGCGCAGAGAGTTGGAGGAGGACGAGCGGAGGACTCTAGAGGGAGAGTATTTAGGAGGAGAGCGTCGTAGGAAGTGCAGGCCCCGGCCCCAGAAAGGCTTGTGGATTATGCAGAGGATCTTGAACTTCATCCTTACAGCCACGGGCAGCCAGTGGGGGGATTTCAGCTCCGGAGAGATTCGGTCCCTGGGCTTGAGGCCAAGGATATGTCTTGCAGTTCTGTTCTGGATGAGTTCTAGTGGACAGAGAGTAGAGGTATAAAGATTGAGAAAGATACTGTTGCAATACTCCAGCCTAGAGAGAACCAGGACTTGTGAAGTGGTGAGCCTCTGGGCAAAGTGAGAAAAGGTAGAAAACCTCGGAGGAGGTCAGTTGGTAGTGGGACTTTTTGGAGATGTCTGAGATGTGAAAAGAGAAGGAAAGAGTGGAGTTGAAGATGACCCCAAGATTTTTTGCCTCGCTGGTAGGTGAGGGATGTGACGAATCAACCTCCGGAGCACCAGTGGTCCAGGGATGAATATTGGTTTGTAAACCATCAATCAACCCCACACACCTAGTACACCAGAAGGGATCCAAACAGATTGGAATACAAGTGAATTATAAGACCACCTTGTCCAATTTTGGTAACGTGGATGGAACGGCAGGCTTATCTCTGCAAGGTCGTGGATCATTCGTTAGTTGCAATACAGCAAAAATACAATTATTACCCAATGATAAAAGGGACTGTCCAGACAAGGTTGTATACAAATACCTACTTTATTATTACTACAACAGACAGTTCTAGCAGACTACAATTACAACCCAAACTGTAAAGCAACACATAGGACTGTTTCACAGAGGAAAGGGATGGTCTCTGGATACTGGCAAGAGGATAGTTGGTGAAGCAATCAGTCTTACTGTTCAAGGTTATTTGGTTTCAACACCAAATGGGCAAAGGCCCGTGACTGTCTCTAGGGGCCTTCAGAGAAGGACCATGGGGGCAGAACCACAATGTACCTGGTGCTGAAGAACCTCTTGGTGCTTGACAGCGTCAAGGTGGTTCTTAGAGGCCGGAGACAGTTGCAGGTACCAGGCGGCAGGCAGTTCAGGAAGCGAGTCTGGACGGACATCTGTAGGCTGTCCAACACACTGGCTCGAGGCCAAGAATCATTGTCTCTGTGCTGGTTGGCGGATCTGGAATGCTGGTCGAGGCCTCCCAGATGGTTCTGGCGACTGCGGCTTGACAGCAGTCAGCAGTGCAACCGGATGTGGTTTGAGGACTCGACTGTCTCAAACTTGTCCTTAAAAAGATGGTTGCTGGATGATGCTTGTGTGGCACCCCTCCTACCATCTTTGCACGGTTTGTGTCCTTTCAAGGCAGACGGCCCAAAGTTCAGGAGGGTAATAGCAGGCAACATCCTTGTCCCTTGCCCATATACTCTCCAGCACTTCCCACCTAGGAAGCTTGCTGTCAGAACCTAGCAGGGCACTCTGTGTGCTGGCTGGGTACTGGTTCTTGAGCTGCTGGATCGGCCCTCTGAGTCCAGTATCTCCCTCTGTTCCCTGGGTGATGTTTAGGGGTAGGATCATGCTTCCCTCTTAGAATTCCTGCACTTCCTTCACTGGCAGAAGATGTAAGGTACACTGTACCTTCAGCTCAGGTCTAAATAAGTCCTTACTCCTAGCAAAGTCTTCGGATGATCTGATCAGTGCAGAGCTCAGCCCTCTTTTAAAGCTAAACGGGGCCCAGGGATTGGTGTAGGCCGAGCCTAACTTAAGTGAGCCAATCCTGTGTCTCCATCAACAATCTTCAGTGATGCTTCAGGTCAGAATCAGAGCGCTTGGCAACAGACTGGGGAAGGATGACAAGATATACTTCTAAGTTCCACCCATCTTCCTGTCTGCTGTACATCAAAGTGTCTCCCCAATTAACTGAGCCCTATGCAGCACTTGATCACAACATGGGCCTCCTTTGAAGTAGGAGGTTGCAGGCAGACTTCGTCTCCTACAATTCACATACTTCCCTGCTCTGAAAGGAGTGGTTCCAGACAGGACATTCACTGCCCTTTCATACCAAGGAGGGGTGTTAATACCAAGTTGACACATTGCATTACAAAGAGGTGTTGGCATCTGGTCTCCATTGTCACTTCCTGCACCCAGGCCTTCCCTGAGGCCTGCTAATTAACATTCTTGAGTATTTGCCGCCACAAGCAAGGTTTGACAGGGGAGGGTTGCGCTGGTAAGCTGTGTCCTCCGGGAGTACATGCCAATTTTCCTGCTGTGTGGTGAGCGTGGAAAATATGTGCAGGAATGGCCCCACATATTTTCAGAGGTTGATCTCCCATCATTCATTCTTTTAAACAAACAAAAAAAGCCCAGGCCAGCGCACTCTTCTCGTGTGGATGGTCCAATCCCTCACAAGGGTGCAGGGCCAATGGAGGCAGGCCAGTGTGAGAGTGGGAAAGCGGGAGCAGGGTCCCAATGAGTATGATCTCTGTCTTACTGGCATTCAGGCAGACATTGCACACCAAGACTGAATTACAGATTGAAAGTCAGGGATGAGCAAAGAGGAGGAGGAGGCCGAGGGTAGCCTGAAGGAGGGCTGCATGTCATCCGCATAACATTGAAAGTTAGAGGTAAAGGGAGAGATCCTGTGGGCCAAGGGGGCCATATAGATATTGAAGAACCAGGGGGATAGGTTAGATCCCTGGGGGACACCACAAGTAGAGAGAGTGATAGAGGAGAGAAAGGACCCAAGTTCTATCTGCGAGGGCCGGTCAGAGAGAAAGGAGGGCCTGATCAGTGATGCTCAAGGTGTCATGGAGATGGTTGATTAGGATGTTGTGATTTACCATATCGAAAGCAGAAGAGAGGTTGAGAAGAATGAGGACCGAGAGAGAGTTAGAGTCAAGATTTGAGAGCAGGTCTTCACGGGTGTTCAGAAGAGCAGTTTCCGTGCCTCTGGATGCTCTACAGCCAGACTAATGGTCATTAAGACAACCAACAGATTCAGTGTGGAGGGTAAGTTGAGTGATAGCTAGCTACTCCAAGAGTTTTCCCAGAAAAGGGATGATGGAGATCATGCGATAGTTTGCCGGAACAGACGGGTCGACAGAGGGTTTTTTGAGCAGAGGGTGCACAAGAGAGTGCTTGAGAAGAGAGGGGAAAACTCCAGTGGCGAAATAGAGGTTGCAGAGGTCAGCCAAGGCTGGAGCAAAAGTGTCAATATTGTCCTTGATTGTTTTGGAGGGGCAGGAGTCCACCTGTTTGGAAGAGGCTTTCATAGATCAGACTTATCTAGCGACCTCGTCAGATGTGATAGGGGAGAGGGAGGAGGGAAGAGGGGGAAAGTTAGGGGAGTATAAGGGGGCCCATGAGATGTTGTTGCAGGAGGGGGAGCAGAAGAGAGATTATTATTATTATTATTAGGACAGAATTTCTTGTGTTATGAAGGTGAAATGTGTGGCCAGGGCCGAGCAGAGAGCCTGAGTGGGTTCAGTAGAGGATGCGGCTGCAGCAGGGTTAGCCAGTTCCTTGCAGACTTTGAAAAGATTGGCTGTGTTGTTAGATGCCGCAGAGATCCAGGCTTGAATGTAGACTCTTTTGAGGAGCAGATGCAGAGTCTATATTGCCTTTGAAGAAGGCAGCAGGGCAGTTTGTCAGAGGTTGCACCTGAAGATCCCCATTTCCATTCCGCTACTCTGCACTTACATTTAAGGGCAGCCAGATTGTACCAGGACTTGCATTTTTTGGCAGGATTCAGTCGGACCCTCATGACAGGGGCTCGAATGTCAAGATTGTTGTAGATGGAATGGTGAAAGTTAAAGAGGGCTGTGTCAGAGTGGGAGTCAGCTGCAGGAGAAGAAGGAGGAGAGTAAGTGGAGGCAAAGGCAGCCACTGATACTCTTTTAATGGGCCGGATGACCTTGAAGGCAGGAGGAGGTGTAGGGTGTGCAATTGCTAATGGAGAAGAGAGCTTCAAGTGAGAAGAGAGAAGAGAATGATCAGTCCACGAGAGTTAGGTAGTGAGAGGAATAGAGAGAGGGATGTCTGTGGAGATGAGAGAATCCAAGGTGTGGCCAGCAGTGTGCGTTGGACCAGAGGGTAGAATGGAAAGAGAGAGGGAGTGACACAGGTTGCGGAACGGTCCTGAAGAGTCAGGAGAGTCAAGATGGATGTTAAGATCCCACAGCACGAGGATTTGGGAAGAGGAGGAGAGGAGAGAGGTGGCCAGGTCAGCCCATTCTAAGAGAAAGAGGGTGCACTGGCCCGGTGGCAGATAGAAGTTGGCCAGAGTAAGAGAGGCGATAGGTGAGAGAGAGAGCCTGCAGACCAGGCATTGAAAGGAGGAGTAGGCCTGAGTGGGTATAATGCAAAGAGGGATGCACTCAGGAAAGATCAACGCTACTCCACCCCCTGTCCTGCTGGGTCTGGGCACGGAGAGGATCTTGTAGCCTTCAAGAAGGAGTTTGTCAAAACTTGTGACAGTGATGTCCTTAAACCATGTCTCTGTAAGAGCAAGAACATCAAGGTCCAGGAGTTCAAGGAGGTGGCAGTTGTCAGAAGAGTGTTTGACAGCAGAGCAAGAGTTTAGCGTGGTCACATGGAGCAGGTTTTCCTTTTTGAAGGACTTACGTGGGGGGTGCAGGGGACAGTGGTACCCCCGGAAGTGGCATGAATTCCTGAGAGATAGAGGTAGGCGGAGGCAGAGGAGGCAAGGATGACAAAGCTATCAGTGAGGAGGGTGCAGGCAAGGGAGTCAGGATAGTGGAAAATGGCAAGGGAGCAAAAGTGGGAGGGGTCGCAGGAGGCACGGAAGCTCCAGACAATTCGATTTTAGGAGCAGCAGCCAAAGAGCGCAGGATGTGCACAGGAGCCAAATTCGATTTTAAGCAACCATCAAAACCAATGAGGGATGTGCATAGCTAAATTCAATTAGCTAAATTCATATGCTGAGCCTGCTTTATTTTAATGATAATAAAACCTGGTTTTGCCTTGTACTTTGTTTCTGTTATTGAGTCAATTTGATCTGGCTCCAGAACCTCTGTGTAATCTGGGACTTTCCAGGCCGTTTTAACAGATGGTAGCAGAGGTGATGGTTTGCTAGGCATAGTCAGATTGTCAAGGGGTCCCTGCCATAGTCTGAAGACTACAGAGGTGGCCTGTGGAGAGCAGGATTACGTGTAACAGAGAGAGGGTGACATGAGCCATTTTGGAAAAAGTCCTGTCCGGTCTCTGCAAGACGCCCCATAGGGTGAAGGGCAACTGGCTGTTAGGGGAGACTCTGCACCGAACACCCTCAGCAGATCCACAGATGTAAGTATGATATTGGCCTGGCAAAACGGGGGGAGAGGATGGTTTGTATAGTGGGGGATTGTGATGAAATGAAGAGATAAGAAATAAAAGAGCTTGCTTCTGACAAGGGTCAGGAAAGATCACGTGGTACACCTCGTTACAAGGTAATAAAAAGAGAAGTATACCTCACCAACAGGTGGGAAGATGGTCATAGTGTATTTATTTGTTTAGAAATTGCTGGTGCCAGCCTCATGGTGTAAGATAGCTCAGACTTTGTGAAAAGTGGATTTTGTGTGTATATTTGTATATATTGTAGGGAATGTGAAGTTGTGGTGTGTACCTAGGAGTGTGGTCCGGTGTGGGAGCAGCGAGGTGGGGCTGCTCAGAGTGTGAGTGACAGGTATAGTGTCACTCAGAAGGTTTGGGGGGAACAGCCAGGTGGGGCTGCTCAGAACATGAGTGCCATTTGTGGTGCCATTCTGAAGCATTGGGTGATGCGGGAGGCGTGGCCTTAGAGAGAGACGCAGAAGTATTAAGTGCAAGAGAAGTATTGTTGGGGAAGGGTGTGAAAGGAAGGTAAAAGAGGCTGAGTAAGAATTGAACTCACATTTTGTAAGTATTGGTAAGTTAAACTGTGACATATTACCATGGGAGAGACACCCATCATTCACCTGTGCAAAGTATTACCCCCGATATAAGGACAAAATCCTTAAGTACCACACGCAGTGGATGCGGGACGCTGCGGGAACATTTTTTATGCCCTGACCACAGAAAGGCACTCATTCAAAGTCAGTACTCCAACACATGTGCGCATATATACATGCTGCGTATAAGGGGAAACAGTTGCAGAATCGACTAGCCATTCTGGAACTGCGTAACATGTATGGGAAATAGGGAGGAGCCACCTGCAAAAGAATCAATGCTTAAACAGCATGACCAAAGGCAAGGATAGCACCCACTTCTCCTCCTCCTCCCCAGAGCAACGATCCATCTTCGGAAGCACAGGGATTATATCAATTATATCCATTATGAGCTTTAAAAGCAGTAGCAGGGTACACTAATCCCACATAGACGCCCCCCTACATATAGTAGTGAAGACATTATAAGTGGAGAAAAATAAGAAAGCAAAGACCAGTGTCCACAAACGTAGAATACGAAGAATGCTGCGATCTACAGGAAAAACTGATAGAAGCCAAGGAGGAGCTCCAGAGAGAGAGGGGGGTGGCAGGGCAACAAGGATGAGACAGCAATCGTACCGATTGAAGGTGCAATTGATGAGTGCCAAAAAATGGAAGTGGACTATAACATTTCATGCTGTGTAAAATAATGGCTCAAGCGGATTACCTTATTTTGAATTCTCTTTCACTGTGAATACTTTTTTAAAAGCAAATTATATTGTTTTTAGGTCCACATTGCTTTACAGGCTGCTAATGCAATCATGCATTCCGGGTTACGGAAATAAAGCTATATGTCTTTTTGCTTGACCTATTTCTATAACAATGTATATAATGTCAGGTTGGTTTCTTCTTATGTGATTTGTGAACTTTTCAAAGCATTGATAATTTTTTAGTTTTTTTTGTTTTTGGAAACCCAACCATAAAGAAAATGTGTGACCTATCAAAGGTAAGATATGTAGATAAGTGCTTAAATCAGAGCCTGGGTCCAAATACTGATTTCACCTCTTTAACTATATGTGTGATCCTGGCCAACTCATTTAATCTCACTGTGCCTGATCAGCTGAAATTGGGTGTAGCTAGAAGTGATTTAGTTTGCAATTTTTTCCGATGAAAAAACCCCTCATGGTTTAATAAACTATTGAGTTGTTGCATATTAAAAAATACGGTAAAAAATATAGTAAAAAAGATGAATTAGGATCAAAGCCCTCTGCATTGCCCACACATCATTACACGGACAAGGAGCCGCATTCCACCATGCCAAAATCTGCCACTGCCATCCAGGATGAGATCTACGATCTAGCGACGATCTCCAAATCGAAACGAAACAATATGAAAAAAGGAAATTCGGAGGAACAACATTGTCATGCCTATTTGCCAATCTATGGAACACAATGCCAAAGGAAATCAGGACAGTAGAAGACCATCTCACATTCAGAAAACGATTGAAAACATGGCTATTCAACTCCGAAAGACCACCACAAAGTGGACACCCTCAATGGCACAACAGGGACCTAAATGAAAACCACCAGTTGCTAACCTCCCATTTCCAACTCCTCTGCAGCATACCCTGCACTTAGCACATAGGATCCGCTGGATCAGCGTAGTCTCAACCGAAACACACAACACTCCCATGCAACACGAAAAAAATAACTACTGCAAACCAACACCCAATCACTGGACGCTCCCCATCTGGACACAATAGCCCCAGTGCACACAACTCAAACACACCTAGAAACCTGATCCACACTAAATGCCAGCTCCTCTTGGTTCTACAAGCACCATCAGAAAAGCATAATTTCTGTCCTACTCCCTCTGCTCCCACTAACCTACCCAACCCTTTCTCTTAGAGAACCACAAGAGCGCCTAGAGACCATAATAATGGTAACCGTTCAAGTACAAGACAAGTTAACATAACATTAATAATAGTGAATATTTATATATTGCACATCACATTATTCTCTTGGCTTCCATGTGAAAACGTATTTGACTCTTTTTACCAATGGTGTCCTAGAGTACTGAAGACTGATGCCACTGCTTGTAATGTTATTTACTGTGATGTTGCTTCTGATCATGTCAATCCATATTGTGCAAATTAGGGTCTGCATATCTTTTGCTGGGTAGGTCCAGAAGACAAATTAGAACATATCAGTGCCTTATATGCCTAACAGTGTTGGGATGTTGATGTTCTGTGTATGTGTTGCAGAGCCTCAGGGAAGAGGGGCCCAAGCAGCTTTCCCTATTTGGGCTACTACACTGCAACATATTTCTTACTTTCATGGCATTAAATGTGCACTTTTCCTTGTGTGCATGTTACATGCTGCCCTTTGCTGGCTGCTGTCACCTTAACCAAATACTTTAAATGTGCACGTGGCAACATGTTATAAACTGACGTTGATAGCATGCAGCAGTGTTTTCACCTCTTTGCCTATACTCTGGTTTCATCTGTGCAAGCACCTTACTGACAAAGCAATTACTAAGTTTTCAGTGGCATTTTAGTGTTTCAGCACTCCTCTAGCTGTCTCCCCAGTGAGATTAAAGAACGTTCCTTTGTATACATTCTTATTTAAGCGGCCCAAGGGTGGCACAGACAGTCCACCCCCAGTGGCATAACACAAAATTTGGAGGGCCCCACTTAGAGCCATGCTGAGGGCCGCCCCACCAACTCGGCAACAAATCACGGATCGCGCCACACTCTGAGCTGGTCTAGATTACCACGGTTGCGCAATACGTATGAATGTGCTGTTGCAGGGGTACGCCGCACACTGCACTAGGAGAAAGATATAAATACGTGTTTTAATGCATTATACAGCACACTTTCTGAGTACAATTGTCTAAAAGGCCAGAGCATTTGCAATTGTTTTGTAGGGTAATACCAATCTAAAAATCAAATACATGCAAGTCACCAACACTGCACAGGAACATTAATGCTTTAATTAATATAAGTCTTTACTATTAAAAATGTCATGCCACAATGAAAACATGTCCAACTGCCTGCACAATGTAGACCAGTTTAGACATGTAATAACATATTACAGTAAAGCGTGCCAGGCCACATTTAGACATACCTAGACTGGTTAAATCAAAATGCCGGTTGAAGCAATGGCACTTATCATGTTTTTTTATTTTATCACAGATGCCCAGAAAAATATACAATGCTGCAGTAAGAAACGGCTAGACTGGCAGCACACAAATGGCAGTCTAGCCAGGTAACTACACTTAGCAGCACTGCTTTATCAGAAATGCCCAGCTAAAAAAAAGTCAAGCCAAACTAAGAATTTACAAGACAGGCTGCACCAAAATGCCTCTCTAGCCACTAATACCACATAGCAAGCCTGCTTAGCCTGGACATGGATGACAATTAAGATGTGTCGCACAAATCCCACCCCCCCACACACACACCCACACATCCCCTCTCCCTCCCACCCTCTGCCCCAACCCCCAAAATCAGTTTCCCGGCCCAGAATTACCCCCACCCCTCTTTTCCTTGTCCCAGTGCTTTGTATGAGGCTCCTTGTCTTATAGGTAAGTACTGGGATGAGGAAGAGTGGGACTAGAAGTAATAAAGATTACAGGTAACTAAGCCAGGCATTACCTCCATGTCCCTCTACCTCATCCCAGTGCTTGTGTATGAGTCAAAGTGCCTCATACACAAGTACTGGGACAAGGAAGAATAGGGCTATGAGTAATGAAGATTACCAATAAGTAACCAAGGGATTAAACACAAGTAGTGGTGCAGGACCATTGAGCTAGCTGGGCTTCAGTCCCCCCACACCTCTTTGACATTTTGGGCTATGTTGACTCGACCTCGCTGATCTACAAAGCTTTTGCCTGACAGAACAGGACACAGATGTTAAACGGCACCCGGGTTTCACTGTTAACAAAAGCCCAGCAATTACTAACGTAAAGCATTTCACTGTTAGTATGTGCATTCAAATGCATAATTCTTTAGGCAATTGAAATCTTGGTGTGGGTTTAGTACTTACATGCCAGGGAAGTGATTGGAAGGGTAGAGAGGGGACAAGAGACTGCTTATTCGCACAGCAGTCCATAGGTGTGTGCAGTCAGACTTAATGGAGAGAGTTAACTGCTTGTAACATTGAAGCTGCATTAGAATAGTCTCATTAGAATGCATAAAGAAGTAAGTTTGCCCCTCCCCCACCACCCGTGAAATTAGCACCTCTCCCAACTTTTGAAGGGTTGGCACCCCCACAAAATGTTGGTTGTGTTGCTCCCCTGAACACAAGCACACACACCATTCACCATATACACACACGCGCACACCCAGCCACCCATAAATGTAAGTGTGTACCCTTTTACCATACACGCACACCCAGTCAGCCACCCATACTTTTAAGTGTGCACCCTTTCACCATGCAGGAACACCTAGGCAGCCACCCTTACATTTAAGTGTGTACCCTTTCACCATACAGGCACACATACCCAGGCAGCCACCCATACATTTGAGTGTGCACCCTTTCACCATACACTCACACAGGCAGCCATCTATACGTTTAAATGTGCACCCTTTCACCATACACTCACACATGCAGCCCCCTATACATTGAAGTGTGCACCCTTTCATCATTCAGGCACACCCAGGCAGCCACCCATACATTCAAGTGTGCACCCTTTCACCACACACTTGACAAGCACACCCAGCCACCCATACATGTAATTGTGCACCCTATCATCATACACTCACACAGGCAGCCACCTATACATTTAAGTGTGTACCTTTTCACCAGACACTCACACACAAACACATCATGGGGTTTAGGGGAGCCCTATTCCTTCAAAAAGAAATGGTTTCTTCTTGAAGTCTCTCCAAACTGTAATGGAAATAATTTCTTTATGAAGGCAGAGTGACTTAAAAAAGAAAATATTTATGTTTTAAGTCATAGAGCTCACCCCATGACATGGAGACTTCCAGCCTAGAGGCTTCCATGTCATGGGGTTGGGGGGAGCCCTCGGACCTCAAAAAGAAATGGCTTTGTTTTGTAGTCACTCTGCCTTCATAAAGAAATTATTTCTGTTATGCTGTAACAGAAATTATTTCTTTATGAAGGCAGTGTGACTAAAAATGAAAGAAAAAAGGGGGCCCCCTCCCTGCACATGTGGTGGCAGGCAGGGGCCCCTTGTTACGCCAGTGTCCACTCCGCCCTAACTGTAGGCCCAATCATATTGAAATGGGCCCCCATGAACCCTTACAAATGTTTAGCCGGGCCGTGTGAGCGATCACCAAGACTGCTCTTTGTTATTCCAATGTACGTGACTGCCAGATACCAGGGATGAGAGCGTGTGTGTTGTGGCCGAAGTGAAGAGAATGTGAAGTTGTCGGACCAGGACAGGACAGGGCCCACTCACCTTCTGTCCGTCATCCGAGTGCTAAATCCGCCTCTGACCTTCAATGAGATGAGATATCGTCTTTTAGCACCTGGAATGGCTAATATGCATACACATTTGCTAAAGGGAGATATTATAAAATGAGGGTAGGAGCAGTTATTTCCTCCTTTGTGTGTCTGTGTTTTCTTTATTGGTTTGTAGTACAACACTATAAGACCTATGGTCCGATAAGGCATCAATTTTTGTTTTCCATGATGTCAACCCCAGTACAAAACGTATAGTTATGCCAGATGAATTAACCCCTGAGTCATATTCTAATAATAGTACTCCAGGGAGGAGAGTAAAAAAGAAGTATGCTTTGAGGATCAACACTTGTTGGGACAACCTTTTGATGATATAGCTCATGTTTCCAACAATCTGTGGTACTGCCACATGAGCCGAGTGGTGAGAGAAACATCTGATGCTGTTTTGTGTGTTCCCTGATGGCATACCCTACGCCATGAGTGCCTCCAGAATATTCATGCCCACCGAAGTACCCACACACACAGCACACTGCCTGACAGATCTTGCAACGTGCATGACAAGAGGGCAATTTCATGGCAGGAGGGCCTCCATGCAATGAGTAACAAAAGATGATTCCCCACTTGTGAATAATTTTATTAAAAAAGGTGTTGATGATGATTAAAACACAACACAAGGTAATATGATATATATTATCAGGCCAGAGAAGAGGGGAAATAATATCCCAGAAGGCTGGACCGACAGACTGATCAGTTGTAAGGCATAGGTGCTTATAAAGCAATCACGAGTGATTGACCATAAAGTAAACCAGGAGTACCTCAAATCATTGACTAAATACACTACAATTCTAAAGTAGATAGAGAATGAAGCAGGCCCACTTCACTTACTTCCCTTGACAAATGCCTCTCTAAGCATAAAAAATACAGCTGCAGTAAAAGTAGGGGAAAATAAAGGGTGCAAAAACATGCATGATTTTCCCAGAATGAACGTAGGCGTAGCAGTAATAATGGACCATTATTGGGCCTTTGGTTCAAGCACCTACATGTAACTCCCTCCAAATGGGGAGGTGGGGGGGGTACTTTCTCTTTAGTAGTAATGAGTGCTCCTTGCATATTGGTGCCCCAAAGTGAAGTGCAGATTGGTGATTTCCTGCGAATGGATGCAAATCTAAGAAATACACTGTCCCTTACCCTTAAACACACATAAAGGGATAACTATTTTTTTGGCAAAATTGCCATACCAGATGAAAATAAATTGTTCGGTAAGACAGCAAGGTTCTTTACATCCTTCTTCAATGCCGGTCTGCAAACAAATTCCAAGTGGTTGCAAATAACATGGTGGGAACTGCTGCAGACGATAAATATGGCTTTAATGCTGTAAGGGAAGAGCTGGGAGCAGTCAGGCTAATTACTCCAAAATAGGTGTGTCCTCAACCTTATTACGCCCATGGAGTGTGGTATGTGCACAAAAATTGGCCCCTCTTGCTACATATACAAACCCGCCCACGATTCGGAAAATGGGACCCTCACAGAAGCGATACCCACCTTGAAGGAAGTGCAAATGATAATGGTGAAGGAGGTAGACGAAATTGCTGATGATGACTAGTTCAGTTACCTGGTCTCATGGATCACCTCCTGGTTGGCTAATGCATTCGAAATACTGGTCGCCATTTTAGCACTAGTACTACTTGCCTTCTGTATTATAAGAATTGCAGTAATCCAATGCAAAAAGACTGCCAACAAGGCAATAAGGATCAAAATAGTAATACATTTGGATGCTAACAAACATGAGTGTACACAAACAGATGACCTGCCCTATGTCCAAGTAATGGAAAGCGCTATCGCCCATCCAGGAACAAAATGTATTTGTCCTCAGGACCCTCACAATTACACAGAACACTTGATATATTGTGATTCCAGTGTGGAATGCTGCTATATGACCTCGAGTATGGACGAACATGTAAAACATACAGGCTGTGTGATAGGGGTGACTAGAATATGGCTCCCAAAGAGCCCTATGTGGGGGAGAGCAAGAGGAAGCGTATGGTCGACGACTCGACCAGAGAGGGGAATTTTGAGAGGGAGATGAATGCATCATCCCTCCCCAGTTCACTATTGCACAGGATGAGAAACGTGACTCACTAAGACTACCGCACCACCCTTATCCCAGGCAGGTACAGCAGGAGATGGATACAATCTAACGCTGAAGATGGCACAAATAAACCAAACCAATGTTATAAGAATACATGTGCATGAAGCAAATGTGCATTCAACATTAAGAACGCGACAACTAGGTAACACGTTCATTTAAACATGAAAAATATTAACATGCATCCATATGTCGTGACTGGTAACTTCAGGTGTACTCTTCCGTGACCCTTCCTCACCTTTATCATCAGATGAAGTGCTTCTAGCCTCCGAGGTTTCTCTTCTCTGGTTCTTCTTTTCCCTGGTCTTCTTCTTGGACCTGACCCTCTTGTCGTGCAGATAAGGACGGGCTCCACTGGAGGCCACCTTGGCAGGATTAAACTTCCTGAGCAAAGGGAACCCCAGAAAGCCCACCTCAAACACAGAGAAAAAGCTTCTTAGCACCAAAAAACCCTGTTGTGGTCCGATGATAGGCAGCACAAAAAGGTGGCTCAGACCTTGTAGCTGCAAGTATTCTTTGAAGAAAACTGGAGTTTGGCACGTCTTTCAGCAGTGTTGTTTGAAAAACGAGATGAGATCCAGGAGAGAGTATGTAGGAAGGTACACGGAGAAACAGAAGTAAGAAGTAAGGATACTGACATGTCAGTGAAGGTATAGAATGGAATGCCAGAGCAGCGCCAGGGTATGCAGCGGCACAGAACAGAGGAGAAAGTCACGGGAAACCCGGAAGTGTCCCGTGAGAAGCGTAACATTCTAGGAGGAACAGAGCACCGCGATACGTAGAATTAAAGTGAGAGAGAGAGAGAGAAAGCAAGGCCGTAACAGCCTCAGGGAAAAGCAGAGGAAATCCAAGGTACGGAGTGCAGCAGCAGGTAAGGCGGAAGAGCAGTCACGGAGGGGGTCTGACAAGGGAAAAGGAATAAGAATCCTTAACAAAGAGTGAATGCGAAGAGCAAGGAAGCCAAACGCCGAGCGGGGTACCAGGTAGAAAGATACAACGCGCTGAATGGAGGATTGGGAGCGTTGTTATAGAAATGCCGGAAAACAAGTGGCCATCTTGGTGGAAGACTAGACCGCATCTAGTGCTTCTCTGTGACAATAGTAACCCATGGTTACCTACGATGCCCTGAAACCCACCGATGCCACAACTTCCAAACCCGCGGCATGACAGTATGCGCCCTTCTCCTCGGGGCTCCCCCTGGTTTACTTGGATGTCGTCTATGAAACAGTCGTAGGAGCTGGGGTGCATGAAGATAATGTCTGGGTTCCCAAGTACGTTTGGATACCGAGTATCCTTTCCAATGTACCAAATATTGTAAGGTTCCACAGTGATATCTGGAATCAACAATATGAGATACCTCATATTCATCTGGTTCTGTCAGAGCCTGAATCTTCGGCCGACGTTTCTTCCTGTGATAAGGGTCCGGGACAAATTGTTTCAACAAAGAAGTGTGAAACACCGGATGTACTCTTCTCGTCTTCAGTGGAAGCTTCAGTCTGTACGCCACTGGGTTGATCTGTTCAAGAATGGGGTAGGCACCCATGTATCTTGGAGCGAAACTGGCCAAGTGTAACCATCTACAGAGGAACTTGGTAGAGAGCCAGACCAACGTTCCGGGTGGCCAATCAGGATTCGCTCTTCTGCTGCGGTCTGCTCCTTCCTTATACCTCTTTCTGCTCTCTTCCAAAGCTCTCACGGCTTACTTTTGAGTAGTCTGTATAGTTTCTAAGAGGCTGTCTGCAGTCGGAGAATTGGACGGAGTCCAATTCAACCAAGGTATGTGTGAAGGATGCTACCCATAGGTACAAAGAAATGGGCTCATCTTAATGGTGGTGTGGTATGTATTGGTATAACAGAATTCCGCCAATGGTAACAATGATGACCAGTTATCCTGCTCGAGGTTACAAAAGCATTGTAAATGCTGCTCAAGCGTGGCATTCAGCCTTTCTGTCTGACCATTGCTTTGGTGATGGAATCCGGAGGAAAGTGCCCTCTGAATCCCCAATTGGCTACACAATGTTGATCAGAACCTGGAGGTGAAATGCGATCCTCTATCGGAGAGTATGGTTCTTGGTAACTCGTGGAGTCGGACAATATCCCTGAGGAAGACCGTTGCCATCTTTGGAGCAGAAGGAAGACCTGAGAGAGCAGTAAAGTGAGCCAGTTTACTAAAGATATCAACAGTAACCATGATAGCTCGATGACCTTCAGAAACAGGGAGATCCACTATGAAGTCCGTAGACACATGCTCCCAAGGGTGTGAGGTTAAAGGTGGCTGCTGCAACAGACCCAGGGGTCTGCCTGACATCGACTTGCTAGTCGCACATATGGGACAGGTAGAAACGTATTGCTGCACATCTTGGGACAAAGTTGGCCACCAGAAGAGTCTCTTTACTAGTTCCAAAGTGCCTTTCCAGCCTTTGTGGCTGGCCAAGGGTGTATCGTGACACCATGTTAAAACTTGTGTCCTTAGTTCAGTAGTAGGGATGAACAAAGCAGATTTATGGTACAACAGACTGTCCTTAAGAACCAGTTCGGGATTTCTTCTCTCTTCCGACCGGATTCCCTCTTGGACGACCTGAAAAAAAATGGACACAACTGCTATGAACCTCTTGTTCGATAATAGCAGTTCTTTACAAGGGTGTGAGTCTTGTTCTTCATCCCAGCTCCTAAAAAGAGCGTCGGCCAAGATGTTTTGTGAGCCCGGAATATAAGAGATCTGGAAATCAAACTGGGAGGAAAAAGTACGCCCATCGGGCATGACGGGCATTAGTACATTCCATTTGTTGGAGTACTCTAAGGTTCCGATGATCAGTTCTTACTAAAAATGGTTCAATGGATCCTTGTAAAAGATGTCTCCACTCCTCGCAGGATCTTTTAATGGCCAACAGTTCCTTCTCTAGTACTGAGTAGTTCCTTTCGCTGGGTGTAAGCCACCTGAAGGAGGGCAGCTCCTATCGCCCCATCAGAAGCATCAGTCTCCAAAATAAAGGGTCGCGTCTGATCCGGTTGAACCAAAATCGGGGCTGAAGTGAACAACTCCTTTAGATGTTGGAAGGCTTGAATGGCGGTGGTATCCATGTGAAACCTTACGCCCTTCTTCAATAAGGCTGTGATTGGGAGAACGATGTTAGAGAAGTGGGGAATAAAGCAGCGATAAAAATTCGCTAGACCCAGAAATCTCTGGACTTCCATCACAGTCTTCGGTTCAGGCCATCGTAATATGGGTTCTACCTTGCTGGGATCCATCCGTATGCCTTCCTTGGAAAGGATAAAACCCAAATAGGAAACCGACCATGCATGGAACTGACACTTTTCGGGTTTCACAAACAGTTGGTTTTCCTGAAGACGTCTGAGTACTTCCTTTACCTGGAGAGTATGTGCCGTGGACTCAGAGGAAAAAATCAGAATGTCATCCAGATAAACCACCACTGACAAATACAGTGGATCCAAAAATATCTTGTCCATGTATCTTTGGAAGATCGCAGGAGAATTCACTAATCGAAAAGGCATCACCCGGTATTCGAAGAGACCCAATGGAGTCCAAAAGGCGGTCTTCCACTCATCCCCCTCCCTAATCCTGAGGAGGTGATATGCCCTCCGGAGGTCCAATTTAGTGAAGATGGTGGAGCCTTGCACTGCCTCCAAAATGCCCTGGATCAGAGGCATAGTGTACCGATCTCAAAGGGTGATCTTGTTAAGGCCTCGATAATGGTTCCTAGACATAAAATCGAAATCAATAAAATCGAAAGTCAAAATGTCGAAAAAATAATCTCGAAAAAAAAAAAAGTCGAATTTTTTTTTAATACGTTTTTTATTCGAAATGGGGGGGTTCCCCCCCCAACCCCCCTTTTTTCTATTTTTTTTTTATTTTACCCCTTTTTTTTACTTACCAAAGCCAAAAAAAATATATAAATAATAAAAAAACAAATTCGACTTTTTTTTTTTTCGACATTATTGATTCGACTTTTTTGTCATTCGACTTTATTTTTTCGATATTATGACTGGACACCCTCGATAATTGATACAAGGTCTTAATTCAGTGGTGCCTTTTTTAGAAATGTAGAATAAAGAAGCTGCTCTGGGGGATCGCGATTCACATGTGAGCCCGTTTTGTAGGTTTTCATCGAGGTATTCCTTGAGAGCCTTCCTTTCAGGAAGGGAGAGCGGATACATTCTCCCAAAGGGTACAACAGCACCTTCTTGAAGTTCAATAGAGCAGTCTTCAGGTCTATGAGGAGGCAACAGCCGTGGTACCTTATCCCCAAATACTCCAGCAAAGGACTGGTAACCTACCGGGATGCTAGACACAACGGTTGACGTGAGAGTAGTATCCTGACCCACCTGCTCTCCTTGTGAGTGCGATCAGGGACAACTTTCTTGACAATAGACAGAATCAGAACTTAGGCTGTTCAGTGACCAGTCTATGCGAGGATTGTGTCTCCTTAGCCAGGGTACACCCAGGATTATGGGGAAATGAGCGGCTCTGATGACATCGAAGATGACTGCTTCCTGGTGTCTTCCCTTCTGGACTGTTATAGGTTCTGTTTCCAACACGATAGGACTGGAAGATAGCGGGGAACCGTCCACTCCCTCCACAGGAGTGGCACTTTGCTTCTTCAGTACCGGTATGCCATGTTCTTGTACCCAGGTGATGTCAACAAAATTTCCTGCAGCTCCAGTATCCAACATCGCTAACACCTCCACAAATGTCTTAGGTGCTATTTGTAAACAGATAAGAAACACCATCAGTCTGGAGTCATCAGTTAACCTTATTGCTTGTGTGTGTTTGCAAGGTTTTGATTCTGATTTTGATTTTGATTAATTTCTTACGCGCACCAAGCAAGCAATTGCATTCAGGCGCAGATGTTAACTATGTGTTCTATGTTTAGCTGCGGAGGCTTAGGGTCACCATGGTTACTTAAATTCATTTGAATAGGAATGTTTTTAATTCCTTTCTGAACGATGGCAGTGTAGTGCATGAACGAATGCCGAAAGGCAGCTGATTCCACAGCTTGGGGATGAACACGGAGAACCTCCTGTCTCCTTTAGAGGTGTATTTTGTCCGAGGGACAAATAGCAGGAGTTTGTCTCCTGAACAGAGGTCTCTGGTAGGGTAATACTGGTGGATTCACGTGTTCAGGTATCTGGGTGCGAACTTGTGGTAACATTTATAAACTAGACACGCCACCTTGAATTTAATACGGTCCTCCACCATCAGCCAGTGGAATGCTTTCCGAGATGTAGAAACGTGATCTCTTTTGCCCAGGTGGGCAGTTAACCTCACTGCCGCATTCTGGGCCTTTTGTAGTCTTGACATTTGTTTCATAGGAATCCCTGTCATGAGACTGTTACAATAGTCAAGATGGGTATTTACCAAGGCTCCCACCACCACTGGCTGATCTTGGGGTGTTAAAAAAGGAAGGTTGTCATCTGCCTCCCCCGAAGTCACCCCTGCACAGACTCGGGGGGGAAGTGTTTCCCTTTCTCCTAGGAGGCACCTCGGGACAATTATGAAGCAAATGTCTGGAAGACCCACAGTACATACACAGGACTAATTCTCTTCTCCTCCTTCTTTCTTCAGTCGTGAAAGGACCCCGAGCGGATCCTATCTCCATGTGTTCTTCATAGGAATGTTCTGCCTTGGACGATACCTTTGATGGAGGAGGGAGGTCAGACAAGGGAGAGTATCCTCTATGCCATCTTCTCTCTAGCCGTCTTTCATTCATGCGGAATTCGATTTGTAGTGACAAAGTTATGAGTTCCTGAAAAGAACCTGGTCGGGGAACTCGTGCCAACTCATCTTTAAGGTCTTCATAAAGTCCTCTTCTAAATATGGTCTGTTGTGCAGAATCCGGCCGGCCACAGTTAGTCGCTAGCTTCTGGAAACAAGACACATAAGTCTGGACATCTGAACCCCCCTGTTTGGCATGGCTTCATAGGAGGCAAACGCCACTTCAGGTCGATGAAATCTAGCTTGAAATAACTGAGAAAACTGATCAGAATTCAGTAAAGCAGGGTCATTATTGGTCACCAAAGGGGTGGCCCATGCCAATGCATTCCCGACCATGTTGGAAATGAGAAATCCCACTCTAGCTTTGTCGGTCTCAAAGGCCTTAGGTCTGAATGTAAAATAAACCCAACAGGCGTCCATAAATTCCTTCCAAGAGTAGGGATTGCCATCATATTTCCCAAAAGATAGTGCCATGGGAGGCAGATCTCCTCTTTCTTCACTCTGAACTGCCACCTGCTGCCTTAATGCCGTATTTTCGATCTGCATATTCTGCATCTGGGCAGTTAATCCTTGAATGGAGGCCACCAGTTCCTGGTATTGTTCCAGCAAGGCCATTGAGGATTGTGGGTGTTGTATACTGTCGTGACTGGTAACTTCAGGTGTACTCTCCCGTGACCCCTCCTCACCTTTATCATCAGATGAAGTGCTTCTAGTCCCTGAGGTTTCTCTTCTCCGGTTCTTCTTTTCCCTGGTCTTCTTCTTGGACCTGACCCTCTTGTCATGCAGATAAGGACAGGCTCCACTGGAGGCCACCTTGGCAGGATTAAACTTCCTGACCAAAGGGAACCCCAGAAAGCCCGCCTCAAACACAGGGAAAAAGCTTCTTAGCACCAAGAAACCCTGTTGTGTGGTCCGATGATAGGCAGCACAAAAAGGTGGCTCAGACCTTGTAGCTGCAAGTATTCTTCGAGGAAGACTGGAGTTTGGCACGTCTTTCAGCAGTGTTGTTTGAAAAACGAGATGAGATCCAGGAGAGAGTATGTAGGAAGGTACGCGGAGAAACAGAAGTAAGAAGTAAGGATACTGAAATGTCAGTGAAGGTATAGAATGGAATGCCAGAACGGCACCAGGGTGTACAGCGGCACAGAACAGAGGAGAACGTCACAGGAAACCCATAAGTGTCCCGTGAGAAGCGTAGCGGTCTAGGTGGAACAGAGCACCGCGATACATAGAATTAAGGCGAGAGAGAGAGAGAGAGAGAGAGAGAGAGAGAGAGAGAGAGTGAGAGCAAGGCCGTAACAGCCTCAGGGAAAAGCAGAGGAAATCCAAGGCACGGAGTGCAGCAGCAGGTAAGACGGGAGAGCAGTCCCGGAGGGGGGCTGACAAGGGCAGAGGGATAAGAATCCTTAACACAGAATGAAGGCGAAGAGCAAGGAAGCCGAACGCTGAGCGGGGTACCAGGTAGAAAGATACAACGCGCTGAATGGAGGATTGGGAGCGTTTTTAAAGAAACGCCGGAAAACAAGCGGCCATCTTGGTGAAAGACTAGACCGCATCTAGTGCTTCTCTGTGACAATAGTAACCCATGGTTACCTATGATGCCTAGAAACCCATCGATGCCACACCTTCCAAACCCGCGCCATGACACCATAGGACATGAAGAATACTAACATACGCAATATATAAGCTGAAAGCAGCATAAGCAACACGTGAATATAGCTCACTAACATAGAAATGCAACAATAATGAGCAGCCATCCTTTACAAAATGGAAGCCGCAACACGCTTCTAAGAAAACGAAAGACCCCAAGACTACACAAGAACTCAAAATGCTGAAATAACAAAATTAAGATCCATGTAGAGCTCTGACAATACCTAGCAAAACAGTCCAAGGTTACCACGAATAAGGGAGGATAGGAACGTTACAGTGAAAAGACGAAAAAACGATTCCTAGGACGTAAGACATATATTTTTAGATTAATTAAGAGCACACCTAGTCTTGTAAGCCAGTTGCAGGACAATTTTAAACCAAAAGACTCCATAAAGAATAGCTCAATAGTGTCCCCAGTGGTTACAGAAACCATAATACTCAAATATTAGCTAAAGTCCTAAATAATGCAGGGTAAAATAATTCCAAACACTATCCCATCGCACATGACCCATTATTGAAGAACACTGCTTATTCATTAGCAACAAATACAAATAACACACGTGCCCTACTCCTTATACATATCCCCTCACACAAGGCCAGATACAAAGAGATCACTCTGGCTCATGGCCTAGAAATGGAGGATGGTATTTTCTTAATTGAAAGGAAAGCAATCCGCTGACCTCTCTCCCCCTACTCCTGTCTGGCTAATGTCTTGGCAGGTTGTCAGTTGTCTAGGGTTGGTCAATAAGAAGCCAACCACTCAGAATCATTAATTTTAGGCTGCCCATTACGTATTATGACAACCAATTACATATAGTAGAGATTGTGTCTTTTCACTATTATCAATTTAGAGGTGGTTTTAGGAGGAGTCATCAGATTGTCATAACCCAATGAAATATTTTACACTTATAGAGACTACATGTAGCCAATCCCCTTAACTAATCCCTAATCCCCATAGGTTTTGTACTGAAAGATTATTTTGTGATGTCAGCAAAAACGAGTCTTGAGTATTTAATCCATTGTTTGTATTGAATTGAGAGCTCCAAGACTTTTATGCTTTATGCTGTCCCTGCTTTATTTTGATGATAATAAAGCTGGATTTTGCCTTGTACGTTATTGAGCCCACTTTGATCTGGCTCCAGAATCTCTGTGTATTCTGGGACTTTCCAGGTTGTTTTAACACTTCCACCTTTGTTGGATGAACATACTAAATTATGAACCTCATGAGGCAGGGCAGATGCTTCTAAGCATGCATGCAAAAGCACATTATGCATTCACAGAATGGGCATTTCCATATGAGAAAAATCTATCGCCCTGTGCATGTCTAAAGCAGGTGCAGGGGAATGTGCAGGGGATTTGAGCATATCTGGTGCTCACATTCTTCCACCCTTGATGGATGCACATGCACAATTGCACATTCAACGATGCTGGAGATGTTTCCTTGCATGCAATTGCATGCACCCCATGCTAATCTAGACTTGCCAGAGTTTGTACAATGGGTGAACAGTACTGTCCGGCAATCACATAATTGGGCAATAGGGATGATATGATATGATATAACGCGCTTAATACCCAGAGGTTTCTAAGCACGGACCCAGGGATCGAACCTGTGTTGCTTCATGACATCTTGCTTCCAAAGCGAGCACATTGCCACTGAGCTATCCTACCGAGACATGCACAAATGCAGATTGGATAGTTTTTCATAATCGATATCTTTCGAAATTGGACGTAATGAATGAAATTAAAACAATACTCACTTCAAGAATGATTTCCTGAGAACCTTTGCTCAGCCAATATCTTTCTGAAAGTCCCATCCCTAAACGCTGGGTATTTCACGCATGAGATACAGTCTCACTTTTTACCGATCATATGCTAGAGCATTGGTCTGCAACCTTTGGCTATCCCGATGTTTTGGGCTTTGATTGGCATGAACCCTCACCATTGACTATGCTGGCTACAGCTAATAGGAATTGTAGTCCAAAACATTTGGAGAGTCAATGGCTGCAGACGCCTGTCCTACAGTGTGTCCACTACCTCATAGACTGGAATATTCGATACTCTTACCACATGAGCAGTATTCCACATTTTGGGCTAGAGTCTCATACAATCAGGCTTTGAAAAATAGCAAGGTGTTTTTATATACCCAATTTTTGGAACTGTGCAGGTTGCCTTAATCAAAAAGGTGACCTGCGCATTTCAAGGGTACTCTGTGCCAGCGCCAGTGAGGCTCTGAATGCCCCCCCCCCCCTTGCATACATTAGTTATCAGATAGTGTTCTGGAGACTAATGTACGATAGGCTCTCAGCGCCCACATTCCACAGTCAGTGGCACTCCAAGGGGCCTGTCAGTGTGAAACGTCACAATGAAAAATTCATGTCTATCCCTTTTTTAGACAAAGGTATGCAACCGGAACCTTACACGGTCCAATAGTCCTCTATTTTTGTTCAAGATAAATGCATTCTGTCAGAGGTGGAAATAGGGGCCTGCAGGCACAAAGCAGAACAGAAAAGATTCGGAGTCCTGTACAAAGAGGCAGAGAGGTGTGTGTGAGGGAGTGTGTTTGTGAATGAGTGAGTGTGTGAAGTAAGCGAGTGATTAAGTATGTGTGTGTGTATGCGTGTGAATTTCAACAAGTTATATCTATTTTGTGCAGGCGTTGCTAAAGGTCGCAGGCTATGATTGGTCATTTGTTATTTCTTTCCTGTTTCATTATGGAACTTTCCATGACCAAATGAGGGACTTTTTACAAGTAATATTTAAAGGTTTCATTTCTGTAGGGTCGACCCCGACTTGTGAAGTATAAGTCTAAGCATTACTTTGATCATATGACTAGTTTCAAGTTCCTCCTTTGGCTTGCTCTGTAGAGAAAGCAAAGTGCCCCATTAGGGTCATGGGGTCAGTTCAAATAGCAGAGATGCAACAAGAAGGTTCATAGCAATCTGAGAGATGTCAAGCCACTAGTGACTGCAATGAGAATCGGACACGTTATGTTATGTTATGTTATGTTATGTTATGTTAAAGGACATTTGTACCGCGCACTATCACCACCGGAGTGGTCCCCTGGCGTTCTGGGAACTCTGAGGTTTCATGCAAGAAAGGGAAGAGTTCCAGCCAAGGCGATGGGCGAGATTGATAAAGTGACGAACGGGACAGATTCCAAGATGGCAGCCAGGACAGGCTGATGATGTGTGGCGGCCCATTTCAACATGATGGTTGGGGGCCCCTGTCTGAGAGCAAAAACCGTCTGAAGCACCCATAGGGTGCATACATTAAAATGGCGAAAAAGACAAGAGCTGTTGATTATCACGAGCCGGCCCACTAGCAGGGAGCTTAAACACTAAATTCCCAGAAGAGCTCTAAACCCTTCTTTGTCAGGAAGCGACTGATGTGGAGGAACCAGTGTTCGAAAGCAATGAGGTGATAACACTTCTGTATACCCAGTGGGAATAGAAAACACAGCTTGTAATGTACTGCAAAGTGCACATTTTAAGCCCCAAACGAAAATAAAGAAATTAATATATTGCCGTGTTACAAGACTGCTGAGTGGCAACATTGGGCAGTTGCTGGTTCCCCCACCCCCCATGCCCCTTCTAGTTGAAAAAGTTGAAAGGCCCTGACGCAGTTCCTGGGGCAGGCTGTAGGATAAACAGCAGAGAGGGAAGAATATTCCAAGACACATACTTAAGCAATAATACTGTTTTCTGCTGGCTTCACCGGACCCATGTTACAGGCCAGATTAAGTGTTGACCTTAACACCAGGCCATGTACAGTTACCGGGCAGGTGAAGGTCGCAGAACACAGTATTATTCAGGGACGTCATTTAGGGGTCGCCAGAGGTCGCAACTGCGACCTCTGAGGTCTCCCTTGCGACCTCTGTGATCTCCCTTGCGACCTCTGTAAAAATAAAAAGAAATTAAAAAAAAAAAATCTTTTTTTTTAACATTTTGTTTTCTCTTCCGTTTTTTGTAATGCAAGGTCCTGGAGTGGCTGGCTCTCATGTTCAGGCCCTTTAAAAAAATAAAATAAGAAAAATAAGAACAGGAGTGCCACAAGTCTAACACTTTCAGCACTGACCCTAAATAAGAAAGAATAGGAAACCAAATAATGCGTCTTTCTGGAATTCTGTACAATAATTGCTAGACTCATTAAATGTTTATTTCAGGCACACTTCAGGGGGTGACTCACTGATTTAGTCTGTTCTTAAACGCCTCAACTCAGCCTTTCATTCTTCTGAGGTCGATAAATGAGTACCAAGACAGGTTGGGTGATATTGGGTGACTATTGTTTCTATATAAATCGCTTAAGCGTAAGTGCTGTATAATAACACATCATTATCATTTGGTCATGGACGTCTGCTTGCATTCAAAGTAATTTGATAATATGGGCCTATACACACTGATCTTAACGCTACATATGGAGATCTATTCTTGCATGAAATTTACATCACATTATAGTGATATCGTAACCATATTTTTCGTAGTGTACAATGCTGTGATGTCACTTCCTGTTTTGGCATCAGGTGAAAGGTTTGTGTTCCATCGCTTCCCTCGATATCACTTCGGGGTGGGGTCAAATGACACCTTTTCCTGTGATGTCATCAGGGGTCAAGGGTCGTGTCATTTTGATGAAATGACGTCCCTGGTATTATTGCTATTAGCATCCCGAGGCAAACCCATGAGGTGCTAAAAACAATAAAAATACGACTGTCTGCGTCATTCGCAGCAGTGGTTGGGGAGAGTCAGGATTGCCATGGAAATGGAAGGTGGGGGTCGCCTCGGATACCCTCTTCCATTTCCATGGTAATGACCAGGAAGTTAGTCAGATTGTGCGGCCCAGGCGGGGGAGCCTGTCTCAGGTAAGAAGTTGGTGGTGGGGAGGGGCTGTTGAAGAGCGGGAGGCAGCTGATAGGGGAAAACGGCAGCACTGATTGCTCCAAACCCAGCCTTGCATCGATAGATTCAGCCCAGATTTGGAGCAACCTGATTGGTTGCCGCACCCATATTAAACAAGAGAGGACCATGAACAAAAGGTGAAAGTTGGAAACTTGGAAACAATTCTAAGATTTTTTTTTTCTGAATATCAAAGTTGGTGGTTTCCTGTCCACTGAAAAGTATAACAATGCTGAGTGACAGAATTCAGATGGTTACATGTGTTAATATCCCCGCATAAATATCGCCATTCAAAAATATCGCCATATTTTTGTGCCGATATTAAGGCATGGATCCTGCAAGGAAGCTGAACCATTGCATAGCAATACAAAAAATCAGATCCAAATTGTTGCCGCCCATTAGATGCATCAGTGCTGTTCCAATATTGCTTACAAAGATTGCGCCAAATAACCTGACAACCTGATTGGATGAGGAAGGCCTACCTATCCTGATCCAAAATAGACTTGGGGCTCAATTGTGCAGTGGTGGATAACCATTTATCTGAAAATAATGTGATAACAAATAACACCAGGCAAAAGAAAGCCACCCTGCACAACCTTAACGACAGCGACAGCTCTTGCAATAAACATCAAAATATTCCTCGAGAGAAAAAATAATGAAAAACCTTTACGGCAATTTATTGCTACAAGTCTGATATGGTTTGGGAAGGCAGATCCAGAAATTTGCCACAACCATGGGGCTAAAACTGGGGAACATTTTGCAAACTCTTACTTTTTTATTTATGTTTCTACCACAATAGGCTCAAGATGTCCCTTAAATAAAAACTAGGAGAGTTCCACTTCTTCCTTAGGTGCATGACTCAGTATTCCTGGAAAGAAGTGGCTTTGCCTTCCAATACCTTCTTAAATATAAACAAAGTATTCTAGAAGCATCAGAATTTCAATGTATTCTAAGGACGTGACCATGGGCCACGCAATAAAATTTTCCCTGATGGAGAACCTTGCAGAAGGTCAGCATATTCAAATTATTGGGTATAAACTCCTTTTACACCTAGGGTGGTTAACCCTTACAAATATGGCAACCAAAAAAGCTAAGACCATCCTGAAAGGCAAACGCTTGAGCGTGAAGTGAGGTTGGAAGCATCTATCAGCCTGCCAACCAACATACTGAGAAAGGTAACATGGTGTCAGGTCACGCTGCTTGCCTGGGGTGGTGCACAGGGTGGGGGGTTGCTTTTCTTACAGGCGGTGGCAATTACATGGGTTCTCTAAATACATTTTACTTTAGGCTGGTGTAGGCCTTACCCTGTTCTATACAGAAGCAGGAGGCAGTCCCAAGCCAACATGGAGGTGAAGTGTCTGACAGCTGATTGGTTGAGGTCAGAACAAAGGAAGAAGGATCTGTGTTCTAAACTGCCTTTCATTAAAGTTGTCATACAGGAAGGTCCAGTTTGATGACGCTCTCAGGTTTCCAGACCGAGGCAGAATGTTTATGTTTTGAAAACAAGTCAGGAATGGAGAAGTCAGAGTTATAATCCTCTTTGGGACATTGGTGAAAAGACTGTGGGGCGCAGTGCTTCAGATTTAACAAGGAAGCTATAGTTTAAATATATTTATATGTACATATTGTGGTTCACAGGAAAGTTATGTTTTCCGACTCATGTCTTAGCGTCACGAATAAATCTATGTAAAGACATTTGTTTGAGTGGCGCCTGTACTGTTGATTAAACCTGGTTATTAGGACAACTAGCGTTTATTCACTGACTCCGCGCAGCTCTGGTCACGACTGTCTCCTACTGAGCTTGTGCACAAAGGTAGAATCCAATGTTAATAGTAGCTTTGTGTCTCTGCTCTACATAATTAAACATAAAGGTTTCCGAAGAGGAACCTTATCCCTGCGTAGTGGAGCGCATGCATATTCACCCTCTGCTCAGTTTTCATCGTGGCACACTGTGAGCAGTGTCTCCGCTCTACAATCTGCAGCATTGGAGTTAGTGTTCAGCGTTCTCAGGAAAGGAGAATAGTGTCTCCTTGCACGCTCAGGATGTCCCTTAGGAGATGGATAATATCTGTAAACTATGAAACCATTCAATTCTCTGAGATTGATCACAGGTCTCTGCTTGCGTCTGCCTATTACCAGGGACACATTGCGTATGATCCCGTCTGTGGCACCTGAGGATTGGGTTATATGTCCTTTTGGTCTCTCCGGTTTGCTCTGTCGCTGTAAGGCCTGAAGGAGGAGTAATGGCTGGGTGAGCGGTCTTTGCCTCTACCAGCCCGTCCGAAAATGTGCCTGCCAAATATCGTCTTTAGTGATTCTTGGGCTGCATATGTGTTGGCAAACTTTGTTATCTCTTTTATGAACAAGTCCCCAAACAGTTTGCCCTTAGCTGCTGCTGCATCCTCAGAAGTTGCCAATTCACTCAACTTTGGGCCTATCTTTACTAGAATGGATCTCCTCCGCTCTACCGTGATGGTGCTGTTTGCATTGCCTAAGAGGCCCTCTTTGGGTCCAACCTGCCAAGATAGACTGATCTATTGTCTCTCCTTTCTGTTTTGCTCCTCTGCTAGCTGGAGGATTGTTTTCACTGGGCCCACCACATCTAACATCTTATGCTGGCACGATCTCCATGATCTGTCCAGACCCTTTTTGACATCTCTGGTGTATCGCCTCACCAACGTGTGCATCCTCCCATCAATTCCAGGAGTGTCTGCTACCCCCTCTGATAGATGTGGCCTCGGGCATTCTGCTCTTAGTTTATTCCTTTCCTCTTTGGACAGTGGTCATTCAAAGTCTCTTTTTTAAGTAAGCCACAGTCTTTGCTGGCGGCTCCCATTCTGAAGATCTGGGGGTGAAAAAGCGGGTCCAGATCTAATTCATCCCTGTCCACTTCCTGTACTTCTGCCCTCTTCCTTTTCTTGGGAGTCTGTCCCTGTTGGGCTTCACTTGAGGATGACAGTGTTTCCAGTGCCTCCTCACATGAGGATTTCTCGGCAGCTCGGGTTCTCTTGCTCCTCTGAACTGTTGCGGTGGCTTCTTGCCACCTATTATCTTTTTCCCTTGACCTCGCTGCTTTCTTTTTGCCACCTCGTTCTTTGCGTGGCGAGCCCAGTGGGTCTGGGTACTGCAAACCCTGCAGGTTTACTTCCTTCCCCCTTTGATTTTCCTAGCGTCCTCTGAGCTCTTCCATTCCCTGGGAGAACGCAAACCAGACATGAATTAGGCGCATATGCTTAGCGATGTGCCCTAGACCTGCGCACAATGTATTTTGTACTATGTGGCCATCCTGGGTTGGAGCTTCTTGTGGCTTAAGTGGGGGCCTTTCAATCTCTTCACTGGAGCTGCTCATTACAGGCTCCCAAATAAAACGGAGCCTGTGCTTGTTCACAGTAAAGATGTTTGCAATATTAATATAGCGGGTCAGGGAATCCAAGCTGATTGAGCAGCTTTGCAGTTTTTCTTGGGACTGAGCCCATCACTTTATCAGCAGGAGCTGAAGATTGTCTATGGGGTTCCACTCAGCACCCTTTGTCTTTCTGACTTGACTTTCGATTACACCAGTAATCTATCAATGCTAAAACCTTGTGCAGCTCACTCCATGCTTACACTCCTTTAAAACCCGCCACGGAAGTGTGCTCCTCCAGCGCCAGAACCGCAGAGTCCCATCGTGCTCTGAGCCACATCCATGCAATACCGCCTTCTGCTGTGCAGCCTTGAAAGATGCAGACAACGGATCTAAATGTTCAGCCGTTTGCGGCGCTCGTGTGCGCACTCGCTTTGGTTCCCCTAGACACCCGACGCGCTTGCAGCAGTGAAAGAGTTAATGCAAGTGATCCAGTTTAAGTCCAGCATTTTACAATAAACATAGTCTGACCGTTAGGGATATGGCAGAAGGATGAGTCTCAAAGCGTACCCTTACCACCAATCACCATCACGTCTAGAGTGCTGGTGGGTGCAGTCAGACAAAAAGGTCCTGAACCAAGCCAGAGTGCTACCTGCAGCCCCTGCCCGAGATAAAAGCAGGACATAAGTGCCAGTGTGAAATGCTGCTAACACGATAAGTACATTTAAGGTCAGGAAACCACCATCATCAGCTTCCAGGGTGAGGTCATCAATCATGTGCCACACAGGGATAGATGGTCCACTGCAAAGTAATGTGATTCCCAATAGAGTAAAGGCCCTTCACAAACCATTGGGTAGTGCCTGATGATATAGCAGCAGTGCAACAACCATCAGAAGAAATAGACTTTGATGCTGTCAACAAGATCCCCAAGCAGAATTTCCAGGCCAAGGGTCAAGAAAAAGTTGCAGAGGAAAATAGGGCCAGATTGTGGGATAAAGCCCCAAGCCAGATTAGACAAAGGACAACTAAAATCCTGAAAAAGGTATCTGCGAAAAAGAAATAATGAAGAGAATGGATACTTGAGGACAATGAGAATGAGGAAATACAGAGGTAGGGCGTTCAACCCTCAGCACAGAACAGATGGAACATTATCCCTAACAAGAACTGGGACTAAGAAAGCAACCAAATCTGAACGCCTTGTACGCCGACAAACCTGAATCTGCATTGATTGAAGGAGATAGTAAATATTGCATGCTTTGGGTCTAACCTTTCCACTGATTATTGGTCCATCAAGGTGGACATTAGTTATGAGATGTATTTAGATTTTGTGACCCCTAGGTATCTGCGTGTCCTCCATATTAAATTTCTGATGGGTACTCTTCCGCTGCAAGATTGGCTGCTGAGGTGTGGCAAGAGCAGCTCCGATTTATGTCCCATGTGTCAGTTGTGCAGGGAGAACCCAGCACATGTCCTTCTGCTATGTCCCTTTCATAGGGTTCTCAGGACACGTCTCCCTAAACCTTTATTGAGTTTGCATGCTGTTTGAAATCTTACGGATTCCATGGTCCTTTGTAAAATCTAAATGCAATAGGTCAATTGTTTTTGCAGTGTGCTCTTATATTCACAGGGCCTGGGTTATAAGAGCCAATGATTTCGCCTTGTCAGTTTAGGGCATACCAGAGAGCCCTGCCCATAACCTTTAGTAGGTGGCAAGGAATTATTGCGGTCTCCATTGCAGTTAAGTTCTTGTTAGGCACATATTTTGCTATATTTGGAAAAATCACCTGAGAGTAGTGCTGTTAGTCTGACCAGGCATTCATTTTAGATCCATTATAGCTAGGATTCATATATTCCTATCAGGAATCTCTGACACTTTATGGTGTATATAAACTTGTAAAGTATTTTAGCTTTTTAAGTACTTTTATTTTATGAAATTGTTGTCTCTCTTGTTTTTATGTGATGAAGAGATATTGATTTTTCTAAGATTGGTATGTAAGAGTTTAACTCAACATGCATATTTTATTGAGTGCTATAAATGTGCTTTGTGTGAATTTTTAAGGCTGCGGCCGAAATAAAGTTTTATTGAATTGAATTGAAAAACACCAAGGACACCTACCAGAATGTGGACGCATGGTGACACCTGAACACCAAATTTCAAGACACCACCCAAAGGAAACCCAAGAAACAAGGTTCAAAGGTCGTGACTATATGTCCTCGAGCCACCAGGGTGGAAGAGCATAGAAACACCAAGTTAAGGAGATAACAATAGAGTCAGCAGGCAGCCAAAATCAAGAAGCAGAGAATCAGGTGTTAGACAAAGCACTAAAACCAAGATCCACTCAATTGTGGAGCAGGTCTTGGTTTAAACACCCAGAAAATAACAAAATGGACATCAAGCATGCTCCCTGTGAAGGCAGAGTGTTGTGAACTTTGATTTTTTGCGATTATTGCTGTGATTGCAATCGCAAAGTAAATTGCCTGCACCTTGTTTTTATTTAACTTTGCTGCTTTTACTTTTGGAATTGCCACAGCTGGGCCTGTGAGTGCATGGCATGACAAATGAACAACCACAGCAAGTCTCAGAGTCGGGGAACATTCCAAGTGCAAGGACTGAAAGGCGCTGATGCTGGTGGCCGCCATGATCCTTCCATCTACAGCACAGCACAGAATTTCATCAGACGAGACGTAGATCAGACAGGGCCTTATTAAGGTTTTTGGGGCCTAGGCACAGCCACATCTGCCCAGCCCCACACCAAAGAAATTAGGGGATTCAAGAATATCTGTGTACCATCCATCAACCCACCACACCCCTTTCTCCTAGACACAATTCATTCCTCTATAGGCTGCGGTGTCAGCACAACCATAACAAGCATGGACACTACCTTGAAGTCTCGGCCCCCCTCCTCATCCACCCTGGATTCAATATAATAAACATGTGGCCTTTGAAGAGCAGCATTATGAGTCCAGGATGCAGTACTTGTGTTCTAGCATAGGTACAGGACACGTGTTTATAACAGCAGCCACAAGGCAGGGATACAAGCTGTAGTATCATTGCAGGGCACAGATCAGTAGCTTTATGAAAAAGGTACTCCTACGCCAACATAGATACAGTACTCAGATTGGCAACCTCACAGAATGTGCAAGTGCAGAAACATGAATACAGGAGACAGATTGGAAGCAACAGGGAAGGAGCACATGCCACAGCATGCATAGAGGATTTGGACCAGAAATTGCCTGTCAGGTGTAACTATCTGGACATAAAATGCCATTTGAGGAGGCTGGTGGTCTTCAAGTAGTGTTGCATTGAGCGGGCCAAGAAACAAATGGCATGGTGGTGTGAAACAGGGATCGTAATTATTAAAATGTATTAAACAACTTTAGAGCCATTTAAATCATGGGTGTGTCTTTTTTGAAGAGCATACTATGAGAACTAAAGCCCACTTAGGGATTGACAATTTTGAAATATTTAAGGACTGGCTATGTTGACAGGTTAGGCACTTCAAAACGAGTTGCCCAAGATGACACTCTACAGTTAAATTGTTTTGCTGGATTTGAGCCAGGTCTGTCATTTCAGAAATTGATTATATTATTTCCCAGCTCGATGCACTCTTTTGGGAATTTCGATTTCCAATTACAAAAATAATGTCCTATTCTTTAAAACTGACTTGGAATTTGGAAAGTACTTAATCACATGATAAACCATATTGATTATATATTTATTTTTTTAAATCCTTTAAGAAAAGCAGCATGATTGTAGCTTTATTTTCTTAATCATAAATAGTAGTCTAAATGTACCAGGATCCTAACTTATGTGAGCCACAAAACATGGACCCCGCCCTACACCTGTGTCTGCTGTCAGGGACCTGGGAATGAAGTTGTCCTCCTCCCTATCTATGGCAGATTAAATCAGAGCCACCTGTCAGGCAAGTTATTTTCAGTTGAAAATGTTGGAAAGTCCTTCCTTTTCTTCCTAAGCATCTTCATGCCCCAGTGGTTGCCTCACTGGTTGTGAGTGGCCTTGATTATTGCAACTCATTGTATCTGGCACAGCTCTTGCATTTAATTCAATGTCTACAGAGACTTCAAACTAGTCATTCTTTGGACTATTCATTGGCTCCCTGTGAGGAAACACTTTGAGTTTAAGTCTCTCTGTGTGGTTCATCGGCTGTATATGGTCAGGGAGTGGAATTTCTTCAAACCAAATTTCAGGTTTATGTCACCACTGTATGGAAGGCATGGTATTGAGGTAAGACACACACAAGTGACCAGAGTTCAAGGGTGTTTATTGAACTTTCAAGGGGGTATGATAAACGCCTATCTAAACCTAAATCTAAGATAGGTGCAAGCTATGACCATCAACTAATAAAGAATGCAGTCCTAGTGGAGTCTTGTCAAAGGGCCTATATTAAAAAAAATAATTGCCAATCCTTACTGCTAATTTACAAATAGTGTGGGGGAACGTTCATGAAAAAGAAAGAAGTGTTCACAAAATGATAAGTCAGGATGTACGGGTTGTTGACATCCCTTCCCCACGTTTTCAGCATGGGGCAAGGCAGTTCACTCAAGCCAAACACACACTCTGGCTTTCTTGACACCAGGATACAGTTCCAATTCCTGTATCGGGGCCTTCTGGGCTCAAGTCTCTTTTCCATCAAAATCTCTTGATTCGAGGGCCTGATGTTCAAAACAAATATAGAAAGTTATTTTCTTCTTATAATTATATGGTTTGGGTGTCTGTACCTGGATCTCCCTCAGCTGGGTTTAAGTGCCTTTATTTTATGATTTCAAAAGTATTCCTTCTCGATGGTTCACCCCGGATCCCCCTCAGTCGGCTCAGAACCCTTTATTCCATCTCAGGTGACTCATGATTCACCCCGGATTCCCCTCAGCTGGGCTCAGATCACTTCTGCACTTATTTCAAAATTATTCCTTCTCGGGTGACTCACAGTTTACCCTGGATCCTCCTCAGTTGGGCTCAGATCCCTTTATTCCTTCTCGAGTGACACATGGTTCACCCAGGACCCCCCTCAACTGGGCTCAGATTCCTTCTTCACATTCAATTAGTCTCCCCAGCCAGGCTCGACCCAATTGCAATTCACTTTATACTTATCAAAGATGTTTGAATGTGCACAGGGTTTTGCTCGACCCATCGCAGGGCCACTTCGAAACAAAGTCCCCTTTTTCACAATGCAGTTCACATTCAGTTGGAAACCTTACAGAGACCTTCGAATGAGCATGCATGTGGCGCGGACCACTATGTACCCAGTATCTTATTTGGCTTTTTCAAAGTATATTCACTCCTTTAGTTTCCACTTGTTCGTGTCTCTCATCACATGCACTTCAAACCTTCTCCTTGTGGATTTCTTCATACAATGTTGCTGCTTGCAATCTTGGTTAAAACACAAGCTGATTGCGTATCGTTTTCTCAGACTCACCGGCTGTGTTGCTTTTACTGGTGTGGCTTTCTTGCAGGAGCCAAGGACAGTACCACTGCGGCAATCGCTCCTCCCAGCCTGGGTTATCAACACAGGAGCGCCCCAGATACCTTTGATGCACAGAATCGGATAGATCAGTGTCAGTTCCCGGTCTTAGGCTTCTCACTGTCCAAGGCTTGTGAAAGTAACAGTTTCTCGAGGTCAGGGGCTTCCTGTTACGCTCACCTGGTATCCACAGGGACGCCACCCAGCTGGGTTACTCGCTGGTATGCTTCCCAGCTTTGCCCTGATGTGGTCTGCGGGGAAGGTTCTGCCTGAAAATACAGGAGGACTGTGTTCAGGACTGACCGACTGGGGTAAGTATCCTCCTTCCACCCCCGTATGCTTTCAGTCCCTCTGGTGCCCTCTCCTCACCTTGTGGTAGAATTAGGTGTGCTCTCCGTCCTGCCTTCTTTGTAGGGGTGCGTTGTCTTTCATGGCCGAGTGCGGTCCAGTTACTTCACTGACGCCGGCCCGTTTGATATTGTTCAGGTAGTTCTTATAGCTGTTCTTTAGTTTTGTTGCTATCCTGCATGCCTTTGTTTGTCTCTTTTTTCTCCCTTAGGTATACAGAGCTTCAGCGCGGCGAACTGGCTTGGTTGAGCCCCGCTGGTAAATGATGGTGCATTAAGAGCTCTATGATGCGGTAAGTAAGCGCTATGCGCAGCGCCTTGAAGTCTTGTCTTTGCTAACCTGTGTTTCCCTTCCTTGTAGGTCGCGGTGTTCTTCAGCGCGAGTGGAATGTCCGGAGTGGTGCCAGCCGAGAGGCGACCAGCCAGGTAAGCCTTTTGAGCAGTTCGTAATTTGTAAATGTCTCTACAGATTTCTTTAATGTTGCCTCTATCTTCCTCTTTAAGGTCGTTCTGTCCGGGAGGCGTGCAGATTCGAGGAAGCTGTTCTCAGTAGCTGCGAGTGTTTAAAGATGAAGACTGCAGGTAAGATGCTGCTGCTAATGATGTTCCTTTTGTCTCCTTGCAGGTTCTACTTCTCCGAGGTTCGAGGGAATAGCTGGACACGGTGAGCGTCATGTTACAAGCTGCAAAGTAACACGAAGCATGTTCTGCAGTCAGGGTGTGGTTTATATAGCCCAGGTAAAGTAGTACCAGGGAAAGTAGTTCCAGGCCTGCCACACCCAAAACACTAGACCGGATAGCTTGGTACTTAGGGAACCAAGCTATGTGGATGCCTCCATGTTGGCTGACAATACAATAAAGTAGTTCCCAAGCACATTGTTGTTCATGGTGTATGAGCCTGGCGCCATGAGGGCTTTTGAAGAGGATGCCAGGCTCTATAGGCCCGAGTCCTGACTCCACCTGGCCAATGGGTTTGCCAGAGGGGGTTTTGGGCGAGGGTCGTGACACTTCCCTGCTTGCAACCCTCTCCGGTCTCGCCGCTTTTCTCCTTGTGTTAAATCGCCATCATGGAACTGCTGCTCCCTCGTGTGCTTTTCCTCACTTAGAGTGTGCTTTTGTGCTCTGCCTTTTATCTATGTGGGGAAGTGTGATGGGAATCAGGTGTGTGTAATGATTAGTAATTGCTTGACCTTGCCTGACCAGGGTGTTGGGACATGTCAGGTATAAAGCTCTGGTGTTAGTCCGTTGTTGCTCACGATGAATTGTCCAAGAGAAAGTGTTTGTGTCGGGAAAGGGGGTGGTTGAGCTTCTAGGTATCCTACCTGGCAGGATGGGGAAAAGGTGTTACAGGAAAGGGGATACTGTGCGCCACCCTTTGATGTCCCACTTCTACACCCCAAAGACCCCTCATCTAGGTGATCCTCCCGCACTAGTTCACACCCAGGAACTGGATCCAATAGCGATGGCCATGACCTGGCCACCTGGATGACAGCTCCTCGGGGCTAGCGGGTGAGACACCTTCAAGTTTATCACACTACCCGGCACTTTGTTTGCAGGATGGCTTTCTGCTTAGAACTGGCGGTCACGCTTTCTCAGTAGCGGCTGCCAAGCTGTGGAACTCTTTGCAACGTGATGTTAACGTCCTGGAAAACCCATCTTTCGTTCAGACGTGTGTTGAAACTATTGCCACTGCTAAACAGTAAAAGCCTCACCCAGACTTCAGATTATTCATTCATCTTTGTAAGGCCTGCTCTATCCCTGCTCTGTTATCATGTATATCTGCCAAATCCAATTAATATGGAACCTCCCTCGGCCTCCCTTTGCTACGTTGTGGCAAAAATAGCCACTAAATTGAAATGTCCAGCCTTTCCGGACATAAAAGCACTAGTGCAGGAACAAGAGCTGGGCAAGAAGCAGTTGCAGACAGTGAAGGCACAAAAGCATTCAGTTTCTGTCAAACAGGATATGCATGACTCCCTTGCTACCGGGAAAGAGGTACAGCACATGGTACAGGAATGAAAGCAAAAGATCAAAAGCAGTGCAGAGAAACGTTCTAAATCTTTCCCTAACTTGGATAAACATGTGTTGGTGGCTGTAAAGCACTAGTACATGGTGGAAAATGAATTGCTGGATCAAGCTACCGAACAGGTGGAGTTTTCTGGCAGGATAGCAAACAGGGAATGAAAAATGGAGGCCTTCATTTCGATACAAGAAGATGCCAAAAATAGGTCCTGTTGAAATAATTTTAGGATTAGGGGAATTCCACAAAATGTGCAGAGTCATGAGTTGGATGAATTCGTACATGGTCTTTTTCGAAAACATTCTACAGCTTTTGGATGATGCAGATATGATTTTGGATCATACCCATAGAGTCCCGTCGGCATTCCAGTAAAAGAAAGGGCTGATTTCGTACACCTTGACTCATGTACATATTATCTTTTTGAAAGAGAAAATAATGGTAACGGCGAGGAAATTTGAATCCATACAGTTTTGTGATGATGACATTATATAGTAGCAAGATCTATCACAAATCGCACTTCTGTGGAGAAAAAATGAAGTTTGGCTGATAATGACATTAGATATAGCTAGGGATTTCCGTGCAGGCTACACTTTACCCTTTGAAACCAACAATGCTCTATAACGACGGAAGAGGAAGCTATTGTCTTGATGGGGAGACCCTGAACAGAAACAGCAGGCTCTAGCAATGAACCTGATACAAGATAATCCAGGGGCTGTGTGGAGGAAACAATTGATGCAGACCAGAGATCAGACAGAAGACATATATTCCCCAGCAGCCAGAAGATAAGTCCTTTGGTGAATATGGTTGACAACTAGTATGGATATGTGTTGTATTACCCATTTTCCTGATTATTTGTTAGATTTCCAAGTTGTTGCCACTATTGCAATTTGGAGGTGTGTCCTTGGGTTGAGGTTTTTCTGGGTTATTTCACCCATTTTTTTCACGCTTTCATAGTTATTACATGCTGTGTATTCGAGATGATGAAGCTCCAGCTCACAAATTCAAAACGTTTCTTTCCTTTTTCTTTTGGGATCTTTTTATAATTTATGTTGTACAGGTAGTTGCTAAAGCGATGATGCCTGTGAGAGTGGATCTGGGTTGAGAAAAACCATTTGGGGGTGGTAGTCATAAACAGAGATGGGACAGTCAGATATTACTTGGAAAGCAAGGATGACTGACTTTAAGATAATCATCCTCAATGTTCAAGGTCTTGATTCACCAATAAAGCACCTGCAGTGGAATGAAAAAGAGGGGTGTACCTATTATCTTAAGCAAAGAAATAGTGTGCATAAAAACTGGCCTCTGGAGTGATCCATAGGACAGATACTTGATGATTAAATGGACAAATGTTCACTTTCATTATGCTATAAACCTGAATGCGAATGAAGGATACCATTTCATCTTTAAACCCTTGTTACAAAATCCTGGGTACATCTGGGGTGGGGGAGATTTTGCTAAGTGGAGATTTCAAATGAGTCTTAGATCCCCCTGTGGAAAAAACATGACCTCCATCCCAGGCTGATCAATGGAATTTATATGCAAGAGCTAGCTCAAATTGCTTGCTGGTTGAAGCTTGGAAATTCTTTCATGAAGAAGAGAAAGATGTTACCTTTTCCTCTGCTGCTCCCAGTGGATATTCCCAGCGCAATATGTTTTATACCTCTAAAATACAGGCTCGTAAGGTGATCGACGTAGAAATAGGTGAGGGGGTTCTATTGGACCATTCCGAGTTCTCCTCACATGGAAGCGGATATTCCCCATTCCCCATTCACTTTCTCGAAATACTTTGCAGCTGAAAAATGTTACATTTCAAGACCATGTCAATAAAGCACACATCTCGGACAATATAACTGACTACTTTTGGGGAAATTATACAGAGATTTTAGACCCATGGATAATGGGACCTATGCAAAAATAAAATACTGAAAACAAAAGTGTCAAAGTTGTTCCCCCCCACAAATTTCAATGCAATTTTATGCTTGGGGTGACTTGCTACAGCCCCCCATACTGCCCTAACAGTATTTATTACCACCAAATGCAACGGTACAATGAAACATATTAGGGTGTTGAAGGTAGCGAGGAGTCTACTTGAGGCAGATATGTCAGGCCAATTGCCTCTCTCCCTACAGTTTTATTATACAAAATACAAAAGGGAAGAAGGCTAATATGGTACTGGCAGCGAAGTTATAGAATTTGACCTCTCGCAACTACATACCTTTTTTAATAGATGATAGCACCCAAAACATTTTGATGAAAAAAAGAAAATTAAACTACAAGAGGGATTTAATCAAATGCGTACCTATGAGTTACCTATAGATCTGGGAAAATAGAGGGCTTTTTTATCATCAATCAAGTTTCCCAGGTTGCCGCAGGCTGTTAGACAAGAATTGGATTCACAAATTGCAATAGAAGAGGTGGACCAAGCAGTTCAATCTCTCGCTAGGTGGAATTAACCTTGTCCAAAGAGATTTTTTAAATTTGTTTTAAAACCTTCAAAACTGTCCAGATCCCACATTTAACTAAATTATTGAAAACTTTCCTGGATTTGGATGTAATATCCCATTAAATGGCTGAGTCTGTTGCAACTCTCTTGTTAAAGCCTCATCAGACATCTACGGTCAGTGCGTCATGTCTCCCCATGTTGCTTCTTAATGGAAATGTAAAGATTTATGCAAAGATCCATGACCCCATTTGATTGGGGTTCTACCTTCATTGGGGGAGCCTGACCTAATGGGGTTCCTAAAAATCAGGAATGCTCATGATAATAAGAGGCAAGTAATAGACCTAACTGAATATGGCACATGTACATCTTAATAATTTTGCCTTGCTGATGCTAGATGCCGACAAAGCTTTAGTTAGCATCAATTGGGTTACATTAAGAAACATCTGGCACATTTTTGTGTCTTCTACTGGCTAATTATCAGATTTCCCATACTAAACTTAGAGTTAATGGCTCACAATCTGATTCTATTAAAATACGGTGGGGCAATCAGCAAGGATAGCCCTTATAATCTATAATTAGGCATTATCTGTGGAGCCTTTAGCCCAGGCAATATAGGATAATCAGAGAACTTAAAGGTATTGATTGTAGAGGGAAACCTAATAAGCACAATTATACACCGATGCCGTGATTCTGTTCCTACGAGATGCCTACTTATCACTTCCATATGCAATGGCCCTCTTGGGCTGCTTTAGAGAGCTCTTGAGTTTTACCATCAATAATACAAAATCTAAGGAGCTTAATATCACTGAACCCAGGAGACAATTATCAAGCTACAGAAAGGATACCTGTGTCGATGGGCTGATAACTCTTTAGATTATTTAGGCATCAAGATTAATTCCTTTTATCACCCCCTGTACAAGGCTACTTTCAACACTATAGAATAGTAGCAAATATTGGCGACATGCATGAAATCTCATGGTTGGGTCATAGTGCTGTGATTAAAATGATATTATCAAAGCTGTTATTTGTATTCCACACTGAACGATACATTATCCACGTACAATGATTAGACATCTGCAATGAAAGCAATCTGAATTGATATGTGTGCAAAATATTCTCTGGGAGATATACCAGGGCGGATTCTCAATTGGTCCCGATGATAGATTGGTCACAAACTCATAGGCACAAAACATGGTCGGAAGTCAAAAAGGTTGTCACATTTGCCTTTCCTTCCCAAAAAACGGAGTTCAACTGGTTGACCTTTATTGCCCCCACCTCCTACTCATTAGACTATTGCGATAGAAGTAGTTGATTACTGTACCTAAACACTGGTTCACGTCCTCCTACTCTGATAGCTTTGAATACTGATTTCTTTCTGGGGTTTACCAGGATATAGACAACGGGACAATGTATCCCTGGTACAACTGCACTGGGAAAAAAAGGAATATATATGTATGACAATTACCACATCCATACAGTTTAATGAAATATTATAGGGTCACAAAACAAATCAAGCCAGAAGCATGTTTATAAGACAATTTTATCTTATGACAAGCATGACAGCCAACACATGTTTCGACCCCTCCTGGGTCTTTATCAAGGCAAGGAATTGAATTATGATGCTTTGAATCCTGGTATAGTCATGAGTCCAGGTGGCTGGTCTCGAGGCCACGAAGGTGCAGTGCACATCAATGAATGTCAATGTGAATTATGTGTGTGCCCAGGCATTCTGGGTTTTCAGCGTGAATTCCTGCGAGAGCACAATGAGCAAATGTGCATACGTCTATGTTAGTTGGAAAAATGTAACTAGAAATCTGGGAAGCAGCTGAGTCGGACCTGCCAAAGTGAAGTCTTTCAGCATTACTAGCTTGTGGATCAGGATAGGTTTAGAAAATGGGAATGAAGAAGCCTTTTGTACCCCATAGTCTGCACATATAAGGGGTTCCCCATACCTTTGAAGAATTTAAAAATAATTGTTTCCTAAGCGGTTCAGGAAGATTCCAGTACATGAAAATACAGCACTAGATCACACACAATGAGGTGCTAAAAACGGCCAATAGAACCGCCATAGGTAGCCGATAATAGACGAATTTCCCAATGTTGTAAACTGCTGGACTCACAGCAGTTACAGGGCACACAATCATAGATATCACTAAATGAGACCATGAATTAAGATGTCCAATATCTGAGGAATCATAGAGCCATGTCTGTGAACTTGCGTGGAAAAGCGACAACCAAAGAATGTGCGCATAGATTTGCTTCTGGTGGCATTTTACCCCACAGAAACTGCAAAAAAATATATCCGGGATCATCATAGCTCTGTTGGAGAGGTTGTGGCAAATAGGGAACCCTGGGGCCTATCTGGTGAAGTTGCCCGGTAATACAATCCTATTGGATTGAAATCTTAAAAGAAATAAGGCACGTAGCAGGAGTACAGCTCTCTAAGGACTCACTACTGGTTGTAGTGGGTGCCACTGGGGCAGAAGACATATACTCATTATCTGGATCTACAGCTTCTTTAATTTCCTGTTTGTTAAATGCAGCACAATTAACTCCAGCTCAAGCATAGGAATCTTCCAGTGGTTCGATTATAGCTCACTAGTGTATGGTAGGTTCTCTCTATGGAAAATATTACAGCACTGACCCATACGTTTACTAAATTCATCAACACATGGATTCCATATGTCGATTACATGACAGGCAAAGTACTTATGTTTTATAGAATGTGGCTCTGTAAGAACTCTAGCATGTAATATACAATGGCCGTGTGATATGTCCTTTTCCTTCATATATCATTTGCAGTTTAATGTATTTAGAAAACCTTTCATGTCGGTATTAACCCATAGTAGAAATCATTCTTACATTTACTCATGCGTGTTTGATTTATAATTGTGTATGGTTTCCATTTTTTGATTTTTTTATATATTGTTTACTACGTTAATCTTATGTTGAGTTTGGTTATGCAATGGTGATTGTGAAAAACAGAACAAAGAATGCTTTGGGCCTCATTACACGGAAGGCGGTGGTCCAGGGTGCTATTAGCACCCTGGACCATGCCGGTAAATTACCGGCACCGCCTTGGCGGAAAGGGGATTTACCGCCCCATTCCAAGGTTGGTGGGGCGGTAAATCCCCCTTCCGCCATTGCCCTTCCCCATTCCCATTTCTGCCCCATAGGGCTCTATGGGAATGGGGAAGGCGCTAATTACGGCACCGCAATTTTGCGGTGCCGTAATTAGCTCCGAGGTCCCTTAGCGGGTTGGTTTTTAACGCCTGCAAAAAGCAGGCGTTAAAACACCAACCCGCTAAGGGACCTCGTAGTAAGGCGGTAATGAGGCCCTTTGAAAACAAAAGTATAATCACAAACTTTCTCCCTTGATCACAGCGCAAACTAACGGTTTCTGGTCCCTTTAGTGGGCAATGACGAAAGGGAGGAAATACAACGTCTGCTGCCTTCTAATGACCATACTTCTAAGGTCACCCTCCTTTCAGGAAAAGACACACAAGATTTACATCTCAATGACCCTCCCAATTCCTCCGATGCCAAAACCTGATACTACTACTAGCATCAACAGTTCACAGAACAATCAATTGTACGTCTCCCTACTTAACACCCAATCCTTAGTCCAACATCGGTTGGAGGTGGCAGACTGCAATATGATGCACAAACCAGACCTCCTCGCAGTTACCAAGACATGGCTATATGATACTGCCCAGTTATCCGCGGATCACTCAACCCCAGAAGGTTATAAAATCTATGGAACAGACCACATAGGTGGTGGTTGGGTGGCTATCATCGCGAAAGTCTGCCTTGATTATCATCTCATAAACCTTCCTGATATTGAGGGCTGTGAAAACCTACTCATAAAATTAAAAGTCAACCCAAATGTCTCCCTGCCTATACTAACTTTATGCAAACCCCCCCAAAGTGTACTCCTGTTTGAGGAACAGCCCATTACCATCATAAATAGTTTCACAAACTGTAATTCCCCCATGAGTGTATTAGGGGATTTCAACCTATGGACCGACGACTCACCAAATACCCAAGTTAAATCCCTATTGTTCTCCCTTGAAACTGCTGGCTTTACCCAAATGATACAAAACCCGACCCATCACGGTGGTCACATCTTGGACTGGATCCTTACTCACAACCTTCAGAGTACAGCCATAAACATCCAACCCTGTCTTTGGTCTGATCATTCTTTGGTCAATATGACTGTATCGTTGCCTACTGCCCCACTTAGACTTAATACTAATACCAGGATTGAGGTAAAATGCAGAAATATCAAATTGGTATCACCACTAAACTTCTCCACACTACTTTCATCCAGGCTGGAGACAGCAGAAATATTTGGGATACATCCGACTTGGTGTTTCACTTTTCCTCTGCCATTAAAACCACCATAGATACTTTAGCCCCTGAAAAAACTAGGAAGATAAAAACAGAAGCCATTAAAAAATCATTGTTTAATGACAGTGTTGTAGAAGCAAGGGAGATGAAAAGAGCCCTTGAACCTGAATGGCATAAAAATCCCTGCCCAAACACACTAGGCAAATATAAAGAATCTGTATATGCCTTTAAAAAACCCATCATTAAGGCAAAAACAGAAGTTTTCGACATAGTTACTAAACTCAAATCTGCATCTTGTCTGTGAGACCCATGCCCGACTGACACCCTGAAGGACTCACTGGACGTTCTCGTTCCTTGAATGACTAAAATGATCAACATGTCCTTTAGGGACTCCACCATGCCGTTTTCTCCGAAGGATGTGTGGATAACCCCCTTACCTCAGAAAACCTTGCTTGACCAAGCTCTACCCAAAAACTATTGCCCAATAACGAATGTTCCCTAGCTACTGAAAATCATGGATAGAGTGGCGCATATACAGCTGCATAGTTTCATAGAAAAAAACAGAATCCTAAATGTCCATCAATCGGGCTTCAGAGCCCAACACGATTCAGAGACCGCACTCCTAGATCTCAAGTCAAACATCATAGGAATCCTAAAACACAGTCAACCAGTGCTGCTCATGTTGTTGGACCTATCTTCAGCATTTCATCTTATTGATAACAATCTGCTGCAAGAGAGGCTGAAAAACGGTATTACCCAAATTGACCTCTTACAATTGACTTTTTGCACAATTGACCTAATTATAGTGGTCCTAGTTGACCTTCTGCACAATTGGCCTTTATATTATTTTAGTTATTTTATATATGTATTGGGTTGGTTTTGGATTATAAATAATATAAGGGGATTGGGTGAGGGTTGTGGGGGGTTTTGGATTGGGTAGGGGGTTGCGGGGGGTTTCCCCCCGCATATATGTCCTAATTGATCTTCTAAATTATGTCAATTCTCCCGAGGTCAATTCTCCCGAGGTCAATTGTGTTAAGGTCAATTAGTATACAACCTGAAAAACATAGCAATCTTCTCAGAGAGGGCAGCCAACTGGATTACATCTTTTCTTGGCCCCAGAACATCCAGAGTGGCCATCAAAAAAGCTCAGGCATCTCCTATTACATCCACCTGTGGAGTGCCTCAGGGTTCCTGCCTCTCCCCAATCCTTTTTAATATCTATAAAAGGGCTCTCCTCGACAGACAGACTGGGTGTTAAATACGCTAATTACGCAGATGACACCCAAGTACTAATTGAACTTACTGGAACACACTTGATAGGCACGAATATCCTGAATAGAGTCTACTCGGAAATCCATCTATGGATGGCGGTGAACTCATTGGCTCTGAATAAAGAGAAAACAGAACTTCTCATTATTGCATCTAGTTCCTGCTTGAAGAAACTTGATACACAGTACTCTCACTTCTGTATCGCCGGTACCCAGATTCCAGTGAGTAAATCAGTGAAAACCCTAGATGTTATCCTTGACCACGAGCTATCCATAAAACAACATGTCTCCCAAATCAGTTTGTCATGTGGCTACATGACTAAATTACTCCATCAAATCCGACCATTTCTTTCCATAAAAATAGTGCCCTTTTGGCCACTGCACTAATCAACTCCTAGTTAGACTACTGCAATAGCCTGCTCACTGGTACATCACAGGCAAATTTGCAGTGATTGCAAACCATCCATAATGGAGCTGTTAAGGCATCTACGGACTGTCCACACACGATCATGTCTCAACATTCAGAAAAGCACTACACTGGTTAAATATCAAGCAAAGAATTAGGTTTAATATTCTAACACTCACCCACAAAAATGGCAAAATCAGGTTGCTCCCCAATACCTAATTGACAGACTTTCCTTGAGACACTAGGCGCAGATACTGTCTTATAGCGAGAACCATGCCCTGAATTAACCACACTACAGTCTAGAGAAATTTGGCGGGACGAGCTTTTAAAGTAATGCACCGGGAGAATGGAATACTCTCCCTCTCAGCATAAGGTTCTCTTCATCTCTGGCAGTCTTTAAGAGAACAGTAAAGACCCCTCTTTTTAATTAATCAGATTACATTTCTCTCCTCCTTTTCTGACTTCCTCCTTTGACTTCTCTGTTCTCTTTGCACTCCGAGGCCCACAGGCGTGTAGCACGTAACAAAAATTAAAATAAATAAATAATTAAATTATACCCATCATTATTTAACATTTATATTTCTAAGCTGAAAAAGACATCTATGTACAAAAAACACACACATAACACATCTTCGCCAGTCTTGTTTACAAAATACTGGGAGATCCAGATGCTTGTAAAAAAATACGCAAAAGTACATTTTAAATTCACAAGTTGCATGTATTAATTTCTTTACTGCTAATAAAATAATGCATATTTGTATTTTGGGACATGGGCTCCAGTACTTTAACATTTATTGTAATTACAAAACACTCAAAAGATCAATATTTAGCCATTTATCTTGCTCGTCAAGTGCTACACGGATATTAATTCTAATTGTAAAACCTTCCATAAGAAAGTACATTTAAAAATGATAACCTTTTCTTCAGTGTTCATAAAATATTGCATATTGAGGCTTCTTTTGAAAAAGAACACATCAAAGGCGGATCTGCGTGATTATTGGGTGGCGCAAAATTGCGAAACCGAAAATATCGAATTCCAAAATCACCCAACGCAGTGACCACATAGATCAATTTCCCTGGCATGCCGCATCCCCCTTCCCCCTAGTAACCTTTTCAGCGGCACACTTCAGTGTGTACCGCCTTCTCCTCTCTTTACCTGCAGCGTCTGTTCTCACAGGGCCATTTGTTCTATTTTATTTTTTCTAATTTTTTTGTCCCCCGCTTCCAATGTCATGGAAGCGGGTGACACCACCAAAAACTCCAAAACCCATAATGCCGAACAACGGGAGCGGGGGACACCCCTGCAAAACCCACTCCCATGTTCGGTGTTATGGGATTCGATATTTTTTGTCCCAACCGAACGCGCATTCAGCTTTTTTTTCCCCTGTCATTTTGGCCCAGTGCCATCAAAGGCTTCTAGGCCTTGAAAGAAGAGAATGGCGAAGAGAAAAGGCAAACAGAAGGTAAAGAAGAGACCCTGTAAAAAACAAGACTGCATAAATGCCATACCTGAGATGCCTCTGTAAAGAAGCACCTGCTCCCAAGCTCCACTGCAGTGTTGACATTTTCATTTCATACTGTTGGTTGTATGTAGGACCAGGCGATACTTTTCAGACCTACTGACACTGGTTGTGAACGATTTTTGTCACCCCATAACGAATAGAGCCCTTAGTTTCCTTTGAAAATCGTGCATTTGCCAATAATTGGTCCACTTTGTGATGCAATGGAAATCACTATGTTATGTTCCAGATGCCTAGAGCATAAATCGAGCTCAGAAGTAGCAGAGCGCACTATAGTAAGAAGGGAGAATATAGGGTGCACTATGATGTGGTAGTCAAAGAGGAGTTTGGTCTGCACCCTTTGGCTTTCCAGATGTTTTTCCTATGCTTCCCATCAGCCCATGCCAGCATAGTCAATGGTGAAGGATCACGGGAATCATAGTGTAAACAATATGGACTGCCGTTGGTTATAGACCTCTGAACTAGCACAGGGTCATCCACAGTCAGTGATTGACCAAGTGTGGTCTGAAGAGCAGGGTGTTCATTTCTTTTCTGATGCTCAGGATCCAGGGGGTATGTCTGAGGGTAGTTGGTGTGGCACTAGTGATATTTGCACGCAGTTCACTTGGACCTTAGTTTGAATATCGCACTATAAGCTCACAAGATCAATCAATGTATATGCCATACCAATTTTACTATATGTTTAATGAGGTATTTAGACAATGGGCCTCATTACGACCCTGGGGCTAAGTGAAAAACGATGGCGGTAAATGGTTACCGCCATCGTTTTCCGCCAGGTCCGATCATGACCCGTGACCGTTAACTACGAAGCCAATAGCGGCATCGTAGTTAACGCTGCCGCTAACTGCGCTAAGGGTGTGCGCACGCGACCGCCCACACCGTACTTAGCGCCATGGCGGAAAGGTACGCAAATGCCAACCCAAGCGGACATGCACCCAACGCCATCACCCAGGCTGTTAAGTACCTTACCGCCATGGTGCAAATAACGCCATCGCGAACCAACCGTAAAGGGCCATGTTAAGTGAATGCAGCTGCCACAGGTGCACAGAAACAGCACAGGTGAAGGCAATACAGACTCAGGGGAGTACAAAAAGAGCACACCCCACCCCTTCCCACACCCAGTCACACTCCACAATGATACCAATACGACTAGCAATGTTGGGGCTGGAGGACCTGATAGCAATGCATGTGCTACAACAGCAACAACAACAACAGGCAGCACAGAGGAGACGCAGGAGGAGAAGGAGGGCAAGGCAGGCCCAGCAAGCCCCACCAGCACAGCCAGTGCCACCACGCAGGCAGCCCCCAATCCCACGCCTCAGAGCCAATCCATTCAACCTCACTGCTGAGCAGATCCACACCCTGTACCGTTTGGACCGGGACACCATCACCGCCATCGTAGACATGACACACAACGACATCGTCAGCATGATAGAAAGTCCAACCACCATCCCCCCCCTACTGAAGGTAGTGGCCGTACTCCACTTCCTGGCCACAGGCACCTACCAGCACACAGTGGGGCACCTGCATGGCATCTCACAACCATTATTCTCACGAACACTCATCCAAGTGCTCGATGCCCTCCTCAAGCACACAGACGACCGCATCTCATTACCACGGACTGCCCAGGAGATTGCAAACACCAAAGTGGGTTTCCATGCACTAGCCAGCATACCCGGTTGCATTGGTGCCATCGACTGCACCCATGTGGAATTGGTGGTTCCACGTGCCATGGAGGTACCGTACCGCAACCGGAAACAGTTCCACTCAATCAACGTGCAAATGGTCTGTGACTCCAACAAGATCATCACACATTGTTGTGCCCGATTCCCCGGATCAACCCATGATTCCATGGTCCTGAGGAACTCCACAATACCACGCTACATGGAGCGACATGCAGGCCCAAGATCCTGGCTACTCGGTGAGTGCAATGTCATGGAAGTGGGCAGCGGAATGACGTACCAGGGGGGGGGATGATGCATACTCCACCTGGCAGAAAGGGGGGGGATGATGCATACTCCACCTGGCAGAAAGGGGGGGGGTGATGCATACTCCACCTGGCAGAAAGGGGGGGGATGATGCATACTCCACCTGGCAGAAAGGGGGGGGGGGTGATGCATACTCCACCTGGCAGAAAGGGGGGGGGGATGATGCATACTCCACCTGGCAGAAAGGGGGGGGTGATGCATACTCCACCTGGCAGAAAGGGGGGGGGGATGATGCATACTCCACCTGGCTGTGAGTAACACAGGGAATGGAGACAGAGGAAGGGCACTCACAATGCACACAACCCCTCTGCATACATTGGGTGATGGCATGCAAAACAGGCCATGGGAGCCATGAGCACATACTGGTTGCATTGTGTGAATCAATTAGTGCATGTAGAAGTGAGCCAAAGTAACAGTTGGATGCGAGCCATGGTGGAACATCATGTTCCTGATCAGACAACATGACTGACACATACATTCTCGCCTACATACAGGTGATGCAGCCTATCCCCTGAAGAGGTGGCTCCTCACACCAGTCCGGAACCCGCAGAACCAGCACGAGGAGGACTTCAACCGTGCACATACACGTACTCGTGTGGTCATAGAGCAGACATTCGGCCTCTTGAAGGCACAGTTCCGAAGCCTCAGCAGGTCTGGTGGGGCACTCCTGTATGGCCATGAGAAGGTGGCAAAGATCGTCATGGCATGTGTCATGCTACACAATATGTGCGTCAGACGGAATGTGCCCCTGCCCCCTGACGCAGAACTGCAACCACCTGACGATGAGGATGAGGAGGGTGCAGATGGGGCGGCACCCCATGGAGGAGGCGAAGCACAGGAGGGGCGTGCCATGCGCCAAAGTATCATCGACCACTGCTTCTAGCACACACGGCTGGTGTTTATCGCATGGAGACTGCACTTGGGGCACTGTGTGTCCCTGGGACATGCACACTGTGGACTGTACACCAATAAAGCACACATACGCAATGAAAATGTCCACACATTTCTTTTTTGGGAAAGAAAAAAGTGTATTGAAACTATGAACTGTCGTGTCACACCCCCTCCCACCTCCCCCCTGCACACCCCAACACACCCCCTCCCACCTCCCCCCTGCACACCCCAACACACCCCCTCCCACCTCCCCCCTGCACACCCCAACACACCCCCTCCCACCTCCCCCCTGCACACCCCAACACACCCCCTCCCACCTCCCCCCTGCACACCCCAACACACCCCATGCAGGTGTCAACAGATGCCTGTGACAGTGGCCACAGGCCGTCACAAGCCCCCTCTCCCGGCCCTCGGGGCACCCCTGGCTGTGGAGCGCAGGTTACGACCGGAACGTCGCACGGGGCTGCTCTGCGCAGAACTGGCAGTGGAGGATGTCCCTGGCTGCCCCTGTGCATGCACGTCCTGTTGTGTGTGGGTGAGGCCAGTGACCGCACGACGCAAGGCCGCAAGTTCTGCACAGATGTCCCTGGACATGGCCTGCATGACATCCCTCAGGGTGGCAGTGCTCTGCGCCACTTCGGCCCTTAGGGTCTCCGTGGCCTGTTCAATGCTAGACCTAGCCCCCACACATTCCGCAGCATGCTCATCCAGCATTGCGGACAGTTGATGCTGCCGTTGAGTGATGTCCTGGAGGGACTGCTGGCCGTGCTGGCCCATGGCCAGTGCTGGTGGAGTGATGGTGGGGCTGCTCCCCTCCTGTGGAGTGTGGACAGGGCATGGGGTGGATGGCCACTCCTCTACCTCTGTGTGCCCCTGTGAGTGACCCTCATGGGGGCTGGCGTCTGAGAAACAGGGGGAATGTAGCAGGTCAGTGGGGCTTCTGACCTCGTGCTCCATGTCCGAGTCTGAACATGCAGCTGTTGCAGCTGTCTCCCCGATGTTGCTGCTGGCCGCTGACCCCCTGACTCCTGTGGCAGGCAATGTCGGTGGAGGTGGAGCAGCTGCTGCTGGCCTGCTGCCGACAGGGGTGCTTGCCGGTGGGACCTCCGGTATGCCTGCAGTGGGACCTGCTTGTTGTGGGGTCTGCCTCACTGCAGCTGAGGTTGAGGGTGCAGGGACGTTGTTGATGGCCTTCTTGGCCCTCTTTGGCGCAGGGGTGTCCTGGTCCTCTGGGTGTGAATCTGTGCCTGTGGTGGAGCAAAGGAGGGAGGGCGTTATTGATGGGTCTGCGGACTTTGGAATGAAATGTTTGACATTATTGTGGTCAGTGGATGAGGAAGATTTCAGGCAGTGCCATGCAGGTTGTCTCCTTTTAGTGTGGAATGTGGATGCAGGTATGCGGGTGCCAGCAGTGTATGCAGGGTGGTGCTTGCATGTGGCTATGGGCAGTGTTGATATGTGTTGCATTTACACTCTAGGGCAACCTTGTGCTACACATGATTGGACTGCTGTGACTATGGCTTGTCTTGTTTGAGGCACCTACCTTCATCGCCTGATGTCGGAGCTCCCCTTTCCATCCCTCCGACGCCTTCAATGGACTCCATGCCAATCGTGGTTGCACAGATCTCCTCCCACGGTTGGAGTTTCAGGGGGGATTCCGACCCTCAACCGGTACCCAGGGCAAGGTTGCGGTTTGCTGAGATGACGGCTCTGACCCGTATGCGTAGGTCATCCCAGCGCTTCCTGCACTGCTGTGGGGTGCGGGGTACGGTCCCCACCGCGCTGACGCGCTCAGCCACCAGGGCCCAGATGGCCTTCTTTTTCCCGATCGCTGTCCTGGTCATGTCCGGGGAGAAAACGACACCTGCGTTGTCTTGCAGGGTCTCCGCAAGCATGCAGAGTTCCTCCCGGCTGAATCTCTCCTGGCGCTGGCGGTCACATGCCTTTTTCACACATTTAGGCATTTTCGGGTACTTGGTAGGGTGGGTGATTGGTTGGGACAGGTGTCAGGGTTGGGTCTGGTGTTGTTTGGTAGGATGGCGATGGATTGTGTTTTTCAAGATGGCCGACGGGCTGTTTCCTGTTCCGGCGCGATGACGCTATTTCCGGTTCGACTTTTTACGGCCGCCGCTAATTACGGCCGCCGCTACTTACGGTGCCCGCTACTTACGGTGGCCGCTACTTACGGTGGCGTAAGTGCACTTTGCTCGCTTAACGATGCCGGTAGGGGCCTTTTCCGCCATGGCGTTAATTGCATTACCGCCATGGCGTAATGCTCGTGCACGATGGGTCGTAATGTGGCGCTCTTTACGCCATCGTCCCACGGCGTAAACGCTCATTACGCCATGGCGGTAATGACGGGCGATTACCGCCAGGGTCGTAATGAGGCCCAATATCACTTATTTCAGATGTGGAGGGATAATGCTCTGTTTTGTATGGATTGGATACGCATTATCATACCTTTAATTGGTGTGTTAATAGCACGGCCAGTGAAAAAAATCACAAAAATACCGGCCAATTCAAAGAAACATGGGTAAAGAATCGAGAAAATGCAAGTCAGATGAAGTTTTTTTTTTAAAGTATAGGATATTCAACGCAGAAATTAAAGAAGTGGCAAAGACAAAACGGGTCGTTTTCTATGGGTTTTGCTCCCCTTTGAGTGTCAGTTCTCACCTAGATGAGGTAACCCAAGTACTATTCATCAACTAGGATCAAGTGGGACAAAACGTTACAAAAATAGGTACAACCTGGCCCACATGTTAAAAATATTGCACTTTATTTGCGAACCACTTGTATGATGTATCATCATTTCTTCATCATCCTTTGTCTATGTCTGTATTATAGTTTGTAATATATTGTACATGTCACGCAACCTTGCAACCACACTATTCAACAATTACCTCACGCTCACAAGATAGCCATCTTCAAAACCAACCGCACCATATAAGCAAAGACACTCGCCAAAACAAGACCATAAGTACCACACTAAGAAACCTGCACTGCAGCTAGTAAGTATAAGATGGAACCCACTAGACTGGAATCCACAAGACTGACATACATGAATCCCTAGCAGAATCCTTGGGGATGGACTTAAAACCGAAACAACTAACCTGACACTCACAACCAAAATCAACTGAGACATAGATATGATGAATGCCTTGCGTCAAATCTAGACATAGTGGTAATGACTGAACTGAACCACATCGCACCCAGACAGAGTGTTGGGAGTAGGCATGCGTCACAACTGGATAGCCCCATGGGAACAAGTTTGCATCACACACAGACTGGGATGGAAGGTCTGGACTGAGTAACAACAAAGATAGAACTATAAATACCGACTAGCGTGACACATTGACAGAGAGGTGGGCGACAGCCTTATGTCATGCTGAAACAAGATCACTGTAAGGAAGACTCTCATCTAAACCCTGAAAGACAAATAAAATGAGTGTGTGCCTCTTCAAACAACAACGCTAATTACCAACCCTACTAAAACCTCACTCCTCTGCATACACCTCTCAAACTCTAACTAAACACAACCATAACTCTAAAACAACTGCAACCTGCACACACTTCACTACACTGCAACAACAAACAAACGACACATAGCCATAGCCTTTCACAACAGCACACAACAGATACTGACCGGATACCGCACCTAACAGCTCAGCGAACGTTGTTAACCGAACTGAAACTTCAAACAGCACATCACAGCTCCCTTGCTCTTTCTCCAAACTTTATCCCACTAACGTACCACACCCTACCCCTTTTTTCAGATCCGCCAGAGCACCAGGGGACCACTTCGGTGGTGATAGTGCACGGTATAAATATCCTTTGACATTAACATTAACTTAACATGTGTGCCAGGTAGTTTGTCACTGGAGAGACATTTCTGATTGGTCGCTATATTATCTATAAACTGTGTTTTACTCTTCTAGGTTGTTTTTCTATGTGTGTACGTTTTTGAATTAAGCATGTTTCTAATACATTTTTTATATTTAAAAATGAAATTTACATTGTAGATCTATCAATTAGGATTAATAGCTAGGATCCTTCTCTGTGTCTTGTTTTGTCGTCATTTGAGTGTCATGCATGATGTTTGTCTCTGCCTAAGCCTTAGACAGTGGTCTGCAACCTTTGGCTCTCCAGATGTTTTGTACTACAAATCCCATCTGCCTCAGAGAGCAAAGTCAATGGTGCTGAATCATTGGAATCACAGTCCAGACATATGGAGAGCGCCGCTGGTTGCAGTCCCCTGCCATAGATGCATTTTTACCACCGGCATAAACTTTCAGTATAAACACCCAGAATGGATCCAGTCGATAGTGGAACAAAGAACAGAACAAACTATTAAACTTTGCAACTAGCACCCTCTACAACATCCTACAATCCACGGCCACAGCCATACGCAAACTCAACACATGGTTGTCACCCAGACAAAATGCCTTCTATTCAAATTGCTTCTTCTTGCATTTAAATCCATCCATGTTGTAGCCGCGACAGCCAACCTGGATAAATCTATCACCTGCTACACAGAGCTTCGTACCCTACACTCCCAATCTCTCTTCAACCTAAACATCCCCTCTCCACCCTCTGCCGCCTTTTGCATTCACCTTTTCACCTTCCTATGTCCCCATCATTGGAATTCCCAACTCCAAAAATGAAGTGCATTCCATCAGTGACTGGCTTCAAGATCACCCTTAAACATCACCCTCTCTCCCAGGAGAAGACCCTAACAGTGTTATCACCCACATGCCCCACCAAACACCATCAACCCTGGATTGCATATGTTTGTGTATATCAGTAAATACTGCAATTACTGAAGAGCCCCAATAGGTCCCAGCTCCTTCCCCACCACCAGCAAGTTTAATGAATTAACCAGTATAACATAACAATGTAAAGCCGTCAGAAATGGCACTGCTCCAGACATCAACATGCTCTTTGTGCAGGAAGCACGTTTCATTTTCAGTAGTCAAATACAATTAATTGCATCTGGTTTGGAGCCAGTAGTGCACAGGCGATAGGCTTGCTGTCATCATTAAAGCGATTGGAAAATTCCACCAAACGCTAAAGTAAGATTGATATCATGGCATGGCCAACAGTAAATATAACTTAAGGGTGTCCAATACTGTCTGAAAAGAGACCAACCTCTACCCTCACATACGAAAGACAAATCAGAATTACTCTTATAACCAAACCTTGAAAATTAACTGGTAAAAGGAGCCCTACCTTTCTCTGGGTCCATGGGTGCTCTGTTTACTGCGCCGCTCGCTCTGCCCATACAAGTACGCCTTGTCTGCCCCTCTACTCTATGTTTGGGAGTGTGTGTGGCGGGACCGCGTGCTACAGTACCCCTCCAAGTAAAGCAGGACACCCTTCTGTAATGTCTGTGCAACCTACTTCTTGGAGTAAGTTGTGCAACTTCCTCTTCTAGTTTTTCCTCTTGTAAATGTTTTTGGTGAATTTAGAAATGAAAGCAAAACGTTGGGTGAGTGGGTGGGGAGGCAGGGGAAACCACAACAGCTTGAGCATGACACTGGCAACTTCCTAAGCGCCACTTGCTCTTAGGTGATCACGTGGGCGGCATTAACTCTTCCAGTGTCAGTGCGTGAAATCCATGATCAAGCTCGTGCTTTGTTCTTCGCCATAAGATTGTTCGTACATTTGACTGTTCTGGTTTGTCGCTCAGCCAAATACGATTTACAATATCTTTCGGCAACAACACAAGTTTTCTGTTGTGGGGGCCACAATGCGTATATTGGTGAGAAGACCTACATTTGTAGGCACATTTAAAGGGAAGAGGAGGATTTTGTCAATTATTTATAAAGTGTCACCATGTTTTGCCTTTCATATTGATAAATCGTGGGACGCGGATATCTTCTAGTGAGGGGTTGTGAACTCCAGGCACACTAAAGCAAGACCTTCACTTGTGAGCAAAGTCTCACCAGAAATCTAGTATATGGAAAAGTCACCTTCAGTGAATAGTAATAACCATTGGGCTGGACAGCAAGTCTATTCATTTCAGGGGTCTGTCACCTTTGGCTCGCCAGATGATTTGGGCTAGGACTCCCATAATTCCTCACTTTTGACATGCTCACTAGGTCTTATTGGCGTTGTAGTCCAGAACATTAGCAGATCTAAAGGTTACTTATTCTTAATGTGGCTGACACACTTCAGCCACCTGACCACCATCACAGTAGGGCTCACAGGCAATACAACTGCTGCTTTTTCAAATTCTTTTTCCTGGGAACATGTCTGTGGGACAGTAAGAGGCAGCAATGCATTATGTCTGTGTCTCCTGACTTAGGGGATATTGCACAGGTGTAGAACGTTATAAAGAATATGTGGTTCGATATGAGTGCATGTCAATAGATCGCATTGAATTGCTCAAACACAAATTCTCTATATTGTTCATCGCTCCTATCACAGACATGACCCTCCCGCCCCCCTTCTTAATTGCTCATGTCAGCATATTTGTTCCTGGGACCCCACTTCTTCCGATCTTGCATAGGAAGCATAACCTTCTCCACTCTGGCTCCCTACATCTGGAATAAACTTCACGATATCAAATCTATTAACAACTTTCTCCTCTCCGATCTCTCTTTGAAGGTCTTTCACTTCCCCACTAAGTCGTGGATTTCCCTGTTAATTCTTATCAATCAGTACCAAGATGCCTCTGGCAATTTGCTGCTCTATAAACACCCCCTTTATATTTCAACACTGGACTGTGATAGAAAGCAACCAACCAACCTGAACAAGACCCATAAAACAATGCATTTTTCTGATTTGGTGCAGATCTGATCCTGTTACTCAGATTTTTAGTGAACCACATCAGACTTTATATTTTCTAGGTCTGCACAATATAGGAATCTACAGGTTTGGTCGTTGAGAGCCAAACCCGAAAGATGGCTTCAGAATACCCACACAAATTATGTTTGAATACTTTGAATCTAAATTACTTGATTACTTGCCAACAGTTACATTCTTCTTCATCCCAGTCCGTATTCCATGAGACCTTTGGCTTCCTAAGGCAGGCTCGACATTGCCTTAGTAAACCTCAGACTCTTCTGGCCCCAACAGATTCCCTCTCAGGCAAGAGTATCTGAATAGTATTATCCCGTCAAAGCAACTGATCAATATTCAGTAGTACCTCAAGGGTCAATAATCTTCCCTAGGTGGGCTGGTGAGATGTGGGCCTAAAGAGTAGGATGCAGTATAATGAGGATTGCTGGTAATACATTAATTACCTCTTCATCCTTCTTCCTCATCCCAGACACTTCTTAAAGGCGACAAAGTATATAGCTGCTGTAAGTGCAAAATTAGAGGTCCTCATGTGCACGATTTAGGGCCACCTCTACCTTCTTGCCAAACTGAACCATAGGAGGTGCAACCCCAGAGGCAAAAGCTACATTTGTTTCTATCATGAGGGTTTATGGCAACTCTAGGCAAAAGCCTCAAAACAGGGAATAGCTTGGACCAACCCCCTGGGTCCGCTGCCCTTTCTGGATCATTCATTCTTTTTGAATGATCTTATCTTAACAAAATGTATAGAGCGCAACATAATCCTGAAGGCAACTTGGAGCTAACGAAAGGCAAGGTACAAATTCACAGGATCAAAACAGAAAAGTCTTAAGTGCACGGTGGACCAGAATGTGAGACTCAGTACTGCACAGACGGAAGGGGAGCTGATTCCAGGCATTAGCAGTAGCCACAGAGAAGGCACATCCACATGTGCGAGTAAGCCTGAACCTCGGGGGTTGTAAAGTCTTCAGATCCTGAGATCGAAGAGGCCTAGCAGGAGTATACAGAACAAATTTGTTCTGAAGAAATTCAGTACCCAGTCCATAGGTGGCCCTATGCACAATACATAGTGCCTTGAACTTAATGCGTTGCTCGACAGGGAGCCAGTGGAGTTGTCGTAGCAGCTGGGTCATATGGGCACCCCAAGGAGGATCAAGAACAGCCTTAGCAGCCGCATTCTGTAACAGCCGAAGGCGGTGTAAAATATGTTTGGGGAGAGCCAAATAGAGGGCATTGCAATAGTCAATGTTACTCATGACTAAGGAGGAAATAACAGGTGCATGGAGCTTACACGGAAGAACTTTACGCAGAGTCCGTTATTTAAAATATGCTTTTTGACAAGCAGCAGAAACCTGGTCGGCCATGGACAGAGATGCAGAGATCTTAACACCAGGATATTTTACTGATGAAACCGGCTGGGGAAAGGGCAGAGACCCACTGGCCAAAGCTCTGGGGTCCAGAACAGAGATGGAGTAGCGGAACCCACCACCAACACCTTAGTTTTCCCCCATTGAGCTTAAGCCAATTTGTCACCATCCACTCACCAATGGCTAGCAGACCATTTTTCAGTTGGCCAAGCGATTCTGAGCTGGCGATATCCAGCCGCACAAAGATCTGTGTATCAATGGCATAAGAATTGTAGAGCACACCAAAAGCGTGAATAATAGCCAGACGAGGACGAATGTAGAGATTGAACAAAGTAGGAGACAGAGAAGAACCCTGAGGGACACCACAAAGAAGAGAAATTGCCCAAGAGCAAAAAGGACGTAGAGAGACTGACTGAGTGCGTCCTGATAGAAAAGAGGAGAACCAAGCCAGTACATGTCCGGAGATACTGGCATTGGAGAGCCGGGAGATCAGGGTGGGATGGTCGATGGTATCAAAAGCTGCTGATAAGTCAAGCAAAATCAGAGCGCCAACCCCCCCCCCCCCCCCCGATCAACCAGGCGAGTCATATCATCCAGCACAGAAACTAAGACTAACTCGGATGCCTTGTATACTGTGGACACAAGGGGACCTGCGGGAAGGATGCATTAGACTCTGTTGCCAGCTTCCTTAAAAGAAGTAGAGGTGGAGGAAATACCGGTCGCAGAATCAAAAGGCCCCAGGTTAGCTTGGAGAGGAACTGTATCTTATTGACAGACTCCTTCCTTAGGTAATTCTCATCTGATTCTCAGTCGGCATCTACATCCTCCTGTTCCAGAGAAGGCAGGAATTCTCCAGCACTAGCCACAGTTGAGGTTAGATTAGGGAATGTGGTGTCCTAGACCATGCTTAGCATATCCACCATCATCAACTTGCCCGGCTGATATAGTGATCTGGAGTGAAGGGGCAGCAGGTTAGGGAGAAGCAGGGGCATTTGGAGAGGGGCGGAGAGTTATATCCAGAGGCATGTCATCTTTTGTGAGCATGTCAATCCACCTTCTGATCAGTGCTAAAATAAATCAAGGCACACAACAACAAGCAAGGCACCTGCAATCTTAAATTATCAAGAGGTCATGACACCTATGTGACTGCCATCTTGTGATTTACTGCAGATTTCTTTGGAAGCCCTCTGCAGTCCCTCCCTTCCCTGGCCATCATCCGCACCAGTTCGCGCTACAGGGCAAGAATACGTCTAAGTGGTCCGATGCCAAGGAAGTCAGAGACCCCAATTAAGCCTTTTTTCCATTTCAATGGCTCTCTTGCACTGTCCAATTGGAATAGACTCAACCCATCTGACCTGCAACTGGTGAGTAGAAAAGGGGATTGCACACAGCTAGGGGGACCACAGTGATGGGAGCGGGCGCTATAACTGCACCCTCCTTTCGGGGTGACTAACGCGGCACTGCTTGCAAGGGGTCAGCTTAAAGTGGGCCTAGATCCCTCTGTTTCTACCCTAGAGAGTGAACGTGTGAGAGAGAGAGGGAGAAGTGAGTAAAACCATACCTGCATGAAACTAGACCCCTGAAAGGAATCTCTGAAACACAGAGACCGCATCCTTGAAGAAAGAAAAAAAACAGGATGTTCGAGCAGGTAAACCAGGTCAGTTACAGCATGGGCAAGAGGGTTTGTATTTCACTAAGACAGTCTAGTATCTGTCTCTGGAGGCTTACGCACCATTGAGTAAAGAGTGGGAGGAGGAAGAGAGACGCTGTGTGAATGAGTCCTTCACAGAGTCAGTGGTTAGCCTGAAAAACTACCTCCTGCGGTTCGGGCGTGGGATGGTGTGACCCAGAGACCTGTACAGAATTGACTGGTGGTTTACAGACCTAGCTTTCAGCCCTCCCTCTGGTCATGATGCCTTGATGAAAATGAGTTTCTTTTTTCCAATTCTCTCTTTTTTTTTTTTAAATGTTGCTGTGGTCTGTCTAGCTCAAAATTAATCAAGTGAAGGAGGAGGCACACAAAACAATGTGTTTAATTAATTAATTCTGTCATTCTTTCTTTACATACTTTTACAGACCAAACCTCAAAATAATGTGTTACTAAGCGCCGGCTTGTACACATAGACCAACAAGGTATGTTGTCAAACAGGGCTGGCTCAGAGGGCAAGTTCCTCGGGATTGAGTTGGCATATTGTCCAGCATGTCCAGCATGTCCCACTAGTGTAAGATGATGGCATTGCATGTTGCTAGGCCCCCTTTATAAAGACGTGAGGTCTAAATGGCTGAGGCCACTATTCATCTCACAGGCGATTAATGCCAGGAGAGAGGCCCTCATTGTTATGAAATTACGCCTGTCCCTGTCTGCTTGTAATGCGGTTTCTATGTTTATATTTATGGACTTTCAAAAAGGGAAGGCTTTGTTCAAAATTGTTAAAGGAACTGCTTTCTTCTTTCGCATGGTGAAAACATCATATAGTCATTTTATAATATATCTATAGAAATGAATGAAAAAAGAAGTGGGGGGAAATTGATGAAATGTGCTTATGAACTGGCATTCACCTTTAATGTTTTAATGATTATTGTAAGATATAATTAATTCTGCTTTTAGTATTTTCATTTGATATGTGTGTTTGCTTTGCTTTTATGGTGTACAGCCGAAATAAATCTAAATTGATTGAATTAAATTGAATAGCTAGGTCTTTGGCAATTTCCCGAAATGGAGGAAGGAAGTGGCTAGAGTTGTACCTAGATGTGGGACATTTTTGGAGCAGTCGATCAGCAGTGCGTAGCTCTTTGGTCGCCTGCTGCAGCTTGCTCCAGTCTCGGAGGTAAGCAGTAGTTCAGCCACAAAGGCATTTGTGGGTCAGGCATTTGTAGGTCAGGCATGTGTGGGTCAGGCATATCGATTTCATTGAGAGGCAATTTTTTTCACTAGGAGCTGGTGGCTTTCTCTTATTGAACCTCTTATGTGTAGGAATACAAATCACATATAGGTTTAGTTTACACCAGCAAAAAAGCAATAACATAAATGGGGTGCGAGCAAAGAATCAAGTGGCCAGATGGAGTGTTTATTTGATGAACTGGGAGCACATAAAGCCGATTTTAATCATATGGCTCCGAATGAAATCCAAATTTACATAGAAAGCCGTTTGACCCAAGACTAGTTAATGCATGTCCAGGTTTGTTTGGATTGCCTTGACTGTAAGAATATGTTTTCTAGATGTATATAAGGATTCTAATTCAAAGGTGACCAATCTGACATCTAGTGTCCAGTGGAAGTCCTGTTATTGATCTCTTGTGTCCTCAGTGTATGACACAACAAAGAGTTAAATAATAAAATTCACAGAGTATTTCTGTTACTGAATTGTACCACTAATGTTTGGGGTGAACATTGGAAAATGAGTTCCTGTTTTGTGAATTTGGGGTAAAAGATACCAGGTGGCTTTTGCAGGAAAACACACAATAAATTGGGCTTTTTTATTGTGCCTCATGCCGCAGTCCAGCCTCTAAACGCAGGACCAGATATCAAACCCATGTGGCTCAGTGATGTCTTATTTCTAAGACAAGCACATTGCCCCAGAGCTATCCTCCTGGCCTAAGCAAAGTGGTTAAAAAGTATTTCTGGTCATCCGTATTGAGTAACAGTTGACTGTGCCAATCATCTATTTTGCTTCTAAGTTCCACTACAAGATGTGTAAGGATAGTGTGTACATGTTTCATAATGTGTGGTGTTGTTAGGTTGTCTGTTAGCCACACAGATATTATCACTTCTGTTCATTGGTACAGTGTTGTCCCCAGTCTTTACTTCCTTGATTACCAAACTCTTGTCATTCTGTGCGAACCTTTCTGTTTCGATAAATCATGCCACACTGGCATAGGTAGTTCCTTCTTATGTGTTTGTTTGGCCAGTTGATGTATGCCTCTCAGGGGTGGTTTATGAAAAAAATCCCATTATGCAGTTTTGTTTTGAAATGTATGTAAATTAGGTCTGACATTTATGGCCACTGTCTTTTCCAGCTGCAGATTCTATTTACCATTCTTATAAGATGTTTTCTGTTATTATTTCCTCATTGTCCAGGGTTAGTACCATGTGTATGCCACGTATGTCAGGTGTAGCGTACTTTGAGATAGATGTACCAGACACAGTATTCAGTTCCACCGTTAGTTTGTCATAAAAAATATCTGTAACTTGAGTTTCCATCAATAAATATATGAGATATATTTCCCAGTCAAAAACGTACATTCCCCATTCAGTTGAAAGACAGGTCTTTGTTCTGAAGGTCTGTTTCCACTTAACATAGTGTTCTTAATGAGAGACTATACATTAGCATTTCTTGTGTATGGGTCACTTTCTCAGGTCCTGTTTGGCCTTTGCTTGAGTGCTCACACGCAGTCTGATACCATCTTCCTATTCTGGTCAGTCCTCCTCTTCCACCAAAGTGTCATTGACTGGGTTCTTGATGGCTTTATTTTTGTCTGATCTTCAAAAGTGACTGTCTTTTTTGGTTTGTTACATCATCTGAACCGCTTGATCGCTTCTGAGCGTTACTTGGGGGTCATTTCTTTGAGCAACCGGCTGTTCCTGTTGAATCAGAGTACGGTCCTTCCATATGAGAACATCATGCTGATGACCCTGAAACAGGCTTTTTGCAGCCATCATAGCCATATTGTCTCTGAAAGATGTCTTGGTTCATAATCCCGTTGATCTCTTTTGAGCTGCATTTGTCTTTTGTTTTTAACTTCAGTCTCAAAGTTCAATAGAGTGATCTTCATTGTGCTGTAGTTTATTTGTGTTGAAATGGGTATCTCATATCGTCTTTCTTTTTTAATAATTCAATTTCGGCTATCAGTTTGTCATGTGCTTGGATAACTTGACCTATCCAATTGATTCACAATTCAATCCCCAAAGGCCTTAGTAATTGTGCTGACCCATGCTACGATGTCTTCTGGTTCAGTTTCATCTTCCGGTGGACGTTTAGAGATTATCAGTCCCCTTAGGCTTCTTGTGTGTTATAGATATTTGGTTAACAACTTTTTTTCCCCACAATTGTTTGACGTTTTGACTGTTGTTCAAGTCTTATACATATAAATGTAACCCATAGGCTTTTAGTGGAAGGGTCTTTGGTGATATGCATACTCAGTCCCTTATCGAATAAATCATCAACTTGTGCCAAGCATGAGTCAATTTCACTCATGTGTGGCTCCTGACGTGGCAGCTGCAGGCTCACTTAGTTGTAAAACATTTGACGTGTTCTTAACGATTGTATATTGCTCGTGACCTCTCCCACGCCCCCCCAACATCATAAGGTCATTAATTGTAGTTGTGTAGTACTAAAGCCCTTGACCTAAACTGAACGAATAAGGTAACAATAAGACAAATAATCAGTCCTCCGGTTAAAAATAGAGCCCCAAAGGACTCCTCGATGTAATAGATGGAATTAAATGATGCCTTGTTACTATAACAATGACGTAAAATAAATCAGACCAATATATTGTTGGCTTTGGCCAGCACCCGGGCACATGGGCTGTACCACCATGATCTAATAGCCACTATTTTGCAAAGCATGCAGGAAATATTCTGTTACTTGCTATAGAGGTATAGTGAATTCGTGAATTATCTAATGCAATTACCAACATAGAAAAGGCACATTAGTAGTGAAACCAATGCGATAGGAAGACCCACGTTTAATGGAACACAGTATACCAAGTAAATAAACAATTCACAGTCGGGCTTTACAGCATATCTGAACAGGCAATCCAAGCATTGCCTGCAAGTCTAGTATTCTGGGATTTAATTTGAAAATGACATTGCTGGCGGCCATTTGGTATTTGCGGTTATTTTTCTGGAAAATAGACTCAACCCGCAAAGTGTGTTACCCGTTTCCAACTAAAAAGGGCCCCAAAACTCTTACCAACCTGGATGGAGCCCTTGAGTGCTAGAAGCGATCATCCTCTATTTTGGGGGCAGACAGGGCCAGCAACCGCCCTGAGTCCTCGATGAGTGCCTCTAAGCTCAAGGCTACCTTAAGCTGAAGGGCCATTACTAGCCTAAAGTGGGTCTGTTGGCAGAAATAGCTACCTAAAAGAGCTTTACAATACTCTGCTTGGATTCACATGCATCCCAAACGGGAAGTAAAAGAGAAGTGTACATTGAAAGAGCAAGACATGGATTTAAGATTGTTTTGAAGAAGCCCAAGTAGCCATTTTTTAAAATAGTTTTCTTCTTGTATGTTTCCAGACTGCTTGAATAATGGCAACATTGTTATTTGATAGATTGCAATAGACTTTCAGGTTAAAGACAAGACTCACATTCTGAAGAAAAGGATATCCGCTCTTTGAGAGACACCAGTAAGGGAATCAAGCGAGAGGGATTTGGCCAGTGAGGAGCAATGTAGATCTGCTGGGATGAAGTATTGTTCTGAAACTTTGACATCAATCTTCAGAAGGAGGCTGAAAGCAAAATAAGAATTTGTGGGATCAGTGGATCACTCACCCCTGCCCATCCAAGATGCAAACTTCAGGCATTGAGCATTCTTTCGGCTAGAGGAAATATCAACCCGAGGACAATCCCATTCTAAAAACATCATGACTTCCAGGTCTTGATGAAAAGACATGTGTGGGCTTGATGCACAGTCTACTCAAACAATCCAACTGCGAAAGCCGACATGAGCTCCACTGGTAGCCAGTTGCTATCGGCTCCATTTCCTTAGAAGGGTTCCTTCTCATATCCATAAGAAAAAATAGCTCACTGTCTTGGAGTAAGTGTTCCCCATTTGTTTACATCAGATGTCTGCAACATGAGGATGCCCCGATGTTTTGGATTATGACTTCCAAAATTCCTCACCATTGTCTATGCTGGCTAATGATGATGGCATTTGTAGTCCAAGACATCCGGAGATACAAAGGTTATAAACCCCTGGTTTATATAACACATCATTATTGTATTTTCCATGAAGATTAGAGCTCTTTGTTGCCGAATCACCAACAGAAAAGCCTTCAGTGTTGGAAAGATAATTTTTAGATGCAGAATTCCAGAACATTGATGTGGTTGTGTTCGTCCCCATCAGCAGATCTCTGCAAGGATTGTGGGAAATTCTGTCCAAGCAGATTCAGACAATTACTGAAACATGCTTTAATGCTCCCAGGGCCTAAAGAGGCAAACACATTGCAGTTCTTAGGTTGATGTAAATAATTCAACACTTAAGATAAAATCCATATGTGTCAGGGACTGAAAAGGGCTGGGGGCATAATTCACAGCTTTTAAAATCCAATATGGGAGAAGGAGAAAGCAAACTAACGAGGGCTTGTGGAAATACAAGAGGTAGTTCAAAATGCTAAGACAACCTATCAGCACATCCTTCCACTGTGGCAGAGGAATGAAGACTGGCCTCACAGCAGCTGAAGGTGGTAGAAGAAGGAAGAGTCCACAGGTGAGCAGAACCACCCCTGGGAGTTCAGTAATCTTACCCTTAGCTCTGACTGGCAGACATAGGGCATATTCTCCAGTACCGTCCTACGGGAGGATGCTTCGGACAGAAGTGGCTTTGTTAAGAACAAGAAGGCTATCACAACAAAAAGGCTACCCCACCCTGTCTGCCACTCATAACTAAGGAATATCCTCCAGAGATGTTTCACAAGGCAGATATAAATATTTAGCATTTTTAGATGCTATGAAAAACATGCTTCACCTATCGTTGCGTGGTCTAGGGCCAGATTTCCAAAACTATTTTCAATGGGACTTTCCCATGTTGAAACATTTTTGTAAATCCGTCCCCTAGTGTCTGACCTCCCATCTGAATGTATCAAATGGTGCGATTCTAGGCAAAACATGGTGGACCCCAGTGCCTCTTTTTTCGTATCTGCTAAGATTACAGAGTAGATGGCTAGATTTATCAAGCACTACAAAAAAATACGAACATACATTACTCAAAACTAAGGGCATGAAGGACAAAAAGACGTTTTTTCTATGGGAATTTCCAGCTTTTTCGAATGCAAAGTCCTAGGACGCAATGAACTAATCGGACAATGTGGGTTTCAGCTATCTTCATGAATTTAAATAGCCGTCATGTGACAACTTACTACTTTCAAGGTAGAGGGGGCATCGACTGGGTGCTTATCCTATCTTTGGCATTGCAAGTATAGTCATTAATGCTTTTCCACTTCTCATGTCATTACCAAGCATTAAGCATGTACGACTTTCCCATGCAAGTATACTGATGGCATTAGGGAGATTCTCTTCCAGTCCAGTTTATTCTTTGGTCTCTTGGACTTGCATTGCTAGGTATGCAATGAAAAAAGAAAGCAGAACTACAAGTCCCAGAATACAGAGCAAAAAAGGGACCGGACTATGTTGGTGTGTATGCTTCTCCAAGGCACATAGTAACCTTTCAGAAAGTGCAACTAGTTCTTAGTCAGTCACTTCCATTGTGCATGCATCACCTAGCAACAGGGGAGCAGGAAGTAGTTCCTCAGGTTTACAGCCTACTCTCACATGTGCCTCTTTCACAATGTACCAATCTTTGTGGTTTAGAAACCCGTGCCCCTTTAAGGAGTACGGGATGCAGTGCCAGTGCATTGTAAGACAGAAAGTAGGGGCGAAAGTCTGTGCGTCCATTGCAGGCAATCTTGCCTGCATTCACTGCAGTGTGCAATAGTACGTACATTAATTCTACTCATTATGTTTTTTTTAATATATATACAGCTGAATTTAATCAACTTTTAAAAACAATTAATCTTGAAATTTCACATTTTGGATTAACAACAGCAAAAAAACAAGCGAACAGTAACATATTAAAATACATTTAGAATTATCTAATTAAAAAAACACAAAAGAAAGATTCCCATGTTTTAAACTAAAGAAAAGTAATGAAAAAGAATAGAAGAATGTAAGTTCAATACAATTGGCTTAAAAACTAAAATTTTAAACATTTCTAATGGTGATCGAACATTGATAAATACACATCATTAAACATAAATCTCAATACATGACATAACAGGATTAAGAATTGTTAAAAGTAAAATCTGAATTACTCAACGATCAATGTTAAATGGTTTATCGAGCAAATTCAGATCATTCAAAAATCGGATTACATCAATTCTTAAAATGGTGTTATTACCCTCAAGTATTATATGCCACAATAAAATTGAGGATAGTTCTCTATGCTACACAAGAGGTGGCCTCACATACTGTATACGCTTCTGAATAAGGGAGGTGCATTCGGTGAGTAAATGTTGTAGTGTTTCCTGCTGATCTTTCCTCTGGCAGTGTCTGCAATAATTTTCTGCCACTGAAATTAACTTACGCCTTGCCAGCATCTCTTGCGTGGGACAGAGATTGAATCTCACCCTGGAAAATTCAAATCTGTGTGACACTGATGGTGATCTAATCAGATATGGCTCCGTAATACCCTGCCTTTTGTTGAGTTGTAAATGACTCCTAAAGTCTTGTAACTGCAGACAGGATGCTCGATTTCCTATCCAGTCTGTAGTAAACATCTTAGTTTTAGCTTTAGTAGGATTGTCAATCAGTGTTTGGAGAGATATATATATCGGCCCCAGCTAAAGCGTCAATAACAACTTGACGCCACTTAGATACATATGGTTCATTACTTGAAAGTAAGTAATTTGATAATGTGCCTATTAGCATGGGCTTATCAGTTGTCATGACACACTTGCGAAATAAACTCAAGATCAACCATAAATGGCGTACATACAAAGAGGTCAAACCTAGTTCATATCTAACCCACCGCCCAGACTAACCAAACCCGCCTCTAACTGCCATTCCTTTTATATCTCCCCACGATCTAGTCCCTTACAATACATGTTACTTCAGTTTGACCTGTCCCCACCACTCCCACCCCTCCAGGACACAACAACAACCCTTCTTGTTTATCCCCATAGCCTGTCTTCAGTTTCGATCCTGTTTCTCGTCATCAAGTGATCCTCTGCCTCATGGTTGGTCGCTACAGTCTGATGACATCTGGTGTCCACCTTCTCAGTTGAGGGGTGTAGGGCCACCATCCACTGACACACTCCAGCCAGAAAATAAGGCTCCATTGTGCAAACTGGCCAAATCCAAGATGGAGGCACAGGTGGCCTTCACCCAGTGCCCTGAGGGCTTGTCAAAGCACTGCCTCAGCAGTCCTACAGCACATATCCATCTAAGAGAACCCTCAGGGCAAGCATTGCCCAAAGCCAAAAATGTGGTGATTTCCCTATCCAATGTCCACTACGATTTAAAGAAAAATAATAAACACTTAGACATTATATTATAGACGTGTGGCACTTCAGGCATTCAAATATACTCAGACTTCTCCCACTATCATTATTTACCCTCATAGGTGTTCACTGTCATCTCATGCCTTTATGGCATCATTACAACATAAATTGTGTTCCCCCTCCCACAGGGGTCATCAGCATTCACAGAAACCTCTTTTGTGCTTACTAGTAACTAATCTAACTCAACTTCATACATCCCTGCGCTGCTTCCCAATTCACCTTATTTTCGTTTGCACTGGCAATTCTATTCTTTCCCCCTAACTATGATCCACTCCTGCTTTTCATTTGTGCAGGTAAACCATTTATCACTACATTCATTATTATTTACAGTATATACAATATTCCTCATGAGCTTGCAACAATTTCCCCAGTTCCCTCTGCAGCATCACAATTTCCTGCTCTATTTCTAGCAAGGCAAAGGAGGGGCTCAGGTCAGGGGCTGACAGAAGAGGAGGCAAACCGAAGGGTTTGTGTATTACCACGGCTCCTGAATGGCAACAGCACCTCGTACAACACCAAATTATCTGTGCGAATATAAGAGAAAATGCTGTGAGACATACTGTGGTGGTAATGTAAGGCTGTTCAGTCACTTCCTGATTTACTACATACAGAAAATCTCCTGGTACACATAACGTGTCTGTGTGAGGGACCACTTCACATGTCTTTTTGTTTTTATTGAATCCTGTCTAACACCTGCAAATTCTTTGCCAAATCTGTTACATGTCTCATTGCTTCTTCTACCTCCTCCAAATTCTGAAATCTATGTGGCACTAATTTTGGCCACCCTTTCAAGCATTCAAAATATACCCTTACCAACCTCCTGTAGCTGGCCAGAAAACAGTACACTGCGTATTACCTCTATGGGTAGTAAAATGCACATCAGACTCTGGTGGGGCTACTAATTCTATGCAACAATCCTTTCCTCAAAGCAACCTTCCCACTATCAAACCATATGCAGCTCAGGGCCGAGTTAAGGTATCGTGAGGCATTCTTTGGTGGTTTGATTTCCCACGCTTTGTGATGTGTCACCCACTCCCAGTTACATCAACACAAGGTATGGGCAGTACTCTGCTGGCCAGTACCCACAGTCCTTTAATTGGCCCACGTGCTGTAAACAAACATTCTTTATCTTCACAGTACCACCCACTGTACTTACAGAAATTCCCACATTGCCATAGACGTTCAGGTATCCCAGAGTCATTCTTGGACAATCTTAGCCAACTGTCAAGTTGCACATCTTCTCTAATCAATGTCAATTGGTCATTCAGATAATCTTGCACATCATCGCATGCCACATCCCACTCCAGGTTCCCCACTGCATCCATCACACCATCCATCAGTCTTTGAAGAGCACCTTTGGTAGGATGACTGAGGGTGCCTAGCACGTGGAGCTCGCCAATTCGTGCTTCACTGCCTGTAAGCTCAGCCCTAGATATGCCCCGCGAGGCCTTATGAAGTTGTTCAACTCGACCCTCTAAATGTGAATATATCCTAGGTTGCAAGTGCCGTGTAAGCCCCACTTCACATTTTGTCCAATACTTCCCTTTTCTGTCGTCCTTCAAACATCTCTTCCTGCTGTTGGGCCAAACTCAACCCTGCCCCCTTGGTGCACTTATGATCATTGTCACCTGGAAAGCAGACAAAGGAACAGTAAACAAAACCGTGGATACAGTTGCATGTAATATCATATATTTATAGCCAGATCTATCCAGATTTGACAATGTGTTGCACCATAACCATTATACACTTGAGTACACTTCATAAATTCACCTATTTCCATCTCTGGGGACTGCAAAAGTTGAATCATAGTACATCTTCCTTAATACATGTTTTTATGTGACAGATACCTGACGTATTGAAATCCACCTTATTCGTATTCTTGACAAACTGGCACATTCTACAGTTGTGGAATCCTTGGAATGGTATCCAATTATTGGGGGGATCAGAGAGAGATGGCATGAATGACTGGGTACGGGGTGTCCTGTGTGTGAGTGCTTTCTTAAAATAAAACTGAGGTACCTCATCGACCCAATGCTTGATATCGGGATCAATTGATAAAAGGTGAAAATGCCTTGTTAGGATCTGTTGTATCTTGTGACTGTCATAGTTATATTGTGTTACAAATCATAATGCTGTATCCTCTTGCTGCTTGACTTTTTCGCAGTCAACAGCATGTTTGGTTCTATGTCATTCCATCGCCAGGGTTTTTTCCGCAGAGTTTATTTTCTAATTTGGGGGGATCCCCCACCAATCCCTCCTTCACAGTTTTTTACTACCTGTTCTCCACACCCCCTACCACTTATATCGCTTTACCCTCCTCCTCCCATATTGTTCTATGAGGTTTTTCAGCCAAAAACCAGGGGCAAAAAACTCAGTGAAATAACCCTGGTGATGAATGAACATCGTACTGTGTGTTTCTTTGAATGTTACATGTGGACCTTTCTGCCTTTTCCATTATGTTAACAGGATATCCTCTTGTGATGAATCTGTCTTTGAGGAAATGGCACTCTACCTGAAAAGCTTGCTCACTTGCAATTTCTCCTTCCCATATATATTCCCGTTTGGGAATGTTATATAATCACAGTTCTTCTATGACAACTGGTTGCATACAGGACTGAATTTACCTCAGTCCGTTTTCAGAACGTTTTTGTTTGGAGTCCCTCTGTGCTCGAAGTTATACGTATGTCAAGGAAATCAATTTGTGCACTTCTATAATATCTTGGTAATAATTGGGTTGGTTTAATTTCTAACTAGCCCTAACTCTAAAATGGAAGCAGTCGCGAGTAGTCTCGACCATTAAATCATAACAAAACACGTCCAAGTCAATCTGGTCAAAATAAAAAGCCTATACTATGAAAACCTAACCTTGCCCTTCTTAAGGGAATACAAAATGAAAATAGTGTCTCAAAAGGAAATGTCACAATGGCTTCAGCACAAACTCCCTTCCCTGGGTTTAAAACCACAGGGTCTAGAGAGTCTCTCAAAAAATAAAGGATTGGTGAATGGCACAATTCTGTCAGTCTTTCACACTTTGGCTTACTGGTACAATTGAACAGTTAATTCTCAAGCTTTCAACTTCTTTTAGCTCAATCACTCCATAGGCTTTGTCCACCTTACCATAAATACTCAGTTTATATATTCTCAATTTCTCTCAGTTCTGCACATACTTCCCTCTGCTGGGCTTGAGCCTGTCTTTCCTTCGTGGGGGTTCCCTACCCGAGGTTTAATCTCATATATCTTTTCTCTGTTGGAGTTTTTTGAAACTAGACTGCAAGGAATTTACATAGACCTTTGCATGACCACTTTGACCTCTCTTTCAACAATCCTTCCGTTCACCATTTTCCCTGGTAGCACCAATGCCTATTGGTACTTATAGTTCGTATTCCCTCACACTTGCCATCTTGGCCTTCCTCCACAGTTCTTATTATTTACTTTTGCCCTCTTGGCATATTTTACAGTTGACTTTACTTCTGCCCTCTTGGCATATTTCACCGTTCACAAATATCACTTTCTTCTTATTCATCCTTCTTTCCTTATTGCGGTTTCCTTTGACGTCCACTTGCAATATCTTTCAAATTCCATAAACATTTCACAGAGATTTTTTGAATGTGCAACTTTCTCTCGGAGGACCACTCTGCTACTTTGTATTCTTGTCTTTTAACAATTGTTCTCTTCATTCACGTTTTTATCGGCACACGAGCAGCCTTCATCAACTTTCAAATTGTAGTCACTTTCCCTTTAACATCAACCAGACTTTGGTTTCTCTTGATAACTTGCCAGCTATGTTAATTGGATTCCTTTCATCTCTCTTCCGCAGCTCAAGGCCATTACCAATGCCTCTTCTGCTCCTCCCCAACTCTGCCGTTCACCTTGTAGGGTTGCAGGCCGCTTTCCCGCAACTTGAAGGTTTCTGCTCGCTCAGCTTTGCTTTTTGAATGCTCCCGACGTCCCGAAAGCATGGAAATATTGCCTTGCTTTCTCTTGATTCTTTCCACTATCGATCAGCCTGTTAGCCTTCCACCTTCCACAGCCTGGTTTGCAACAGCCTCAGAAGAGCTGTTCCTTCTTGTACCCAGCTTTGCTCAAATTGTGCTTGTGTGCACCACCTTTTATCTTCATAGGGAGTGCTAATAAGTGGCAGGTGTACATTGTTGGAGTTAAATGCCTGACTCTGCTTGGCATCATTACAGTGACAGGGGCAATGCAAGTCAGGGGAGGTATTCCTTCTAACCTCATTTCTCATTTTCTTTGGTGCAGTACATTTGTCAGGGAGAAGTGGGGAGGAATTATGGGGCTTGTAGTTTCCCATAAAATAAGCATGGATGGGGGTTAAATGGGTTGTGGAAAAAGTGGGATACCATGTCTCACCATTGGGTGCTTCTCCCCCACTTCCCGAGGATGCCCTACCCAGGTGATCCTCCCTCACTTGTCCACCCCCAGGGTCAGGATCCAAAAGCCTTCTTCTGGCCACCTGAGTACGGGATCCCCAGGGACTAAGTTGTGAAACACCCTCTGGTTTTTCTGGTCAATGCTGACCTTGAGGTTTGGATTGCCCATTGCATACAGGGTTTCATATTTGTTTGTGAACATATTTGCCCGGTCTGGGGTGTAGGTAGCCCCCATTGCAATTCCTTTTGTTTGTCAAATAATAGTGTCCTTTGAAAAGAAACACATCATTAATAAGGGAACATTCAAGAATTGTTCAATCATTTCAAGATGTGAAAAGAAGATGCAGATTCCTTTGTATAAGTGAAATCAATACCCTCTAATGCCAATGAATGCTGAATGTATGTGTATAGGGCTCTCACATCAAGAGTAACCAGGAGGTACTCGGATTGCCATGTTACACTTGGCAGGATTTTAAGCATGTGCATAGTATCTCATATGTATGTGGGAAATTTGGTAGGTAACTCCACCCGTTTGTGGGATTTTTCTATCAACCTTTCCCATCATTGCATATTGGTCTTTTTCTCTTTCATTAGCAACAGCACTAATATTTGCTTCAGGACCAACTCACTGGATTAACCATATCCAATAGAATACCCATGGGCCAACCTGGAATCAGAATTGGCACACTTGGATAAGCTTAGTCCTTCATGTGAGGATAGCATCAATGTTTTTTTCACAAGTAGGCCCAAGGTGATTTTATGCTTGACAGGGGCAGCAGCTTGTCGCTGTGCAAATCAAGTACCTAACAATTCCCTTCCGCCATCGATGGCAGTTGCCATGGCGCTTACTCCAACGCTCGGAGAGTTTGAAACGTACGCCTCTTGTGCTGCTCTCATGTCAGGCAGCGTCTCGCATTGCCATGGAGACCTGACGTGTGGCGGTATGCTGGCGCTTCACAGGCTGGCTCTGCAGTATTTACATTTCTACAGTAACACGGCGCTGGCGCTTCTAATTGAAGTGAGTCCTAAGCATTTTGGGTTCTGTGCCTTCTCTTGTGCTCTCACAGACCCGTTCTTTTTTTTTTTACTTCCCAATTGGTTTACGACTTTGTGCTTTTGCTACGTGACTACTGGCTCCTGAGCCCCTGCCTGTCTTGAGGACCAGATTTCCTCCTTGACTTCCTATTTGCCTGATCTTACTTTGTGGACCTGAGTTGAAGTTGACCCTGCCTTTGGGAATCAGCAGTGCACTGGCTTTTACGCTATGATGCTTATGCTGCTCATTTGCCGTTGTGAGAACCTCCTCGTTTTGCTCGGGGGTAGGTCCCCCTAACCTTACTAACTTCCCTTCCCTTTTGTGCCTGTGGTTTCCCATTCCTGCTTCACCTCTCTTGTCCACGCTATCCTCCATTTCGGATGTGTACTTCTAAAATACCAGGTAGGCTCCTTACCACAGAGTAGATAGTGTATCCATTGTCCCCTCATTTTCTACAATCTCCTTTATTCTGCAGTTTGCAGAACAAGACAGGGCCTTTTTTTCCACCAGACAACTCCCTTAGAGAGATTCAGTCCACAGCCAAGTGTTTCACAGATTAGGGTTGTTTCTGGTTTATCTGTATATTCAATACTATTGGGACATTACCATTAAAACTGCTTTCTTTGCATTGGGTCAATGAGGGACCTCACTTTCCTTTTAAGAATGTACCCACCAGCCCAGATGGATAGAGCAGTGGTCGGTGCTCCTCTAGTGGCTGACAAAAACTGATGGACCAGGAAGTATGCATCTATCCCAAATCACAGCACTATTGGAGGATGTATGGGATGCCCTGATGTGAACTAAATGGATATCGTCCATTCCAGGCCCCTTCACTCCCCTGTTTTGCAACACGCAGTACACTCCAGGAATGGGCGGGCCGCCTTTAAATCAGCAGCAATTAGACGATTGACTGCGTTCAAAAAATACATCACCACCCACTCGGGCGATAAACATTTACTGTCAGCATCATGTACAATTATCTCTGAATGCCCCGGGAATGAGTCTTGGTCCTACATGTTAAAATGGGAAGGGAAGGCTAGTATCCACAAATTAACCAGATCCATTCAAATGCGCCAAGCTTGTCCTCTTCCAGTGCTTTATGGTATGACATGTTATTTATAACAAGCTTAATACCCAGAGGTTTCTAAGCGCGGACCCGGACATCGAATCTGTGTTGTTCCGTGTCATCATGTTTCCAAGGCAAGCACAATGCCCCTGAGCTATCCTCCCAAGACAATTATCCTCAGTGAGATTACATAGAATGTTTTCGGATCTGTGGGTCGAGTGTTGGAGGGCTTGTAAAGGAAGAGATGATTGGCCCACATTTGTTGAATTTGTCTAGTCTTTCAACCTCGCTGGGAACAGGTGATGTCCCTGATTAAAAAAATGCTACAAACAAATCTATACTTGGGGATGGAGACTTGCCTACTGAGTCTATGGGACAGGGAGACAGTGTTCAAAGCAGAACACAATTCAAAGCACGTATGGTTCTTGTACAAATGTACAATCCCCATTTGTTCTCATGTCAAATTCTTGGCAAAAACTAGTTATTTAGCAACACTTCCTAATTTTACTCGCAACTGCCATACTATTATATTTTCTAATTCAGCTAATCATGGGGAATTAAATAAGACACAATTAATCAAGACCTTAAGTGGTGGACAGGACTGATTATATTACATTTTAACCATGTGTAGTACAAAATGAATGTTTAATTCTATACAAAATTCATAAATGACAGTTGGTAATATCAAATCTTAAAAAGCATCTTCATTTCAAAAACACATTAAACTGTTTGTCACCCAAACTTCATTCAATCTACTTGATCAGGTGTACCCTTTTGTAACCACATACATACTTCAAAACCAGCATAAACATTGTATAGTAGCCTTTTGTTTGAATGAAAGCTTAACAACAAGACTATTGTATGCACCTCGTTTTTCTAATTGTGTGTCACTTGCTAAACAACAAAAGAGTCGTTGACACGTGTTTTGGCCGAACTGTGCGAGCCTTTTCACTGTGGCTATCTGATGGCTCCAGCCTTCTTTAGGACAATAGTGGGTGCCTCAGTGTGCCCCACTCTTTACACCTTCCTGTGTTGTTGGCTTGTCTACAAATAAAAAACACACCTATTATCATACAAATTCTGTCCCCACTTGTCAATTCTCAACTTGATTAAATCTAATCATGCTTATGTCACATGACTGTAAACAGGAGCTGAATCCACCTCAAATACTTAATCTGGCTGTAGGCTCGGGAAGCCCAGGATTTCTTTCTCCTATTCAGGTGACTGTATCACTTGAAAGAGAACCCATCTGTGGGCCTCAAGGTGTAGAACAAGCAACAGTAAATGTTCCATCACTTATTTTATGCGTCTGAATGCACCTGCAGCTTCACCCCTAATTCCCCCATTTCGCTGAACTTACTGCATGCAATGGGTAGATCTCTGTCATCCTTGTCTGCCTAATGATGACTGTAGCTGAAATGGAATAGCTGTGGGATTCTACAAGAGAGGCATGGCAGACCTGCAAAAGTGGGGGGCCCATTGTTACCGTGTTGTTCATTTATTACAATCTAAAGTCCTGGGTGGAACTTCTAAGACTTACCACTGGTAGTGGCTATCTCTCTTTTTCTCTGTATTGTGAGCGCTGAATATCTCTTTCCTGTATTGGCTCTCTCTGCTCTTACTTGAATGTCGGCTTGTTTCCTCTTGTGTAGCTACTAGATACAAACACATAGCTGGGTTCAATCAGCAGAAAACGGTGCTCGATGACTACTTCTCTAAGCCGGTCTGTGTTGCTCTGTTACTGGGACAAACCAGGAAAATGTACATTGCTACCATAGCCCACAATGGCATGCATATCCGGATCGCCCCTGCAAGTGTAGTCTTTCTCTTTTACCTTTGATCAATTGTGTCTTTAAACATATTGATTACCTGGGTGATCAAGACTGTACCAGGAACCCTTAGTGAATTTATAGAATTAAATAAGGTGACAGCCAGGTCTGCACCAATTTGCACAGCCGTGTGGCAATTTTCATCGCCATTTTTACCAAAAGCGTAACAGTTAGTAACATGTAATTTATTAACAATATTCCTAATTTTATCCTCCACCCGCCCACCAACTCTCACATTTGGAACATTTTCAGATTAGCCAGAAACCTAGTTTAACTTCCCATTACAGTTCCATAAGTCACAACTGGATGACTATCACCAAACTCGCCTGGAAATTATCTAAATAATGACACATAGATAAAGAAAATCTGACTTATGGTTGCTGATAAAAAGGGCTAAAATATTATAGTCCTTTTAAACAAATGGAATCTTCATAGGTGTAAATATGAGCTTCCCTTCCTCCACGCCATTTGCTACTCTGGGCCAGCCTGTGACCAGAGTTGTTTAGTCTCTTTGAAGTTGGTTGTTTGCTCTTTGAAGTTGGAGTTTCAGCCTGCCTTAATTGTAACCCCCGTTTCACACTCTCTGCTTACACTCTGGTCATGCATCAGCCAGGCAAAATTATCCTGCAGAGACAGCAAGTCTAAAGGACGCTTGGTTTCCACACTTTTCAGAGGCCACATTTTATTGTTTTTGGAAAATAGCTGGGGGATGTAAACAAGGCTTTTGGTGGGAAAGCTCTTTATGACATTTATCCCACAGCAAGCAAAGGGTTTTCCTCGGGCCTACAGAAACTTGTTCATGGAAATAAAGTAGGGTTTTCTTTTCAAATGTCTTCTGGTATTTTGCCTGCAAAACATAATATACATTACTTTTTGTGAACACACGCCACATCTTTTCCCTGACATTTTTGTGTTAGCAGGGGTACATTTTTCACATTTAAACTGCATACACACATGCAAAGCTGTGTTGTGTCAGTGTTTAAAAATCCTTCATTTGTGAATACAAATTGCTGTTTTTCTTTTCGTAATGACAGGTAGGTCTTTTTCACATGGACCTTCAGTTTGGGGACTTTGATTACTCCGCACAACATCTTTATCATCTTTTTTCACATGAACATTAAATGCTCAGAAAGGAAGTAAAGTGTTTAAACATTGTATCTACAGTTGAAGAGAGAGCAAGCATTGCCCAAGTCAAGAGTATTCCCCTATTAAGACTTATATCAGCCTTTCTTAAAGCCAGAAAACAATCTAACAAAGAATATGAGCCCAATAGAAATGTAACCTTGCCTAAGATACAAGTGTGCAAGCATTACCTGAAGCCAAGAGAGTGGCACCAAGGCATCTGGGTAATTATTTGGGCTAACAGTTGGCAGAGAGATGAAGGGAACGTTGTGGAAGGGATACTTGCTGCTCATGAATATCATATAGGCAAACTTAAGTTGTCATGGCAGAGAGGCTGCCCCTTTTGAAGAGAGATATTCAAAGGAAGAGTGCCTTGCCTGTTGGAACGTGTTGAAGTACCTTAACGTAAATCTTGTCAGAACTAAAACCTGTTGTGAAACATAAAGTACTGCAGCTGTGGTGGAATCACAAAGTACTGAAGCTTTGGTGGTATATCTGGTTGTTAGTTAATGTGACATTTCAGTGGCCAAGCAAAGTGGAGAACTATGAGACAAAGGAGAATGTTTTCATGGTAAACTTTAAGTGAAGTTGTTGAAGTACAAACAGCAGCACTGTGAAGTCATCCTGACAAAGATACCTATTGTGAATCCTAATCTTCTAACTAATTACATAATAACTGTTAACCAAGAAATGTGTTTCACTAACAATTATAGAGGTTGTATTTCTTTTGAACTGTGGCATGTCTTCTTGGATTACTGGAAGTGGTGGCAAAGCATTGTGGCTGGGAATGCCATTGGTGCTGTTCTGGGGAAGTGGAAAGTCCATATTTCACCAAGAAGAAAAGATTTGCTATTGTGTCAATTTTGGTTAACAAAACTTTACCTTAACATTGAAAAATCTGAGACTATCTTACCTACAGATATTTCCTTGTTTCTTTTTTTGTTGAAAATTGTAGTTGAATTCACTTTGAATCCTGGGGAAGGGAACTGGCCCAGGTCACTGAGAGGTTATCAAGAAACTACAAATGCACTCATCCCTTGCATGAGTGCAATGTCCTCTAATGTTTTATATGGGGTCAACTCCAGCACTCTTTCGACTGGTAATACATACACATCACTGTCCTCAGCGATTGGGGCAGCCAATTTTGTGGTTCGATCAGCCAAATCATTTCCAATACTAATAGGGACATCTAGTGCCTGTTGGGCAAACATTTAATAATAGCAATCTGCTCAGGCAACATTATGGCATCTAAAAGAGATAATACATACTGACTTTTTTTATGGGAGTGCCAGTTGATGTCATGAAGGTCTTCTGCTTCCAAAGCTGACTAAAGTCGTGGGCTACGCTAAAGACATATCACTAATCAGTTTAAACATTAACAAACAGCTGAGCCATCAGCCGGCAGGCTCATGTAAGGGCCACTTACTCTGCCACTTGGGCTGACATCACTTGAGGCAGTTTGCCACTCTCCACCTCCATCCAGGGGCCCATACTGCATACCCCACAACCACCTGCCCTTTCTAATTTTAAAACACGACCCATCCACTAAGATCGAGGTCGGGCAGTGGCACATCGAATCGTTCTGTAGGGGGTATTACCAGAAAGTCAGTAACTGACACACAATCATGTGGCGTGGAATCGTGTGGCTCTCCCTCCGGAGGAGTAGGCAACAATGAGGCCGGATTCAGAATTTAGAATCTAGTCAAAGAGCCTCATCACAAGTTGGGTGGTATCCTGGCCCTAATTGTACCGGGATACCACCCAATTCAATAGCATTATCGCAGCTTGTCTGGCGCAATTTTTGCTGGATCCCGACTTGCCGGGGGTGTGGTAAATCCCCATTCCACATTGTGTCATTAAGACCCAATGGGGTTGGGGGGCACTATTACTGCCAGCAGTAATAGCACCAAAAAACGATGAAATGGGTGGTAAGTGGATATTTTTACCTCCAGCAAAAAGCTGGAGGGAAAACTGCCACTTACCAGCCAACTCAAGATTTGACCAACCCTTCAATGCGGTGGTAGTAGCGTGATTCCAAACTCTGGATAAGGCTCAAAGTAATGTTGGAAGAGTTCAGTAAGAGTATCTCATATTTTCTAGATGTCGAGACAGACATGTGCTGGGTCTTTGTTTTCAACAACAATGATACCACCCCATGTGGCATGGCCATCTCTAAAGGTGACCCCAATACTATATTTTCACTTTGTTCCACTGCCAGGCCAGCAGCTGCCACTGCTTGTAGACGGGGTGGCATTCCTGCCGCAACCAGATCCAATTCTCTACTGTAATAGGCTATGGATATATGATGGTTCCTGTGCTTCTCTTGGAGGACAGCCAGAGGAATCACCTTTCTCTCATGACAATACAAGTTAAATCCTTTCTTATAATCAGGTACGCCCAATGCAGGGACTTCATCCAATAGCCATTTGATCTTAGTAAAAGCTATTTCTGCTTCTGATGTCCAGTGTAATGGCTCAGCTGTATTCAATCAGGTGTACTCCTGAAGTAGTTAGGCTATTTCTGCAAATCCTGAGATCCATTGCCGGCAGGAACCAACAACCCATATGAAAGCTTACATTTGGGTTATAGTCTGAGGTTGTGGTATGTTATAAACAGCCTCTTTCCGAGAAACGTATGTCAGCCGACATCCCTTCATAATGTCATCTCCCAGATAATGTACCCTGAGGGCACGTAGCTATAGGTTCTCTTTGAAGCCTTCTGTCCTTTCTCTACTAATGCTGTTAGCAGGACTCTGGCATCATCTTTACAATCCACATATGAGGGTGAGGCAATTAGCAAATCAACAACATACTGTATTCCCTGGCAATTTTGTATCATCTAGATCTTTCTTTAGCTGTTGTGAAAAGAGGGTTGGTGCTCTATATATCCCTGGGGCAAATGTTTCCACGTGTAATGGACCCCTCCCATATGCGAGAATGCAAATAAGCACTCACTATCCTTATGTAAAGGAACAGAGAAATAAGCTGAGTCGACTGCCATAAAATGGGCCTCATTAGGACCCAGGCGGTAAGAGGTTTACGGCGGCGTAAACAGTGCCGACCCTTACCGCCTGATTCCGAGGTCCCTTAGCGCCATGGAGGATTTAACACCTGCTTTTAGCAGGTGTGAAAATCCATGGCGCTAAGGGACCATGTTGTTAATTACGCCACCGTAATTTACGGTGGCGTAATTAACGCCTTCCCCACTCCCATTATGCCCTATGGGGCAAAAATGGGAATGGGGAAGGGTAAATGGGTTAATGGGGACTTACCGCCCCGCCAACCTCGGAATGGGGCGGTAAGTCCACCAACCACCATGGCGTAAACATAGTTTACGCCATGGCGGTAAAGGTACGGCCCAGGTGGTAACTTACCGCCTGGGTCGTAATGAGGCCCAATGTGTGGCCTCTGGTGGAATACAGGGCAATATGGTGGCTGGGTTTGGCACCACTGGAAACAAGGTATCACCACTGCATTGATAGCTCATTAGTCCTATACAAAATGCTAGACATCCTTTCCTGGCTTCTTCACAGGAGAAATATGAGTATTTCATATACTACTGGTTGTGACAATAATCCCCTGACTCAACAGAGATTCAATGACCTGGGTGATACCTACCTCCGCTTCAGGCTTCAAGGGGTACTGGTGTGTGCGGGGCAAGCTTTTACACAGGTCCACCTCTATATATTCATCTTGCTGTCTCTCCTGATATTGGAACATGAGGAAAAATGTTCATTCGCAAAGCAGCTCAATACGCCCCTGTGTCCACCAAACATGGCACCGGTACCCATTCCACGTTGCATTGCACATAAGGACCCTCCTGGTCCACTGGGATCACTAGTGCTTCCAGAGTCTCTTCCCCTCTTGGTTGTCAGAATCCATTTGAATTCCTACCTGAGCCTCGCGGGTCTCCGGGGACGAAAGGGTTAGTGTTTGGGTTTGGAAATGGTGGCATCAGCCCAGTTTAACTGCCTGTATTTGGACCTGTCCTCCTTGATGTGGCATCTGAACATTCTTTGGAATATTGTTCCCTTGTGGCCTCTGTGGTCTAAATGGGCTCTCATGCTTCCATTGGCCCTCCTGATTACAATAAATACAAATTAAAGGATTTAGTGCCATGGCACTAGGAGTTTGCTCGTTAATTCAATTTCCCTGTATTTGTTGCCCCTGTGCTCCCCAACCCTGTTGTTGATCAAACTCTCCCCATTGTCCTGGTTGCTGTGGTTGTCTCACATATCCACATATCCCCCTGCTGGGTTTGATAACTGTGCAGACCCACTAGGCCTCTGCATCTCCCTTTACCTCTCTGATGCCCTCCCCCCCTTCAACCTGATTCCCTGGATAATGTGCCGTTCCCTGAAGCTGTCCCTGCAACTGTCCCTAAGGACTCTGCATCTGCAACGACATGAGCTTGTACTCAAACGTTTCCTTCTTCTGCTCCTGGCAAATGGCAACATGATTTGCCACCACCACCAGCTCCACTAATGGCTTTGTCTCCCATCCTATTCACACATTCTGAAGCTGCATCTGTACCTTTAGGATTACACCCAAAACAAATAAGTTTGTTATAGCCGATTGGGCTGTTTCCTCCAGCTTTGTAATACCAGAGTGATGGGTGAAAACCGCCTTCAGTCTGTCAAAGTAATCAGTGGCAGATGTGCTCTTATTCTATGTACAGTTCAATATGTTTGCCCAATCAGTTTCTGGGGCACACCTATGCAACTGCTGCCACTATCCTTTTCCCCATCTGCACCAGTGTTTACCCTGTGGCTGGATCAGTGGCTCGTCAGGCCACCCATTCCACTAATCACTGTCTCATCTGCGGTTAGCATCACTATTCTCATAAATTGAATCATATCAGCACACAACGGGTTATAACACTGCATTACTGTTCACAGTTCCTCCACAAATCATTGGAGCTCTTCCCTTATAGTGGGGAAATTATTCAGCAGTTTCCTAAAATACCCAGATGTCCATGGTACATGGACCATAACGAAACCATGCTGTTGCTCTCAATCCTTATGACCAGATAGTACGTTTCCGAGGAGAGCTTGAAACGGGTGTGAATCCCTCCCATGTATAGTATCTCTCTTCATCACTGAGATGGAATATAAATGTGGCTACCCCCTCGACACCGATGCCGCAGTAGAGCCCACCTCGCTCGACCCCTGTATCCCCAGAGCTGAGGGCATCAAAGGAATCATCTCACCACAATTGCATCCTGCTGTGCCTCTGCTGGTCGTGGCCATGTAAGTGGTCTTACACTAGTGAAAAATTCAAGTCTATCTTCTGGCATCTCACTATCCTGATCTTCCCGGTCCTCCTCTGCCTCGTCTATCTCCATCGGCCCTTCCTTCTCCACTATCTAGGGGCACAGTCGAGCCCCTTCCATTCCTCTCCTACTTCTCACAAATTGTATTTGTGCCCTCAGTCGATCATTAATCTCACTCAGTCCTATCATTTGCCTGTCATTTCTCCTAGATGCAGCCTTTTCCAGCCATGTGGTGAATGCTCCCCATTGTACGGCTGGTATCTCTGTACCTTCTGCATCCAGAGCTCCTCTAGGGTCTCTCAGTTTATCCAAATTAAACGGTCCCTCAAACAGAAACTGAGTCTACCTGTTACGTCATTTCAAATAGTCCCATGAGTCCAAGTAGTGACAAGACAAACTGTTAAACTACCAAAACAATGGGTGGGCGACCCCTTTGGGAGTTCCTCTGTCTGTATTGATTGCCATTTTCGTTTCCCTATTTAAGTCTGCATTCACTCATCACATGCCCCATTACCCAGGTGGCCCTGCTCCACACTTTCTGTGACTCCACTCCTTTGTGGTCCTGAGAGTGAATGGGTTTACGTTTAACAACCAGAGACACTGTGCAGTGGTCCTCATAGGAATAAGGACTCTCACTGTCCACGCATCTGCCTATCCCTATTTAATACTAGGTTTACACTTTCCCCAAACTGATTACCCTAACCAGTACCTAGGCACTGCACCGAGCTAAGTCCCTACCCTGAGTATTTCACTAATTTAATCTCTGGATCAAAGAGAAACAGAATCACAGTCATAAAACAAGCAAAAACCATTACAAATACTATATATCCAGCCCAAAATATCTGTCCCATTTCAGCAGATCCCCTAAAAACATCCCATCCCGTGCTGCTGATTCCCTGGTCCCAAACGGGACTCTAGGAATTCTGTACAGCCCTACGTGCACTCTAACCAGCCCCGATATCCTCCTCTTCAAGGCCCCTATGGAGATTTTCAAGTGGTCTCCTACCTTATCATCAGGTCAGAGTCAAGGTCACTATCTATCAACGCAAATCAGAGAAAAGGGACTCAGTAGTCTTGTTGAGAATGGACAAAACAAGATATCATTTATGAATGGTTTGCAAACCGCATAAATGGACAGCACCCCATTCACCCACCACCCAGACTAACCCAATTCGCCTCAAACTCTCCTTCCCCATGGTCTAGCTCCTTACAATTCTTGTCACTTCCATTTGACATCTCCTGTCCCCCAACACACAACAATAACCCTTCTTCTATATCCCCATAGCCTGTCTTCAGTTTCTATCCCATCGCTCATCATCACGTGGTCCTCTGCACTGACGATGTCTGATGTCCACTTTCTCAGGGGCGGGGCCTAGGGCCACTGTCCCCTGACGACCTTACAGCAGGGAATAAGGCTCCATTGTACAAATCAGCATGAGCTGACAAAATCCAAGATGGAGGCACAGGTGGCTTTCACCCAATGCACTTAGAGCTTGTGAAAGCACTGTATCAGCAGTCCTAAAGCACATGTCTGACTAAGAGAACCCCCAGGGCAAGCATTGCCCAAAGCTAATAAGTGGTGATTTCCCTATCCAAGGTCCGCTAGGATTTAACAACAAATATTAAACACTTGGGCATCATATTATAGACGTATGACATTTCAGGTATTCAAATATAATCCCGAATTCCTCCCTTATCATCATTTACCCTTATAGCTATGCAATGTCCTCTCATGCCTTTATGGCGTCATTACAACATAAATCGTGCTGCCCCTCCCCCGGGGGTCATCAATGTTCACAAGGGTATCACTTTGAACCAAAATGGCTGGCGTAGTAGGTAGTTAAAGAGAGCAGAGTCAGTGCTAGAGTACGGTACATTTCCCTAAGAGAATATTTGAGTGAGTAACGCATACCTGGTGGTGAATGGGTAAGAGTGGGAGCATAAAGCAAGGACATGCACTGGAAGACCTAACACTATTTTAAAGATTGACAGCTTGAGGTCAATAGGCCAATAGTTACACATTTTCAAATGCTAGAGCCAATCAGTTGCACACTCCCATAGATCGTCACAATAAAGTCCACTTTATTCCTCTCCTCCTTGCAGGGCATCCTTTCCCATCGTTCAGTTCCCTCCACGTGACTCGTGAACTTCAGGTCATGATTCAAAAGGCAGGGGTGTGGCAAAACCATCAAGTCAATATGTGGAATTCCAGCCCAACCCAAGCTATATGAGCATCTCCACATCTTTCCCTATACTAACTAAAATAACCATTGCCAAACTAAAGGGCCATGAGCTTGTGGACCCCCAGGGCCAATCAGCTGAGACTGTAGAACCATCTGCTATGTGGCGTTGCTATGGGTTTCCGACACTTCATTTCGTTGCCATCACCCGCCCCATCCTTCTGCAGTCAGATTGATAGAGTTCAGACAACCACTGACGCGCTCGCAGGATGGACGGTCATTAGGCTTAACCGTGCACAAAGGGATGGGCCGCTCGAAGGAACGGGTGCATTTCACCTGCACTGCCCCTGCACAGCCAGAACCAAGAGGCTGGAGTGCGAAGAGAGCAGGAAATGAGTCATAGAGCGGGTCGAGAATTGGTGCAGCAGTTTCCAAGTTGGAAATCAACAGCTTCATGAATTACAATTGTTTTTCTGTTCCCCAAATTTCACCGATCCATTTTGTAAAACATGTAAAACTGCACACATGGTATCAGTGCTCTCATTGTGGGTTTCTGGTATCATGTGACGTCTGTCTGCCTACATGAAGCAAACATATTTCAATGATCCCAGCCCTTGAAACGTAGCCTGCTTCTGCTGCGTTTTAGACACCAATAATTAAGTCTCCTATTTATAATTTGGCAAACGATAATATAACTTTGGGATCCATGATGAATGCCTTTATACTACGGAATTTAAAGCAAGAATGATTAAACGTCTCTTTTAAAAGATGTGCACTCATTGTTGACGCACATCCTGTTAATCTACTTGTCACACCTGTTCCTTTCGCGCTCTATTAAGAGATGTAACAGTACATCAAAGACCCAGGCGGCTGTCAGTCAGAAGTAATCGGACCGAACCGCACTGACAATAAATATCACGGTGCAGGAAAAGATTCTTTGTTACTACTTCAAAGTTATTAAAACATTGTTTTAGAAGACGAGTTTTTCCAAAAGGGCCAAAAGGAAACATTCTCAAAACGTATACAAGCAGTAGATTGAAATTTTCTAGATTATGGAAATAATCATTCTGTAGTCAGGACTTGTTTCTCGGGTGCAAGGAGTGCTTAAAGCAGGATTTCCCCCCTCTTTAGCTGTCAACGAGTGACTCTGTGGCCAATTCACAGCTTTTGCAACACGTCCCCTGAATGGTTCCATGTACTAATGTCCCCGCAAAAATGTCCCCTGACAAAAAAGTCGTCGTTTTTTGCGGGGACATTATTACATTGAACATGCGGGGTACACCCCCGCAACCCCTGTTTTTTTTTAACAATGTGAGTAGGGAACATCCCCGCAACCCGTCCCCATACATAATGTCACCATATATAATGTCGCCAATGACTTTCCCTGTGACATTATGTATGGGGACATTATGGATGGGGACATTATGTATGGGGACATATGGATGGGGACATTATGAATGGGGACATTATTACCTGATACCCCCTGAATTTCCGGCGTGTACTACAACAGAGAGCTAAGAAGAATGTTTTGATAAGGTACATCATCAATATATTATATTGTTTCAGAATTAGGAAGTGGAGTCATACGTGACACTTTTCCCGCTAACTTAATGACAGAATTATGTTATAAATTAAATGAAGTATTCAGGTTTTTTAATTAAAAGGAATTGTTCCACCTCGCATATTCAAAAATAAAAATGGCTTCTTCCTTGAATCTGTATCTACATGTATTATCAGTTTGCGTATCTACTGCACAACGTAAATGAATACAATCTTTCTGGAATTAGACTTGCTAATGTCATCCCGAGTGGGGCGGGCATGCCAGCCTGATGTTAGCAGGAAGGTTCTTCCAGAGTGAGGGAGCGTAGCAGTGGAATACATGTTTCTTGGTCTTCTTCTTGGATTCCAGTCTGATTATATTTTGGCCCAATGGTGTTGCATGGACCTCCTGAGATGGTGATCTTTTCAGATAATTATTAGAGTGTAGGTGACGCAGGCTGCCTTGAAGTTGATGCAAGCTTAGAGTGCTAACTAGTGTCGTTTCTTGATAGTGGGCGAAATGTGGTTGAATTTCTTCAGTGGTGAGGTGTGCTGCAGGCGCTGGACAGCTTTCAGAGGGGTCAGAATAGTGGTTGGGACACCTGGAAGGAGGGCATTGCAACCATCCAGGTGGGAGGGCACCAGGGCCTGGATGACTGATCCGAAGTCTGAGTCAGGGGTGAAGGGTTTGATTTGGCACAGGAGTGAGAGCTGGTACCATGCTGTTTGTGTCTTCTTGGCGATGTGTGCTTTGAAGCAGTGTCGCGATCGATGGTGAAGCAGAGGGACTTTGCACAAGTGGTGGTGGGAGGAGAAGAAGCCAGGATACATCTGTGTCAGTCCGTTTTGAATTTGGGTGCATTTGGTTACACCCTCAAGGAGAATTAACCCTGTTTAGTAGGGTTGAGTTTCAGGTAGCCAGGCTTGAATGGTGGAGGGGCATTGTTTCTGTTAGTGACTGTCGTTGAGGTAGTTGACCTTCAGCTATATTTGTTTGTCAACCACATAATGGTGGATTCTGATGTTTAATTCGGCCATAATTGCTCCCAGTGGCTCTGTTTAAAGGAACATGATAACAGGGGCGAGGATGGAGCTGTATGGGGCACCACAGGTCACTGTGGTTTACTGGGATATGCAAACACCTATCTCGACGAGCTGCTATCCTTTGGTGAGGTCTTCTGCTCCCTGTTCTGGCCTCCTGTGAGATCCCTTCCACTGGGTTTTATTTAAAGTCCATGTATGCTTTCGTCTTCATCTCTCTCTAAAGCTCAATTTCCTCCTCAAAACTCCCACAACACAGTCAAAACCTTTTGGCTGGTATAATGTGCTGGCCTCAGCCCCTGGAACCACATTTTCTTAATCACGCTCAGGGGGGTTCTCATTTTATAACTTTGGATTTGGTTGGTTCAGGTGTACTCTTTTGTGCCTTCTCCACTGCCCTCATGGATCCACCGCTCACTGTGCAAACAGGCAGAACAAGCCTTGGTTAAGGTCAGGGCACCTTGAATCTCCATTTTGAGAACAGTGGTAATGGCGATGCAGCTGAAGATCTCTGTTCTTCATGCTCACACTGGGTATTATTCCGCGGCACATGTGAATCACGCATTAAAAAGGCATTTTGCTGCGTGCTTGTCCGTACAAACAATTTGATGAAGGGGTATTGTGTTTTTCCATTGTGCCATGGTTTGGCCAGATTCTAGCCCTTCCAGGACAGTTGCATCCATGGGAGTAATTTTAGTGGGGGGCAGGGGTGTTTGACCCCCCCCCCCAACATCCGTGGCATGCCATTTTGGACCCCTCATTTGCCAGGGCCCCCTTTCCTCTAGATGTCATGTCCCGCTCAACATTTTCAGCAACGTTACTCCACTGGTTGCATCTATTAGCAAAGAGTGGGCCTTTCTTCTGCAGCAGCCCCAGGGGTTTCTAGCCAGTAATCAGGATATTTTAGAGGTATTATGCATATGTCGGGCCATTCTTAAAGGTGCAGCGACACGCTCCTACCCAATGTGACGAGCCGCTGCCAAAAGACTGCAGCATAGTGGAGTGGGCCCTGACATCGTCCCCACATGGCCCCAGTCCCATCAACATGTGGCAGGTGGTGGCACAGATCCCCGGTGGCAACCTAACCCTCAACCAAACAAGTCAGGCAGGAGACATAATCAAAAGAGGCGAGCTGCTGCACTGTAAGACCAATAATGTGGTGATGGATGCATTACAAAAGTTTCATAACATAGCAAAATAAAACATAAGTAATGGAAGCAAACTGTACACGTCTGAAGGGTGCATTGCATCTATCTGAATCTCTACGCAATCGAGTTGTAAGATTGTTGGCAGATGGCTCAAAAACTGTACACCCGATGATGCCATAACTATTCAACTATTCAAAACCATGTCCATAACTCACAAATATCTCTCACTCACAGCCCGTCCCCCCCCTTATCTGGCAGACAGAATTACCAGGGTAACATCCTCCAGACCTATCAGGACCCAACACTCCAACCAACTTAAAATACCCACCATCAAAAGAGCCGGAGCAGGAGGGACCTGCTTCAGGTTCCTTGCCCCCAAGCACTGGAACGCCCTCCCCACTACCTTGCGCAAGGAAACATCCTATCCAGCATTCCGCAAATCAGTCAAAACCGAGCTCTTCAACTAGCACACTGGTACCATAGCCCACTCACCCTGCTCAGTGAGGAGGTCTCTGACCGCCTCCATCTGCTTTATGTTTTCTTGGCCTCCTTTTTGTCTCTGTACTGTTCATCTGTCTGGAAAAAGGTTCAATGTAACCAAGAACCACAGACAAGTGTCCTTGTCCTTTTGCTTTGTAACTAAGTAAGAACTGCTGCAACAGCGCCACGATGCCCCCAGGGCCGCTTTTTGCGCTTTATAATTTCAAAAAATAATAAATAAATAAATAAATAGCCCAGGGGATATCCCCCTGCTGAACCCTTCTACCTGTAGCAACATTCCAAGTAATGTACCCCATCCAATGGTATACCTCCCATCACCTAAGGACCCATCTCACCAATGTTAACTTCCCTGAATCTACTGTACCACGCTTTAATTGTACATTTATTTGCCTACGTATGGCTTTCTGCTGCTCGCTCAGCTAATTTTGTGTTCCAAAAATACACAAGAGAAAGTGAAAATATAAGATAAATGTGATAGAAACCACATAGATGTCAGTGAGATAGTAACAAGTGTGATATTGAGTGCACCTTAAAGTGAATACATTGGGTCACCAGTCATAGCACAGACATTATAGACAGGGAAATCTTACTTGAGAGAAGCTATGTTTCTTTTTATTTTTTTATTTTTATTTGTATGGCGCACAACAGCCCGTGGGCATTGCGGTGCTGTTACATAGGTAGGTAGATTCCTTAGTTACAGAGGTAAGACATGACATCAAGGATGTACATAGTTCCTTGGGTTACAGTGAACATGAGCGCATCAGAGTCGGGAAGGGCAGTAGTGCGACATAACATAGGGATGTATATAGGTCCTTCAGTTACAGAGAGCGAGAATACAAATGGGAAAAGAGTCAGGCAGGTGTGTGAGGTTAGTCAAACAGCCGGGTTTTTGAGGGTTATACGGAAAGCAAGGTACGATGGTTTATTCCTGAGGTGAGTGGCAATGCGTTCTATTGCCTGGCAGCAATGAAGGGGAAGCTGGCACTGCCTGCTTTGGCGCGTTTGACTATGGGGATAGTGAGTTGGTGAGAGTATGGTGTTCTGGTAGGTCCGGGAGAGTCTGCTCTGTTGACCCCTGTGACACAGCAACAAACCCAATGAACGATCCCATGACTCGGTAACGTCGCAGGACCCATGTAACATTTTAGACAATGCAGTCCATGCTGTAATTGAATTGTAAATGAACCAGCACTTTCTGACTCCAAGGTCCCAGACAAATGTAACTACTATAGTCGTGGTTTGGAGCAGTATACAAGCATATTGACATAACATAACACAGGGATTGCACCCTTATTAAATAACACAAAAGGGCTAAAGGAGTATGGAATGGAAGCTGTGCAGCGCAATGCAAGTGGTTATGATTCATTCCATCACCACTTTCTGGTGTCTATTGTTAGTCTTCCTATACATGCCCAAACACAAGTCGATTCCTCGCTGTGCCTAATGAATTAAGCTGTGCCTCACTGATGAGTTTCAACAAGGCCAAAACATGTCCGCGGTGCCCTGCATGTCATTACAATGGGGAGATGGCCCAGCAATTCAGGCTGGACTGTATGGTCAGGATTGATTTGCATATGGCTGGTCTCCTTTTGTACTCGCGCAGATGGTGTAAAAAGGAGGGAATAGAAACTTTCCAGAGCAAAGCTTTCTGTCCATCACTCTTTAGTGTCTATTGTGAGTCATGTTGAGTACCAGAAGGTCTTGATGTCAGATGAAAGCACCAGTACTCAGAATGTATGGACAGATAAAAAGGGAAGGGACACTATTATGAGCTCATGGGCTGCAAAATGACTTCTCACAGTCCTAGAACTCAGGGAGAGTGGGCTGCTCCCTCTATTCTGCCGTAGCTTCTTCACTGGCGAATGGCGAAAAAATGTAACCCTCAACCGTCAGTGCAACCGACAGTGCAGGAAGTGAAGACACACACATCCCTCCGCGGGGGTTTGGGTGGTTGTCCACTTGCACAATCACGTCCCTAAGCAGAGACGTTGGTGGGGGGGCTGAGCAGGGACGTAATTTAGGGGTCGCCAGAGGGTCGCCAGTGGTCTCCCTTGTGACCTCTGAGGTCCCCCCTGCGACCTCTAAAAAAAAATACAGATTTTTGTGTGTAATGCAAGCTCCTGGGCTATGGCCAGTACTATGTGGCTCTTTACCTCTGGAGTGGCTGGCTGAAGTGCCCTGGGAAGAGACTGTACAAGACTACGGAGTAAGTTAACGTGTGATTTAATTATCATAACAAGTATATATAGACATTAGGGAGGAGGGAGATTGTACATCCTTCAGTCCGGCTGGCAGCAGTTTATCTTCAACCAGTCCTCCGCATTCCATCTCGCCACGTCATCTCGATAACACGCTCCCAGCTTCACATGCTGGCTTCTCGTGCTTCTCATTCTTCTCGTTCTCTCCTATCCAATAGTATGGATATTACACATCTCCCTTCCTTTATATACAATAATATAAAACACCAAAGGTGTTGACACTAGCTTATATACAACTTCACACAAAGGCCCTCATTACGACCCTGGCGGAAAGTGACTGACCGGACCGCCACAGCGTAAATAGCGTTTCCGCCATTGCACGATGGAGCAAAGTGCGGCTCATTCCGACCCATCGGGCACGAGCACCACGCCATGGCGGAAGTGCAAAGTCCGCGATGGCGGAAATGACCCCAAAACGGCCCACACCGCTGCTGTACGGCGCCCTAGGTGCAATACCGCCACCCATCTCAGCGGACACCGCAGTGAGCGCCAACCGGAAAGTACGGTGACCGTAAATATACGGAAACGGAAGTAAAAGCATGGTCCCGGAACGGGAAACATCACGCCGTACACCTATAAAACCACTAAATCCACACAACCATTAAAAATACTACCCTGAGACACATCCCAACCCGTCATCCACCCTAGTGAAACCAAGAAAAATGGGAAAAGTAGCGAAGAAAGCGTGCGACCGCAAGCGGCAGGTCCACTTCTCCCGTGAGGAACTCACCGTACTCACAGAGACCCTCCAGGAGAATGCAGCCGCCGTCTTCTCCACGCAAATGACCAGGACGGCACTTGCGAACAAGAAGGCCATATGGGCCCTGGTGGCACAGCGGGTAAGTGCGGTGGGGACCGCACCCCGCAACCCACAGCAATGCAGAAAGCGATGGGACGACCTGCGGATACGCGTCCGTAGCATACTTTCTGCCAACCGCAACATTGCCACAGCCACCGGGGGAGGATCGGAATCACCCATCAAGTTGACCCCCTGGGAAGAAATCTGTGCCTCCACCATAGGAATGGAGAGCATAGAGGGAGTCGGAGGGATGGAGAAAGGAGTGCAGACATCCGAAGAATCAGGTAGGTGGCCCAAATAAAACAATGCCAAAACCACAATGTCCAATCATGTGAAGTACCACGTGCCCACATAGTGCAACAGTAACACATGTCCAGGAGAACGTCCACATACATAGGCCTGATAGCACACTTCAAAACTCACATCAAATACATAAATAATTACAAATCCTAAAAACACCCTCTACACGTGCAGCAGGCACACCCTAACTGCAGGCTGCCAAACAACTGCACCCTCACTCCACACACAAATGAAACCACCTCCAAGGCCCCGACCCAAATCACCCTCAGGTACCACCCCAATGCATGTGATACATTGCCATTCCAATTCCCACAGACCCATTAATAACGCACGCCCTCCCTTACTCCACCACAGGGTCCGATCCAAACGACGTGCTCCAGGACACCCCTACCAGCACACCTGCAAAGAGGGCCAAGACCAACGGCCAAAGACCCTCCACCTCAGCTGCACGCATCAAGACACGGCAGCAGCACAAATCAAGTGGCAGCACAGAGGAGGGAACTCCAACAGGCACCCCAGCAGCCAGCATGCCCACACCACCACCACCACAGGTCCCCCCAATGGATGCCACAGTAGGCACTGCTTCTGGTGGCAGCAGCACCATAGGTGACACTGCATTAATGGCAGCATGCTCCGACACAGAAAACGGGGATGTCGAAGTCAGATCCATCCATGACCTGTCCCAATCCCCCTGTCTGTTCCATCCCGTACACCATGAGGATACCACGCAGGGGCACCCACAAGATGACGACTGGCCATCCCCCACAAGCCCTGTGGCAGGGCAACATGACGCGAACAGCCACTCTGTGACACCACCGCAAATGGCCATGGCCCAGCAGAGGCAACAGTCCCTCGACCAGTTAATCGTGCAACAGCAGCAACTGGCCACGCTCCTCAAGGACCATGCCGATGAATGTGGGGGCACTAAGGCAGATATAGAAACATCAACTGAGACACTTAGGGCAGAAATGGAGAGAAGTACAGAGACATTAAGGGCACAAATGGAGAGTAGCACCGAGAGCCTGAGAGTCCAAATGGAGAGAAGCACCGAGAGCCTGAGGGGGGAACTGCATGCGACGTCCAAAGACGTATGTGCCGAACTTGCCGCAGTGCGCCGTGTGCTCACTGAGCTCTCACAAACCCTTAGGGACATGCATGGACGTGAGCAGGCAGAGACATCATCCGTTGCAAGTTCCGTCCAGGGCAGCCCCCAACGTAGATCTGGGAGGAACCTGCGCTCCACAGGCAGGGGTGCCCCTGATACCCGCAGAGGGGGCTTGCAATAGTGACTGCCCACTGACAATGAGCATCTCTGGACACTGGTGTTCGGGGGGGAGGTAGGAGGGTGGAGGGGGGGTGTTGGGCTCACTTGGGTGGCGGGTCGATAGGGTGTTTAACATGATATCACATATGCCATAAACAATGCACGATCAACCAATGAGATGTGTGGACATTGATCTTTGTGTACGAGGCCATCATAGGCGTACAGTCCATATTGTGCATGTACCAGACACACACAGTGCCACGAGTCCCGTGTCCATGTATCAGCCACCAGGCGTGAGTGCTAGAAGCATGCATCTATGAGATGCTGACGAATGTCACGGCCCTCCTGTGCCTCGCAGACTCCTTGAGGTGCTGCCACATCCCCACCCTCATCATGACCATCTTCAGGTGCTTGCAGTTCTGCGTCAGGGGGCATGGGCACATTTCTACGTACGCACATGTTGTGTAGCATGACACATGCCATCACCATCTACGCAACCTTCACATGGCGGTACAGGAGTGCCCCGCCAGACCTGCTGAGGCACCGGAAACGAGTCTTCAGTAGGCCGAATGCCTGTTCTATGACTACACGGGTACGTGAGTGGGCATGGTTGTAGTCCACCTCATGCTGGTCCCGTGGGTTCCGGACTGGTGTGAGGAGCCATCTCTTCAGTGGATATCCGGCATCACCTGTATGTGGACGATAAACGAATCATGTGGAATGCCATTGCTACGTACGCACCCCCCCCCCCTTCCTGCCAGGTCATTGCACCTGTAGCCAGGATCTGTTCCCTGCGTGTTGCTCCATGTAGCGTGGTATTGTAGAGTTCCTCAAGATCATAGAATCATGGGTTGATCCAGGGAATCGGGCACAACAATGTGTAATGATCCTGTTGGAGTCACACACCATTTGTACATTCAGAGAATGAAATTGTTTCCGGTTGCGGTACTGGGCCTCCATGGCATGTGGGACGACCAATTCCACATGGGTGCAGTCGATGGCACCAATGCAACCCGGTATGCCGGCAAGTGCATGGAATCCCACTTTTGTGTTCGTAATTTCCTGCTCCGAGCGTGGTAGAGAGATATAGTCGTCTGCGTGCTTCAGGAGGGCATCGAGCACTTGCAATAGTGTCCGTGAGAACAGTGGCTGTGAAATGCCATGCAACTGTCCGACTGTGTGCTGGTAGGTGCCTGTGGCCAGGAAGTGGAGTACAGACACCACCTTCAGTAGGGGTGGGATGGCGGTTGGGCTATCTATCATGCTGACAAGGTCAGCCTGTGTCATGTCCACAATGGCGGTTATGGTGTCCCGGTCCAAACGGTAGAGGGTGTGGATCTGCTCATCAGTGAGGTTGAACGGATGTGCTCGGAGGCGTGGGATTGCGGGCTGCCTGCGTGGTGGTTGTGGCTGTGCTGGCGGCCCTTGCTGGCCCTGCCTTGCCCTCCTCCTCCTCCTGCGTCTCCTCCGTGCGGCCGGTTGTAGTTGGTGTTCGTCTTCTTCTTGAAGTTGGAGTACCTGCAGTGCTATCAGGTCCCCCAGGGCCAACATAGCTAGTCCTGCCGGTAGCATTTCGGAGTGGTTGTGGGAGGAGACTGGGTGTGCAATTTATGTGTTTTCAGGCTGTATGGCCTCCACCTGTGGTGATTCATTCCACCTGTGCAAGCTGCTCTCCCCTTTGGGCGAGCACGTCCCGCACACAACGCTGCAATTCGACGAATGGCATCTTGCTATTACAATCATGTATTTGTACCCGATGGCAGTGTAACATTGGTTGATATGTTCATTCGGCTATGGTCCCATTGTTTCACATACTATCTTTGCAGTCGCGAACAGACTTGTGAAGGGTCAGTGGAACGTAGTACTCGAGTAACGGTGGACCCTCATGCATCACTGTACCGAGGTTCAACGACGGGCGGGGCGTCCCATTTGTGAGTGAAGGCAGTTGCCATTTTCACACACAGCCGCACTAGATGGATTAATTTGTGATTTCAAGCGGCCACAGATGCCTTTTCGACGTGATGTTGCAAATGAGGAATTCGAAGGGCGGCGCTTTCGGTTTTCAGCTAGCGGCGAGGAGATGCCCACAGGTCTGACTGCAAATATAACGTTCTATTGTTCAATGTCCTTGGGACAGGGGCCATGGCGAGGATGCAATGATTGATATGAATAGTTTGGGATGCGCAATGGCGAAGTGGACGATGAGGCCGGACGTTCCCAAATACATGTTACTTCACAACACTGGAATTACGGGCTGGGGCACAGTGGATTTTGCAGGCTGCATAACGCACAGACTCAATGGAAATTTCACATGTTATGTGAGTATGGAAACAGGCGTTTTCATTACGGGATGAGGGAATGATGAATGGATGCATGGACAGATGAATTGATACAGAGTTTGCCATGTACAGGGCTTCTTGGAATCTGTCTGCCTCCCCTGCGCTATGTGATGCAGGGCTGCCATAGTGGGACCATCGTCTATCTGGCCTTGTTGAGCCCTCCCTGTCTCGACGCGCCGTCAGACACTTGTGTCTATGCACGTTACCAATCCCATCTGATGGATTCTGTTTTAACAGACGCATGCACAGGTACACTCGTTTGTGATGGTGTTTTCACCTCGATATAGATAGTTATGATTCGCAAGTGGTTTTTGGGTGGTGATGATCCTTTGGAGTGGGCTAGCATGCATATGGCTGTGGATTTGGTGTGATCATTAAAGTGAGTAATTCAAATGTAGTTCTGATGGCCATACTATTCTTTTTCATTTCATTTGGTTGACAGGTATCTCCTCCCCTTTTGCCACTGCCATCTGTATGCCACTCCTGCAGATGGATTTTACTCCCGACACCTGCTGCTTCGTGTTAATCAGTGGAGCAGCATTACGATCTTATGGGACGATCGCCAATGGGCCACATGCCCTTACGCAGTACTAGTGGCTAGGAGCAACATTTCGGCCTTTCAGCTGGACTAGTGCCTCCCTATTGGGACGGCCCTGCGGTTCTAGGCGCTTCCATGTTGCCTTTTCGTACGAGAATGTAGCCCCTGTGTACCATGAAGGAACAGGGCGTCACACAAGAAGTAGCTGGTCATTTATTGTGGATGCAGCCCACAATGGTGAAATGTGTTTTGGAGTTCATGGCCTAATGGCTGTATGGGCTTGGTGAATTTGTTGTGCATTAAATTTCTATTCTGATATGGACCGTGTAGCGTTCTTCTTTGCAAGTGATGTGGCATATTCCTATTTGGGGAGCGATGTATTGTGAGGAGATCTGCATTGGGTTCCAGCTTCGGAGTATAGTTGCGTGGTACTGTGCTGGGCGCGTTTGCCTACGAAGCCCAGTGAGGTCAGGGATGAGGGCTGCCAATATGACTGTTTTAATGATGTCATGCTCAGGGGCGGGGGATTAGCTTTTGTGTAACAGATGCCGGTCAGCCAGGTGGATTGGTGGAATGATGTGATTTTCGGAATATTGCTGGTCACAGGTGCCTGTGTTTGCGTGCGTTTCTTGGTGGGAGACTGAGGTCATGTCCATTGGGATGGCTTCTGTATTCGTGCCATCTGTGCCCTGCAGCTCCCATTGGCCCCTCTTGAGATTCATTTGTTCGTTGGCAGGCATGGATGACTAGTACATTTCACTGGTTGCATTGTGTGACTTCATTGCACCTACGGGGAGTTGTACAATGTGGCCAGGGAGCGGTGTACAGGCACTCAGTGGGGCTGTTTACGGTTGGTTCGCGATGCCGTACTTCTCACCATGGCGGAATGGTACTTTCCGCCGTGCTTGATGGCGTTAGGTGCATGTCCGCTAGGGTCAGAATTCGCGTACCGTTGCGCCATGGTGGTAATTACGGTTTGGCATGGCGCGCGCGCGCGTACTTGGTGCAGTTAGCGTTGGCGTTCACTACGGTGTCGCTAATGGCATCGTACTTTGCGGTGACGGGTCATAGTCGCACCGAGCGCTATTCGATGGCGGTATTGCATTTCCGCCATCGTTTTTCGATTTCCGCCAGGGTCGTAATGAGGCCCAAAGTCCTCCATCCTCCTGGGCTTGCGAATTGTTCTCCCACTTCTGGATTTGCAGGACAGCTCACTGATGCGACTGGGCAAGGAAATTACTTCAGATTTGTTGGATCTCATCACTCGCACATTCTTCATCCCACATACAACATTCTGATCTTTCTTATTCCCTACTTCTCTATGATCCACTTTCCTTCCCTCCTTTTGCTTCCTCATTGTACTACTTCTGCCCCCATCAGAACGTTTGTTGTCATCACATATCCATACTCTTTCCACATTCCAGATTCTGCCATCCTCAGTTCTGACAGAATGTTTGCATGCTTCCAACACTCTGATGGGCTTGGACCATTTACAGGGACCCTCTCTGAGCACCGGGGGTAAATTAATTCTTACCATTTTCCCTACCACAGTACTTTCATCATACTTGCCCATGGGTCTTTTCTCATCATAAACTTTTTTGTTTCTCAATTGTGTATTTCTTATATTTTCACACACCAACCCAAAGTCCTTGTTGACTCTATTGTTCTCACTGCTCAACCATATAGGCGCTAATTTGGTGTGCGCCTTTCTACCCCTACTTAACTCAAACGGGGAAAGACCTGTAGTCGAATGGGGTGTAAATCGATGTGCAACAATTCTCTCCTTAACTGCTCTTTCCCAATCCATGACGTTAGACCATGCCAATCTAATGGTCTGTTTCAACACTTTGTTAAAGCGTTCCACAGTACCATTTGTCTGAGGATGGTAAATGGCACTCCTTTTATGTAATATCGAATACTTTTTGCAAAATTCTTCCATATCTTTAGACCTAAATTGTGTACCATTATCTGTCAAAATGCTACTCGGGTAACCTTCCCTTTCACATATTTCAGATAAGAATTTGATCACTGTATTACTAGTAATTTTTGGTGCAATAAGTACTTCAACCCACCTAGTGAGAAGGTCAATTAGTACTAGACAATATTTTTGTACACCAGCACTGCATACTGGGCCTAACACATCCATTCCCACATCCTTCCATGCCTTATCCGGTATTTCAGTTACAACCATAGTTTGTTTTACTCCCACACAACTTTTATCATTATTATTGCAAAGGATACAATCCCTAATGTGTCTCTCAATTTGCAGGTCACATCCTGGCCACCAGTAGTCATTTCTTATGCGTTGTTTAGTTTTCACCATCCCTTGGTGTCCTTCATGACCTAATTCCATGACTCTTCTTCTCAGGCTGGTAGGCGGGATTATCTTGTCTCCTCTCATAACTATGTCTCTATGTATATGTAATTCCTCAGCAATAGGCCAATATTCTGAAAGATTGGCTTTCTCAAACAACGCTTTATTCCATGGAGCTTGACTGCATATCAATCCTTTAAGATTGTCCATATCACTGTCACCTTTTATGGCATCACTCCATTCCGTCCTTGAAATAGAAGTGGACTCAATATTAAGAACATTTTCAGTATCGTCATCCTCATCTGTAGTTTCTGATGTATTAGTCAAACGTGACAAACAATCAGCTGTAATGTTTTTTGTACCTGGTACATATATCACCTTACAATTATATTCCTGAAGTAGTATCACCCATCTTCTAATCCTGTTGGATACCTTGTCCAATCCCTTGGACATAATAACATGAACCAACGGTTTGTGGTCAGTCCGGAATTCCACTTCACGTCCCCAAATAAAGCTCCTGAACTTTTCTGCCGACCACTTAATTGCCAAAGCTTCTTTTTCTATTGCTGCATACGATTTTTCAGCACCCCTAAGAATTCTTGAAGCAAATGCGATTACCATCTCTCGTCCTTCATGTTCCTGAGTGACGACAGCTCCTAATCCAACATTGCTGGCATCTGTGGTAATTATGACTTTCTTATCACTAATGAAATTTTTTAATGCTGGAGCCTTATCAATTGCATTTTTGATAAATTTAAATTCTTCCTCGCATTCATTGTTCCAATCAAAATTCTTCTTCTTATTGGCTTCACGTAAAGGAACAGTATGTACAGCAAAATCACGAACAAACTTAGAGTAGTATTCTGCCATACCTAAAAATGTACGTACTTCATCTTTGTTACTTGGTCTGGGCATATTCTTGATTGCATTGACCAGTTGTTCCTTTGGAGATATTCCTTCGGCTGATATCTTATGCCCTAAATATTCAATTTCAGCACGGTCAATTTTGCATTTTTCTTTACTTAATGTCATTCCTGCTGCAAACAGTCTACCATACACATATTTCAATCTTTCATCATGAAGTTCTTTATCATTAGCATAAATCAAAATATCATCTTGGAAACATACCACTCCTGGCACTCTTTCAAATAGCTTATGCATAATCTTCTGAAAGACGGATGCTGCTGACACGAGACCGAACGGCATCCTCCTAAATTGGTATAATCCATCTTGTGTAATAAATGCCGTAAGATGCTTTGACTTCTCATGTAACTTGACTTGATGATATGCTGACGTAAGATCAAGAGTGGAGAAATGACTCGAAGGTCCAATGGTAGATATAAGCTCTTGAATATTAGGCAGGGGATGCCTATCTGGTATGATACATTTATTGAGTTCTCTCAAATCAATGCAGATTCGTAATTTTCCTGATTTCTTCCTGAGAACTACCAAAGGTGACACCCATTCACTAGCATTTATGCTCTCAATTATGCCTTGACTTTCCATGAGCTTAATCTCTCTTCTGACTTCATCTCTCATGGAAATAGGAATGTTCCTTAACTTCTGTACAACAGGCGTATGATTGGATTCAATTTTTATCTCATGCACATATCCCTGAAGACATCCTATCCCTTCACGAAACACTTTTGTCATGGCATCTTGAGAAGTATAATTCTTCACTTCAGTACTATCTGTCCGTTTGTTCAATTCATCCTGAACAACAAACACAGATTCTTCAGCAATGGAATCAATTTTAACTTTTAATTTGCTTTGATGTGTCCAGCTTAATAGGGGAGTTTGACCTGAGTCAGTGATATAGATCTTTCCATTGGCTCTTCTTCCCTTAAATTTCAAATTTCCCCAAAACCATCCTATGGTATCTATTTTTACACCACCATATGCCCTGGGTTTAATATCTGTCTCATGTAGATATTCATGTCTTTTTTTATCCCATAGCTGTTGTGGTACTAATGTATACTTCGCTCCTGTATCAATCATCATGTCAATTTCAACACCATCAATATGAACTTTGGCCTTGGGACTGTCTAATACTCTTTCATCTTCATCATCCATGACCACAAAGACACATTCTTCCCCTTCATCTTGATCACTGCGGTCACTACTTGAATTCCCACCAATCCAGTTGGTGGACATGCTACGAAATCTGCAGCACTTGGAATAATGTCCCTTTCCTTTGCAACTACTACATATGATCTTCATTGCTGGGCATTCAGGATCATCTGCCCAATGATTTGCACTATCGCATCTGTAACATCTGCCTTGACGTTTCTTTCTTGAGTTGATATTGAAATTTTCTTTCCTGCCATAGTTGCTTGGAATGTTTCTCTGATTAATTTTGTGCTTCCCTTTGTCCAGTGATGATTGATGTGACTTATTGTACTCTTTCTTCTTTATTCTGGAGTTGGTCACCATAGCTATGGATTCTTTTTCATCAACATTCTCACATGTTAATTTAGCATGTTTCAGACTGCTTGCTTCTAATTTGACAGATTCCATCTTGTTCTCCAGTTCTTTGACACATTCCTCAGTGTGCTCCACTTCTTTTGCTACCCTAATTACAATATCTAACGAAGGATCATTTTCCGACCATAGCTTCTCTCTTACTTTAGTACTTCTGCATTCCAACATGAATTGGTCTCTTAGCCTTTCATCTAATTGTTCATTGAAGTTACAGGTTTTGTCAAGTTTACGTAAAGCAGTCACATATTTTTCAACACTTTCTCCCTCCTCCTGTGTTCTTTTGCCAAACTTGTACCTCTCCAGAATAATACTCACTTTTTTTTCATAGTGTTTGTTTATTTTCTTTACTGTGCGTTCATACTCATTAATATTTACATCTTCATCAGCAGTAAGTTCTGGTAAAGATTCATATTTTTCTTGACCAGCAGGTCCTAAACAATGCAATAATAATGATTTTCTTTTGTCAGCACTGCAATTTGGTCCACACACTACACCGCATAGTGTTCAAAGGATCGTATCCATCTTTTCCACGGAATGATGGGTTCATCTGTATCAGGCATAAACAATGCTGGAGGAGGCACACTACTAAATGCCATCACTGCCCACTGTTTATGATGTTTAATCCACCTATAGTTAACGTGGTTTAATATAAGGTTCACCAGAGAGCTCCTCAGTGAATATAAATTAGTACCAGGTAGATTGACTAAATGGTGTCCTTTATGTTTATTTACATCGCTCCATATATTATTATTGCTTTTAAATTATTTGACATCCACATTACTCTGAAAAACTTAGTTGTTTCCTTGCAATAACACGTCTCCTGAGTAAGATGAACACTTCATATATGACTAGTCCAAACCGCTTGCAGCATTTCCTTTCTCAATGCTGTTTGGTTTATGCAGAAAATTGATGTGTATGTCCCTTTAAGACTAAGTCATTCACACGCATGCGTGTGGAAATCCAGGAAGTAGTTGGGCCTAATTGAACAGTAATTCACGGAGAGAAGATGGAGTCACGGCAGCCCAGCACACACAAAGATACTCCGTATATATATAACATTAATGAACGTTACCGTTTGACAATTCGGGCCGCTGCAACACTCGGGGCTGAGCGGAGCGGCCTATGATGTCAGATGGGTAGTGTAAAACAGCATCCTCGTCGCCATTTGAAGTGCCCTGGGAAGAGACTTTACAAGACTACGGAGTAAGTTAACGTGTGATTTAATTATCATAACAAGTATATATAGACATTAGGGAGGAGGGAGATTGTACATCCTTCAGTCCGGCTGGCAGCAGTTTATCTTCAACCAGTCCTCCGCATTCCATCTCGCCACGTCATCTCGATAACACGCTCCCAGCTTCACATGCTGGCTTCTCGTGCTTCTCATTCTTCTCGTTCTCTCCTATCCAATAGTATGGATATTACACTGGCTTTCTTGTTCAGGCCCCTTCAAAAAATAAGAAAAATAAGAACAGGAGTGCCAAAAGTTTAACACTTTCAGCACTGACCCCAAATAAGAAAGAATAGGAATACCAAATAATGTGTCTTTCTGGAATTCTATACAATAATTGCTAGACTCATTAAAGGTTTATTTCAGAAACACTTCACGGGGTGAGTCACTGATTTAGTCTGTTCTTAAACGCCTCAACTCAGCCTTTCATCCTCCTGAGGTTGATAAATGAGTACCAACACAGTTTGGGTGATAGTGGGTGTATATTTTTTCTATATAAAGTGCTATATAATAACACATTATCATTTGGTCATTTGGTCATGGACGTCTGCTTGCATTCACAGTAATTTGCTAATATAATATACACACTGATCTTAACAATACATAAGGCGATCCATTTTTGTATGAAATGTACATCACATTATAGTGATATCGTAACCATATTTTTCGTAGTGGACAATGCTATCTGATGCCACTTCCTGTTTTGTCAACGGGTGAAAGGTCATGATCCATCGCTACCCGTGATATCACTTCGGGGTGGGGTCAAATGACATCACTTCCTGTGATGTCATCAGGGGGTCAAGGGTCGTGTGATGTCACATCTGCTACCCCTGGCATTTTGGTGAAATTACGTCCCTGGGGCTGAGGGGGGGCTATAGTCCCGGGTCTTTTGGTCTTTTGGTTGTTGCCCCGGATTGAAGCTCAGGGGCTACAACCAAAAGGCTAGAGTCCCACCAGTCCCGACATTAGCTTAGCACCTGATCTTTTCCAGACCTAACAACACCCCTGTCCCTAAGAACAAGATATTTTATCTAAAACGTTGAACCAAATTGGCATGAAGCTCATAGCTTTCACGTGCGGCTCTTAAGAGGAACAGAGGGGCATTGCAACATTGGCTGTGATTATTTCTCTTGACACAAAAGGACCAAGAAAAGGGTCTCAAGCCTGAGTGTACCCTTACGTATTCACACAATAGAAGACTCAGGTTGATCGATTCTGTAGGGATATTTGCACAAAATGTTTAATTTTTTTATTTTTAGTTCGCCCTCTAGAGAGGTACTTGGAATTACTTTAAAAAGACTGCTTCATAGATGAAAAAATGATTTTATTCGGTTTCTCTATCCACAGGGTATAAAAAGGAGGTACAGATAGTTATATTTCTATTGTGTACTGATATTCCTTTGTTTTTTTTAAAAAAGGATAGTGTTTCAAATCTCCAGTGTTTCTCTTCTGTTGTGATCTTTCTCATAATTTTCCTTAATTTTCAGAATCCAGTTTGGAAGGTTTTTGATGATTCCCATCTTTTTTGTGGGGAGTCATAAATCAGGAGGCCCGGATGAGTTTTGAGTTCATTATCTACTCGTCTGAGACTCTTCCTGATATTTGAAGCCTACCGGTTTCAGTGGCACAGGGGCCACATTCATCAGGGCTGGACAGACACTTAAAGGTTAATGTGTCAATGTCTAGGTAGCTGGTTGGATAGTGCCAGGGGATCCCACCGATTTAGGGAGACTCTGAAAAGCTTGCTTTACTTGGGGTTCCATCTGCTTCATAGCTTGCAAGGCATAGCGACCTGCAAATCCGGCGACAGCTATAGTCAAGCCTGCTGCTACCACAGTACTGGCCATGAAGCTGTAGAATAGGCCTGAATCCACCGAGTTTGTCACACACCTCTCTCAGGTTAGCATCTAGATCCAATCCGAGAAACTATTATTTCTCCACATCCACAAGCAATGACCTAACAATCATGTTCCCGCATGAGCGCGCAGACACGCGCACACTCCCCTGCAAGGTTGTGACAAACATTCAGACCCACCAACACAGGCACACGCAGCCCACACCAACACAGACACACGCGGTCGCCCCATGTGATGTATCTGCTTACATTGACATTAACATTAACATTGTCACAAGTAGGATGTTGTACAAAGAATTCATGTGATATAGTACTAAAACTATGACAAACATCCTTTTGAAAGTAATATATAAAATTATAAAAAATGCTATTATTCGAGCAACCAACAAAAACGGATCTAAGTCTGAATGTAGCGAGTGAAAGAGACCTTTGCGGAAGCCGTCCGCAAGGGCACTCTTCCACTTTCCCCCTTCCACTTGTACATTTAGAGGGTCCCTGCTGCCCTCCCTTCCCTCTACGTTGCCCCGCAGGAACAACTCCCCACACCTCTCTCCCGGCATTCCCCCAGTCCTCTTACTTACCTAACGGTCCCCCCTCCTACTTCATTCAGGTCTCCATTCTGCTGGACCTACAATTAAACCATAGCTAGGAATGAGAAGGGGCACAATTTAATAATATTTAACATATATACTAGCCCATGTGGGGATAACCCATTGGCAAGATTATTATTAATGCAAGAGCTAATCACTGGGTGGGACAGTTCAATAAACCCCATATCCTGTTCTTTGGAGATTTCAACTTGCAATTTGAACCCCCTCAGAGAGCTATGGGGGTTGTGTGACGAGCAGGATTCGGTATGGAAGATGCCCACTTTGGAAGCAGATTATCCCCCCAAATACACACACATGCCATGGACTTCTTTGGTCATGGAAGCCCCTCTGGGATCGACTATATTCTAATATTAGCTAGAGATTGGTTGACAATTTTGCTTTCTTGGACAGAAGGGAAGGTGACCAAAAGCCCTTCATTGTGTCATACCCTCTGCTCATTCCACTAGTGAACCCAGGTTCCCTTCAGCCTGACTGACCCCACAACCCCCACAACTCACTTCACGCAACTCTCGCGGTTTTAGGGGCTCACGTTGGCAATCCGGTTTGGCCCGCGGATGGGCGCAACATCGGCCCGAGGTTTGCACCCTGCATTCACGCCTACAACCTTTTCTTCATTGGCAGTTGCCCTGGAGACTAGGAAGCAGCAAGCTTCGAGGAACGCATCCTCGTCGCGTTGCCATTTCCATCCATTCACGTGACCCAGAGTCTCGGTCACGTGACGCGATCTCACGTCACGTGACCCGGAAGCGTTCAGTACAAAAGCCGTAATTCGCTTTCGTACCGCACTTCACAGCTGTTTTTCTTTCGGAAACTCTGTTTGGCTCTGGTGCTTCCTGCATTTGCTCTTGGAACTTGTACCCGGCTTCGTCTCACGGATTGTGTTTGGATTACCCTTGGCTTTGAACTGGAACTTCGAAATTGTTACTTTGCCTGCCGACTTCGGACCGTTTTATGGACTTGCTTTTGGATTGCCCCTGGCCTTCGTCCTACTGACTCGGAATTCTACGGACTCTCCTGCTATTACGTGCTCTTGCCAAGTACTAAGGAACCCGCTCCAGGAACGAGCCCAGGTGGGGTTTCTTGGATCTGCAGTTGGCTTTCCTACTGCTTCGTGGCATCTTGAACCTGTCCGCGTGAGTCCTGGAACCCTTCCACACCCCTAGGTTTCCCTCAGTTCTTCTGACAACACTTGGTAAGGTCTCTTGTTTTACCTACCTTTGCACGAGTTATTCCTGCTTGCCTGGTATTTAACCTACATTTCTTTTCAGCCTCATTGGGGATTCCAGCACTCGGCAGAGTCGGACTTCTCCACCTGTGGCCTCAAGGGTTATACAGGGAGTAGATTTATATCTCCCTGTGTGACAGTTGGGGACGGAGGTCTCATATCTACACGACGGTCAAGGTCTAACAGACTGTGAAGCCATTGTCGTGCCGGATATGGAGGGCGCCGCGGAGGACCCCATGGCTGCTGTAATCCAGGCAATCACGGTGCTTTGGGCAGACATGGTTGCTGCTAATACAGCAATCCACCAACGTCTTGATCTATTACAAAGTGCCCAGCATCCCCTGCCCTCTGATCCGGAGCTCGGGGACGCTGTCCTACCACCCCCACTGCCCGTAGTCCCGAACCCAAACATCCCGAATCCTGTTCCTGTAGTGCTACCTTCCCCCTTACCCCTGGCAGCCCCCGAAAGGTTCCAGGGAGACCCTGGGAAGTTCAGAACGTTCCTTAATCAATGTAAGTTGCACTTCCTATGTAGACCCCTTGCTTTCCCCGATCCCACTACAAAGGCGGCATTTATCCTTTCACACTTGTCCGGCATAGCTGCTACATGGGCTAACCCTCTGTTAGAAACCGACCACCCCGCCCTCTATGATTTCGATCTCTTGATAACTGAAATGTCACGTGTGTTCGATACCAGACACAAAGCGCAGTCTCATGACTTAGAACTATTAGAACTCACTCAAGGTAGAGGGTCCCTTATCGAATACATTACTCGATTTAATCAACTAGTGGCGGAAACATCATGGCCGGAAAATAAGAAATCAGTGGTCTTCTACCGGGGTTTAAGTAATCCGATGAAAGACGCCCTATCAGTGGTCCCATCCTTGCCTACCCAACTTCCTGATCTTGTTGATTTGGCCCTCCAAGTGGATGCCCGACGTTCTGAACGGAGGGCCCAGGCCGGGTCTCCCTTCCCCTCAGGTACACCCACACCCGCGTCCTCTTCTGATGCCTCCGGGGAACCCATGCAGATCGGAGGTGTTAGGTCCCCTATTACTTCAAGGGAAAGAGAGAGGAGGAGAACAGATAATGCCTGTTTCTATTGTGGCTTGAACGGTCACTTCATTAAAGAATGTCCCCGTCGACCTAAACCAAGGACTCAGGTTTTTCGCACAGCTCGACCCTAGAACTGGGGCCTGGATCGAGCGCTCTCTGTCAGACCCCAGACCCTGTTCCCGCATTTGGCCGTGTTAGGCCCATTCAGGTACAGGCCACCCTCCAGCCTACCCCTGGCACCATCCATCCAGTCACTATCATTATCAATTCAGGAGCCACGGGGAATTACATCGATATCACCCTAGCCCGAACACTGAACCTACCTTTAGTTAACAAAATCCTACCAGAACCTGTACAAGATGTCGATGGAACTGCATTGACCTCCGGTCCCATCAAACAACAAACAGCATCACTCATGTTAACAATCCAGTCCGTGCACAGTGAAACCATTCATTTCGATTTGATCGCCATGCCCCAGTTCGGGCTGATACTAGGGATACCCTGGTAGGGATACCCTGGTTACGGGACCATAACCCTCATATCAATTGGGGAACGGGTCAGGTGCACTTCGAGTCGGAGCTATGCCAGAACTACTGCCTCCCTATGGTCAGAGAGGAAGGAACACCTGCGTCAGTGTCGGGGGCTAGCGCCCATCTCAGGGTGTCAGACGACCTTGAGTCTCCACATATAGTGGGCATGGTTGCTGCTAATGTCCCAGCGGTATACCATGATTATGCTGAAGTCTTTGACCAGGGTTCTTCCGAGGTACTTCCCCCGCATCGCCCCTATGATTGTCCCATTGATCTAACCCCTGGGATCCCAGTACCTGTGGCTCGTATCTATTCTCTGTCCCCATCCGAGGATTAAGCCCTTAAGGACTGTATTACGAAATCCCTACGTTTGGGCCATATTAGACCCTCCAAGTCATCAGCTGCCAGTCCAATCTTCTTCTTCCGAAAGAAGGAGGGCTATCTTCGTCCCTGTGTGGACTACCGACGTCTCAATGCCATTACGGTTAAGAATCGGTACCCCATACCGCTTATCTCTCCCTTATTGGACCGCCTAACCAATGCTTCAGTTTTCTCCAAACTGGATCTACGGGGGGCGTATAACCTCGTCCGAATGCGCAAAGGGGACGAGTGGAAAACCGCCTTCTGTACACGGTATGGTCTTTACGAATACACCGTCATGCCTTTCGGGCTTTGCAATGCCCCGGCCACGTTCCAGCATTTCATGAATGATGTTTTTTGTGATATACTGGACGTGTTCGTGGTAGTGTATTTAGATGATATTCTCATCTTTTCGCGTAGTCTGGAAGAACACGTACAACACGTCCGAGAAGTGCTCTCTCGCTTGAGGAAACACTCCTTATTCGCTAAACCAGAGAAATGCCAGTTTCATGTCGATAACATCGAATTCCTAGGGTTCAACATCACACCTGGTGGCCTGGCGATTAATTATTCCAAGGTACGAGCGGTCTTAGAATGGCCAACTCCGAAGACCCTAAAGGCCCTACAATCTTTCTTGGGTTTCTCCAACTTCTATCGCCGCTTTATCTCTGGGTTCTGTTCCATAGTGTCACCGCTTACGTCTCTTATGAGCCCTCACACCCCTTTCGTCTGGACAGAGGTACACCAAAAGGCCTTTGAGGATCTAAAAACAGCCTTTACTACCGCTCCCTTATTGCAATATCCCGATCCCGAACGTCCATTCATTGTCAAGGCAGATGCCTCCTCATTTGCTCTAGGGACGGTTCTGTCACAAACCTGTGCCTCCACTGGTCGCTTGCATCCCGTGGCTACCACTCCCGTAAGTTTAGCTCCACGGAGTCCCATTACACCGTCACCGAGATGGAGCTCCTGGCGGTTATGGATGCCTTTCGGGTTTGGCGACACCACCTCTTGGGGGCGAAGCATAAGACCACTGTGTTTACCGACCATCAGAATCTGCAAGACCTAGCCTCCCTTAAGTGTGTGAATAGCAGGCAGGTCAGGTGGCATCAGTTTTTTGCGGCCTTCGACTTCCAAATCAGGCATCGCTCTGGCATGGCTCCCAGCAAGGCTGACGCGCTGTCTCGTTCTCCTGGGGGGGTTGCACTACCTGTCTTCCCCGAGACTCTCCTACACCAAGGAAACGTTATCTGTACCTGTACACCCCCACTGACGCTACTTGACACGATCCGTACTTGGGTACTGCAGCACCCCGATCAGGCATCAGAATGGGACCCTGTATACTATGATGGATTACCTTATGTACAAAACCGTCTAGTCCTACCCACCAGCAAAACCAGAAATATAGCCCTGGAATGGTCCCATGACTCCCCTGTCAACGGCCACCCGGGTCAGGACCGTACTCTGGACCTCTTCAAACGCTGGTGCTGGTGGCCCTCCATGAAGCGGGACGTTGTACAGTACGTACAGACATGCTCAGTGTGTGCCCAGTGTAAACACCGCAGGAGCCGACCGGTGGGCCTCCTACGACCGCTACCCATTCCACCGAGACCTTGGCACACTCTGACCATGGATTTAGTGACCGACCTTCCTAGGGTCTGGGGATTAGACACTATCTGGGTGGTGGTTGATACCTTCACCAAAATGGCCCGTTTTCTTCCCTGCCAGGGCATTCCATCAGCCCCTAAATTAGCGAACCTGTTTTTTGAGTCCGTTTTTTGTTTTTTTGGCCTGCCATCAGTACTCATTTCGGATAGGGGTTCCCAGTTTACGTCCCGTTTTTGGCGTGCCCTGACCGGCCTTCTCGGTATTGACACACGCTACTCCTCTGCCTACCACCCAGAAACCGATGGTCAGAACGAAAGGACGAACCAGTCAATGGAACAGTACCTGCGTTGTTTGACTCTGCAACTACAAACAAACTGGTTGCAGGCCCTCCGGTTCGTGGGGTTTGCCTACAACAATGCTGTCCATTCTTCCACCGGTTCCTCACCCTTTTATGCTTTGTATGGCCAGAATCCACATGTTTGTCCCGTCCCCGATATCTCTTCAGCGGTCAATCCGGCCGCTGCTGCCTGCATTCGGGATATGTGCTCTGTTCATGCGCAAACCATCACTCACCTCAAAGAGGCGCAGGCATCAATGAAGTCCTGGGCAGACGCTAAATGCATCCCAGCCCCGGTATATTCTGTGGGGTCCCGGGTATGGTTGTCCACCCGACACCTTCGCTTGGCGGGTTGTCGGAAGCTGCTGCCCCGTTTCATTGGTCCCTACGTGGTTTCCCGGGTCATCAATCCAGTGACTTACCGTTTGGTGCTCCCGTCCTCTTGGCGCATACATCCCGTCTTTCACACATCCCTGCTCAAGCCTTGCCCGGACACTTCCCGTCTTCGTTCCTCTCCTGCCCCGGTGTCCCTAGGTTCCCCTGATGTTTTTGAGGTTTCTGATATCCTGGGTTCCCGTCTCCTTAGGAGTGGCTTGCAGTATTTAGTGGACTGGAAGGGTTATGGTCCTGAAGAGAGGTCCTGGGTTTCCGCTACAGGCGTCCAAGCCCCCCGTTTGGTGGCCCGGTTCCATCGGGAACATCCTTCCTGCCCACGTGGTCGTGGGCCTTTGGGGGGGGGGCTCTGTCATACCCTCTGCTCATTCCACTAGTGAACCCAGGTTCCCTTCAGCCCGACTGACCCCACAACCCCCACAGCTCACTTCACGCAACTCTCACGGTTTCCGGGGCTCACGTTGGCAATCCGGTTTGACCCGCGGACGGGCGCAACATCGGCCCAAGGTTTGCACCCTGCATTCATGCCTACGACCTTTTCTTCATTGGCAGTTGCCCTTGAGACTAGGAAGCAGCGCGCTTCGAGGAACGCATCCTCGTCGCATTGCCGTTTCCATCCATTCACGTGACCCAGAGTCTCGGTCACGTGACGCGTTCTCACGTCACGCGTTCAGTACAAAAGCTGTAATTCGCTTTCGTACTGCGCTTCACAGCTGTTTTTCTTTCGGAAACTCTGTTTGGCTCTGGTGCTTCCTGCATTTGCTCTTGGAACTTGTACCCGGTTTCGTCTCACGGATTGTGTTTGGATTACCCTTGGCTTTGAATTGGAACTTCGAAATTGTTACTTTGCCTGCCGACCTCGGACCGTTTTATGGACTTGCTTTTGGATTGCCCCTGGCCTTCGTCCTACTGACTCGGAATTCTACGGACTCTCCTGCTATTACGTGCTCTTGCCAAGTACTAAGGAACCCACTCCAGGAACGAGCCCAGGTGGGGTTTCTTGGATCTGCAGTTGGCTTGCCTGCTGCTTCCGTGGCATCTTGAACCTGTCCGAGTGAGTCCTGGAACCCTTCCACACCCCTAGGTTTCCCTCAGTTCTTCTGACAACACTTGGTAAGGTCTCTTGTTTTACCTACCTTTGCACGAGTTATTCCTGCTTGCCTGGTATTTAACCTATGTTTCTTTTCAGCTTCCTTGGGGTTTCCAGCACTCGGCGGCGTCGGACTTCTCCACCTGTGGCCTCAAGGGTTATACAGGGAGTAGATTTATATCTCCCTGTGTGACAGTTGGGGACGGAGGTCTCACATATCTACAGGACGGTCAATGTCTAACACATTGCTACATAGAAATGGAGGGAAGTGACCATAGGGAATTCAATTAAGTCTTTATCTATTAGGGTGATAGGTCAAGCTCGACACACAGTTAAGTGGGATAGTTTAGTAGCCCCGCTGAGTGAGTCTAAACAATTAATCTATCATGGAGTTTTAGAGAACATAGAGAGTACCTGCAATGATGAACTTAGTGAGATGGAAGTGCTAACAGAATTGGACCACTTTTTACTGGCCTTTTTCCCTTTGTCACTTGACCAGCACCAGAGATTAAACAATTGTCATTAAGAACTGAAGATTGGTTTGACAGTGAATACAAGTTAGCTAAGAGGCAGCTAATGCGCTGCCTGGCTGGTGAAGATCGGGTGTACAAAGGTGAATTGCGCCTTTGTATAGCTAAATCCAAGTCAATAACAAAAGAAAAGAAAGAAGCATATCACAAGTCCAAGTGGGAAGACCTGTTTGAGGAAGCTAGCAAGGGCACTCTAAGCCTTTTTGGTCCCGGGTAACAGGCAAAAAAATTTGGTGAAAATTCATTTTATTGTACTATAGCCCCAGAGCAATGACTCTACCTCTTTCGTGGCCTTTACAAAGCCACCGAAGATCATGCTAATACCCATTATACGGGGGGAGGTCACTGCTGGGAACCAAGGGACGATGGAGGCGAGTGTGTGGGCAACCGATAACAATTACTTTAAAGGAAGCATATGATGTTATATGCAGCTTGAAGGGCCAGAAGGCCCCGGGCCCGGGCAGAGTGCCCAAAGACCTATTGAAAGATGAGCAGCTTATTTGGATACCTGCTTTGTGGAGGATGTTCACACAGTATTTAAGTTAAATAAGGTGCCTGACTCCTGGCATAAAAATGAAATTACAAAAAGGGTGGAAGAGAGAACCCTGGTAACTACAGGCCAATTTCATTGCTCAATGCCTGTGGAAAACCTTTTGCAAAGGTAATCCTTAGACAGCTGCACAATTGGGCAAACTCGATCAACCTCATCAATGATCTCATCTCCAGGTAGGATTTCAACAGGGGACCAGCACGGTCGATTAATGTTTTCGTTTATCCCTCATTTTGCAAAATATACAATACAAAATGAGGTAACCCGTCGACTGTAAGACCGCGTACGATTATGTCCCCTGAAATTAACTTTGGCAGATGTTGGACAGCAGGGAGAGCAGGGGGGTGCCTGATTCATTACGGACTGTGATCCGCTGACTCTATACTGATAACACAGCTGCTGTGCGATGGGAATTTGGGGGAGGGACCACCGGCTCATTTAGATTAGACAGGGGGGTGTGTAGCAAAACTGTGTCCTTGCCCCGCTCCTGTTTTGTATGTACATTAACAAGGTCATTCTAGAACTGTTGACCAAATGCCAAGTGGAGAAACATGACTCCCCGACGCTGGGTCTCGATCTATTCCCGGCACTATTCTTCGCGGACTTCACCAATGGCAGCATTACCAAAGGGTAGAAAATGCAGCCTGGTGTGTTTTGTTGATAAATGCCATCAAATGAGTTTGACCTTGAATAAAGCAAAGACCAAGGTGATGGTTTTTATGCAGAGGAGAATAAAACGTTGTGATTGTTTCCTTGAGGTGGATGGTACTAAATTGGAACAGGTAAACTTTTAGGACTTTCTTGGTGTGTGGTTCTTAGATACTGGTTCTTGGTCTGCATAGGCTGATACATCTTCCATTATTTTGGGGAAAACCAGCAGTGGCCTAAGAACATTCTTTGCGAATCATGTTGAAGGGGCTATATCACCAGCAATTGATATTTATAAAATACAAACTCCTTAAGCAGCCCTGTACGGTGTGGATTTATGGGGCCATAATGATTGCCAAAAATTTCCCCATATTGAAAATAAGTTCTTGAAGTCGCTCCCTAGACTCTCGAAGAGCTTCCCAACTGGCCTGCATCATCTGGAGTGTGGGCCGAAGCCAATTACTAGTCTGATATCGCTAAAGCTGGTCACTTACTGGATCAGGCTTTGCGTAACTCCGGTGGAACTTATAAAGTATAAAGAGGCCTTAGCCCAAATATTGGAGTCATCAGGAGGGCAGTACCTTGCTTGGGTACGACACATTAAATAGCAGCTGAGTGCATTTAATGTAAGTAATTTGTGGTTGAGTCCAGAGACAATAACCACATGTAGTAAGTGTATTGTGAAGCTCGCAGCCCAGCTAGTTATGTGTAAACAACTGGAAAATGTTTACACTTGAAAACAGGGATATATTATCTGGCTGTGAAAAACGAATTTAGATTTCAAGGCTATCCTGATTTTATATCTCTGCCCCACGCACAAGCCCTTTATATGGAATTTCGCACAGACCAGTTGCGTTTGGTGAAATATTTAACTGGGGTGTGTAAATCTTTGTCCCCGATATGCCAGAGCAACCGAGCGTAGCGATGGAGCCTTCACCATTCAAGGGATGTTTGTGGGGGTTCTCCCCCTGAGAATTATTTTTAAGTAATGGGTAAAAATGGTGCATTGTGGAGCACACATTTTAGAAAAATTGGGTAAAAAGCCAAACAGTTTGCAATTAGGTTTTGTAGGGTAACTCATGAAAACAATCGAAGTCACCGACAGCGCACAAGAGCATCTCTCCAAAACATTTTCTGATGCCTTTTCCCACAATATGTGCCAGTATGGCTGTGCCCATACATTTCCATGCTGACTGCAACATTATAACCTATTTTTTGCACGTAAGAACATACTCATGTTTTCTTTGTGCATAATGCCAGTAATGATACTATGAGAAAACATGTCCATGTTTGTTCTGCCAATATATGGCAGTCTTCCCACATAAGAACACACTCCAGTTATCTTTACCATTAAAAATGCATGCCGAAGTATGAAAACATGTCCAAACTGGCTGTACTAAGATGCCAGTCGAGCTACATAATAACACTTATCATGCTTGCTTTACCAAAGATGCCTAATACAAAATGTCATGCCACAGTAAGAATAATACCACTGATCCTGCTGGCTTTATCAAACATGCCCAATACAAGAGGTCATGCCTCAGTAAGAAATGGCTAGACTGGTTGCATAAAAAATGCCAGTCTTGCTTCATAATAACACTCATCATGCTTGCTGTACCAAAGATGCCCAAAACAAAATGTCATACCACAATAGGAAATGGGTAGACTGGCTGCATTAAAATGCAAGTCTAGCTACATAATAACACATATCATGCTTGCTTGCCCCGTAAAAAAATGCCATGCCTGCTCCATGTTATGCCAGTGCCTTGCAGTCAGACATAATCACAATAATGATAAATGTGATTATGTGTGATTGCGAGCCGCTGTGGGGCACTGGGGTAAGGCATTTCTTTTTGCTGGCCATCTATCATAGATGCCCAGTAAAAATGACATGCCTGTCCCCTGGGTCCTGAGCTACTCACACATGCACACAATCAATGCGGTTATGTGTTTATGTCAGGCACTAGGGGACCAGGGAGCGGGGATGGTATTCTTGACTGACATCTATCATAGATGTCCAGTAACAAAATACCATGCCTGTCCCCTGGGCCTCACAGCCCAAAACACACACACACACAATCACAGTGATTATGTGTGTATGCAAGGTGCTGGGGCGCAAAGGGGCAGGTATGGAATTTTTTCCTAGACATCTATCAGATGTCCAGTAAAAAAATACCATGCCTGTACCCTGGGCCTCACAGCGCCAAACACATACACACACAATCAAAGTGATTATGTGTGTATGCAAGGCGCTGTGGGGCCAGGGGAGCAGGGATGGTATTTTTTACTAGCCATACGTCATAGATGTCTAGTACAAAAATACCACCCCTGTCCCGTGGGCCCCATAGCACCTCAGACGGAGAGCCGATTTTGGCCAGTGGGGAGGGGGGTTGTGCAACAAAGGCATTTTTAAAATGCCTTTGTTTACAAACCTCCTACTCCCTACTCGCCAAAATTATCTCGGACCAGCACAAACACACGCAGAAACACATTTACCCAACATACACACAGCAAGCACTCGCTCATTCACAGTCACAAGCACCCATCAAATGCACTCACTCATAACACAAGCATGCATCCATACATATATTAAATAATAAACATACAAATACACACATTTACACAACATACACACAGCAAGCACTGTGTTTCATTCACACGAACATCCATCATGCACTCACTCAAAACACAAGCATACACACATCCATACATATATTAAATAATAAACAAACAAGCACACACATTTACACAACATGCACACAGCAAGCACTGTGTTTCATTCACACGAACATCCATCATGCACTCACTCAAAACACAAACATACACGCTTCCATACACATATTTAAATAATAAACATACACACACATTTACACAACATACACACAGCAAGCAAAAACACTTTCACATGGACAGCCCGCTCTGGGAGAAAACAGACTCACACCCGAGCCGTGTACCTTTCATGTCCCACTACTATGGTCAGGCAAGGTCAGGCAATTACTAACAATCACTCACACCTGACTGCCATTAAACTTCCCCACACAGGTAAAAGGCGGAGCACGAGAGCACACTCTGAGCTAGGCAAAGCACACATAGGTACAGCAGTTTTGAGTCGTCAGCTGAAAAAGAGGAGAAAGACGGCAAGCCAAGGAGGGTTTGTAAGAAGGGAAGCACCCTTGACCTTTTCGGCAAGCCGCTGTTACTATCAAGAATCCTTCAAGGCAGAATGCATAAGGCCGGGAAACCAGACTGAAGAATCCTGCATTGTGTGTTGGAGATACAGAGGGCCCTCCTGCGTACGTGACCAACGCTGGGAGGAGCAGCAGATGCCATGGTATTGTCCTTAGCTCCACGAACAAATACGCAACAGAAAAATCAACACAGCCGCTGAGTTGAAGAGACCGATGCAAGACTGGTTTGTGTTGAAGTCAAGGTTGCAAGCGGCAACATTGCATAACGAGCACTGGAATGAACATTCTTAAACAGGTTTGATGAAAGACGAGAGTAAAGCTAAACTGCTGATGAATGTTTGAACTTGAGAAGGAAAGATACGACACCGTTGACAGAGTGGTCCGGCTCCGTGAATCTGCTCAATTGAAAGTCTCTGTAAGGTATCTCGCCAATAAAATGAAAGTAGAAGATTGATAAGAGCAATTGTGTGAAGTGAATCAAAGTGGTCTTGCAACGGTGTAAGCAAAACCAATTGCACATTTGAAAGTCTTCGATTCTGATATCAAGAGGATCTGAGCCCGAACAAGGGGGATCCATGGTCCAAGCACAAACGAGGGAGACCAATTGTGAACATTGTGGAAACGTGGTCTGAGACCGAACGAGGGGGACCCATGGTCCAAAACCAAACGAGGGAGACCAGTTGTGAACTTGTTAATGTGAAAACCTTGACAAAGGAAAGGAACTTTTATGTTTTGCTTGTTACATCAGGCCCTCTGCAGTAAGAGATTGTCATTGGGAGAGAGACTTTGGCAGAAGGCCCTGATGCCTATATTTTGAACTGTTACCTCGTGGCCAAGAAGCCAGACTGTGTGCGAAGCTCGCATGTGCCGCCTTGGTCTGTGCAGAAAATGTGGGGAAAGGAAACCAACTTCTCAACCATCCTGACATATTCTTTCTTGAACATTTTCCTTTTGCATACATTGTTATCCCACACCATTTGTATTTAGAAGAAAGAATTGGCAATAGGTTTATTAGTGTAGGCCCTTTTATTTTGACAGAGACTCCAGTAAGACTGCATTATTTATTATTTGATGGTCATAGCTTGCTCCCATCCTTAGATTTAGGTTTAAATAGGCTTTCAACCAACCCATTTGAAGAACTGTGATCACTTGTGTCTGTCTTCACTGTTTGATACTATGCCTTCCTTACAATACACACATCCATACACATATCTAAATAATAAACATACACACACATTTACACAACATACACACAGAAAGCACTCTCTCATTCACACCAGCATCCAACATCATACATTCACCCAACAACACAAGCATGCACGTATAATTTAATTTTTTTTAAATGAACATAAACAAACATACCTTCTGCCAGATGTTCCAGTGCTCCAGCCCCCTGCAAGCATGAACAGGAATCAGGAAACTTCCTGGTGCCTGCACATGCGTGCAAGGGGCCTGAGCGTGGGTCCGGAGAAACGCCACTCCAGCCTGCTCTGTCTATATGTGCAAGGAGGCATAGGAGCGCCCCCTTGCACATACAGACGTGCAGTTCCCCAGCCAGCATTTCCAATGAGCGATGCAAGACTGGGGAAGCAAATGCCCCAGCCTTGCATGGCTCAAAACAGCTGAAGGAATGTTCGTATTTTACTGGGTTGGATCCTGCATAATGGGTGAGAGGGGGCCAAAACCCAGTAGGTCGACGCCCCCTCGCCCATTATGTACGAGCCGCCCCTGGGACAGACACTCAAGGTAGTCAAATTTATTAGCAAATGAAAGGAGACTAACTCTGACATTTGTCCATTGTGTAGCACTGACGTGGAAACTATCCTGCATTTTATGATTTTTTGTGATTCACTCAAGGGCTTGATAGTGCCGTATCTGCTCCCGCTATTCAAGAAGGCTGGTGTTCGTAGAGTAGCAGAAGCATTATCGCTATGCCAAATGACCACTGACTTAAATAATGTAATGTATTTTTTGCGGCAAAGTTCATTTACCAAGCTCGGGCACGAAGGAATCACTTGACTAGACTTTTATCTGATGTTAAATGACAGCTGACATTTTCTTTTATCCTTATTCTTCGATTTTTATTCACATGCACATTGTGATTGATGAATTGTACGGTTTTGAGTGTTTTAACAGTGCCTTTGTGTATGTTTATTGATTTGTGTTGTTAATTGTTGTGTGCTAAAAACCTTTGTGTCGAATAAAAGTTTTTGAACTGATCTGAACGGTTTGTAAATGTACTATGTGTGTCCTAACGCCTCTGGGTGTGTCCCGCGATGTGAGAAACAAAGTAAAGTAAAGAAATAACACTTATCATGTTTGATTTATCACAGATCATCTGTGATAAAGCAAGCATCATGATTAGTGTTATTATGTGGCTAGACTGGCCACTATCACGAGGTTGGCGGTATCCCGGTGGTAACTGCACTGGGATACCGCCAATGCAAATAGCGTTGCTGCTCTTCGGTCTGGCGCTATTAGCGCCAGATCACGAGTAACTGTAAGGTGGTAAATCCCCTTCTAGCCACGTAATGACACTTATCATGCTTGCTTTATCATAGATGCTCAGTAAAAAAGCCATGCCACAGTAAGAAATAGCTAGACTTGTAGCACCAAAATGCCAGTCTAGCCACATAATAACATTTATCAGGCTTGCTGTATCATAGATGCCCACTGATTTTGTATGAGCCACCAACCCACACCAATGAAAACACTAAATGCTCCCTGCAACAAGCAACTGAGGGAGTGTTCCAGGGCTGGCTTGAGATGTCAAAGGTAATTGTGGTTTCCCTTTGACAGTGCATACCCCAATGCGCATGTCCAATAGTCCATGCAAGTCCAATGGTGCTTTGCTTCCCCAGCCTTGCATAGTCCATTGTGGATGCGGTCTGTGGTCCTCCAGCTCTGAATGTGCAAAGGGGCACTCTTGTGTCTCCCCGTACATTCAAATCTGCTTGGGCATACTCCAGGGGGCGACCCTACATGATTGTACAGGAACCAGGAAGTTCTCCCTTCTTCCTGTTTATGTTGTGTGTGAGCCAGAGAGCCATCGTGGGCCGCACTAAGCAGATTCTGGACGGGGGATGCAGGTACGAAAAATAAATAAGGGAATGTGTGCATTGCTGAAAGTGTGATGAAGGAGTGTATGTTTGGGTGCATGCATGAAGGAAAGAGTGTGTGTTGTGTGGGTGCGCGTGTGAATGCGAGAATGAATGTGTATGGGTGTGAGTGAATGTATATGAATGAGTGAAAAATGCACCCCTTCCCCCAGGCCTCTGATTTGGGGGTGCATAGGAGGAAGTGCCCCCAAATCAAAGGGCTTCTGTTTTGACCCAACACATCTACTGTGCCTCCCCGAGGGTTGTCATCCCCATGTGGTCCTTCTGCAGAGAGCCACTTCCAGGGTCAGGTAGCTTCTGCCTTTCCCTAGCTACATGAAGGAAGATTTCCCCTGGACGAAGCAGTGACAAAGACTATGTCAGAATGTTCAAAAAAATGGTTCTCTGTCCTGCGTGGAAAATCCCAAACTGGCCCTCACACTCTAGACCTAATATAAAGTGTAGTGGAGGGTGTTTTTTAGCTGAAATTCTGCAGCTTATTTCCAAAGTTCCAAACATAAAGTTCTAAAGTGTAAAAGGAAACTAATAAACTTCCATCAGAACAAGAGGGCCTTCTCTTGCCCAGGTTTCCTCTGGTTCTTCAATGTGATATCCTTTAGCTGAACACCTGCAGCTTCTTTCCAAAGTTCCAAACACAAAGTTCCAAAATGTAAAAGAAAACCAAAATAAAGTTCCACCAGAAAAGTGTGCCTTCCTTTCCCCTGAATTTCTCTGGCTTTTCAATGTAACAATATACTCTGCAATCTCAAGTGGGACGGCTCTTCCCCTGAGTTTAGACAATTCCACAACCTGAAGGTGGCCAGTCTAGTCTTTTCTTATTACGGCATGACATTCTTTGACTAGGAAACTGTCACAAATGCTTAGTAGAAAAATGTCTAGCCACATAATAACACTAATAATGATGTTGCTTTATCTGACACATTGCATATAATGCAGGGAGACGAGGGCGAGTTGCAGGGGTGTGTGCGTGCATGTCTGAGTTTGTGCATGCGTGTGTCTGTCCACTCTATAGCAAAGTACATTTTTCATTGTGACACAGAAGTGAAAATGCCTCTAATGAGAATTGTTGCAAAAATGCTTTTCAAACCTGGACCTCCTCTTTGAGGAATTCTCCAGAAAGCTTGTACAAGACGCAGTGCACAACTTGTTGCATTTCTAGACATTTGGCTCCATCACGAGTTTGGCAGTATCCCGGTGGTAACTGCGCCGGGATACTGCCAATTGAAATAGCGTTACTGCTCTTCGGTCTGGCACTATTAGCGCAGGATCACGAGTAGCGGTAAGCTGGTAAATACCCATTCCATTTGGGTCCTATGGGGCGGTGCTATTAGCGCCGCGCGCAATTAGTGCTGCACTAATAGTGCCGAAAACGGGCGGAAAGGGGACATTTTTACCGCCAGCAGAAAGCTGGAGGTAAAAGCCGCACTTTCCGCCCAACTCATGATTGGGTCAACCCTTCAATGCGGCGGTAATAGCGTTACCACCACATTTAAGGGGTACCGCCCAACTCGTGATGAGGCCCGCTATTGGAAAATAGATCCCGTGCGTGATAAACAAGGAACTGAAAGGAGGATGTTGCTAGTTCTCACATGAATGCGTGCCCTGATGGGGCATGTTTCCCAGATGATCAGCTTAGGCACCACGCCACCTCAGATGAGGCAACCACTTCCTGTTCCCGCTTTCAGCACAATCTCAGTAGAGACAGCGAATTATTTATTCATTTACTTTTTGTGTTTACTTTAAAACGAACTTTTCATAACAGCCATAGAACACATAAAATCCTGAACCAACAAACCGAAAATAAATATCTCATATAAGCTCATCAAACTAAATACATGTCTTTCCTACATCATTAAGCGCTGCAAGATCTCATTCAAGACATGCACTCATTTCACAATATCTGGTAACCATTTAAAAGGCATTGCCATAATGGCTCGGTAGTCAAAGTAACCGAAACCCGCATTAATCGAGCAAAGGATCCACTCCTAATACATGTGTTAAGGGATCCCAGCAGTTACGTTTTTGCATAATTTACAAATTTGTTGATCTTCCCTCAACGAAGCGCAATGTCCCACGACTTCTAAAGTGTCGATAGATTTGCAACTAGAGTTAATACATTTCCTCCTCAAGTGTCTGTCTGGAAACATCCCAAAATAACTATATGGAAAACCTTGAATCTACTCTTTTGTTAAGACTTTGGTTCGACGGTGTAAGTAGCTCCACTCTTGATCATCATGCAACGAGGTGGACAGCATCGCAAGACAGGATTCATCCCAATGATTAGTGTCTCGCTCATGGCATGAAGGAGGGTGTTTGGCGCAGCCACCAGAAATTTCCAAGAATGTGCTACCACTCTCAACCTGCCTGTTGTTTCAAGCGACGCTAGACCCAGCTCAGCTTGTATCCAACTGAAGGGAGATTCAAAACAGGTTTCCGCAATCCGCCAATACCCCTTCCAGCGTAATTTACCACTTCAAAGAATAACTTGAATTCTGTCTTAATTCAGTACAGTTTTGTTGGAATTAGATTCAATCGATACGCTTCCAAGTAGCCGCCCAATCGACTATCGAATCCCCTTAGAGGAGACACAGGACTTCATTACGTGTTAAGCAGTAAATTGGCAGTGAATCTGCTGATTTACCGCCAAACTAATTTACTGTTAATGCGACTCAGTCCAGTGACATTAACACAGGATTACAAGTGGTGGTAGGACGGTGTAAATTCCCATTTTTGGAGTTCATACGGCTGCATGGGTATTTTTGGTGGATTTACTGCAAGCAATAATACTGGGTGGTAAATCTGCCGACATCTGGAGGTAAAGTGGAGGGCACACCTCCAGCATTTTCCTAGAGGTGAATCCTCCACTTTACCTCCAAACTCGGAATTCGGTGGTGTTGGGCAAGTGGCAGTAATTCTGTTACTGCAAAAAAATGTTTAGCAACGGAATAACCACCAATTCTTTCCTGCACGGCCGAGCTCGAAAGGAGGCCCACATGCTTAAGTCCTTTATTTTGGTTTTATGATATGCTTAAAGACTTTGTGGCAGGACGGTTGCACACAAAGGCAGTGTGGCTCGCACAAAGGTGGAGCAGACAGGAAGTAACGCTTACTTCCTGGATCTGAGGTAGCATGGGAAAAAACAAGATTATGAAGAAAAAAAAGAGTGATCTCATGTTTCCATTTTAGTTATCACTTGAAAAATACACAGTGCAGGTGTGTTCCTTTAACCCTTTACTGCTTATATTGACAAATTGCAGCTGCCTTACGTGATCCACCGTCTTCACATGGAATGGAGCCGGGCATTGGTGAAACCCCTGGAATCTTGGTACTTTCACAACTCAAAATGCGCACTCACACCACCGTAGAGATGCCAGCAGGAGATTAATAGTACCCATTCAGCCTCCAATCAATGGACTACTTTTAAGCACCAAACACACTCACATCCTCTGAGAAACACCACTATCCCACATACACCTCACAACACCAAGCACCCAAAATCAAAAGGGCACCACCCCAGCCACACATGACACACAACATCCAGGCACACAGCAAATAGGTACCTGCAGACAACAGTTAAAGATCCATTGCAACGGCGGCAATCAAACAACTGCAAACGGACACAAACAAGGGCGAGCACACACACACACACTCATTCACTCACCACCCTCGGCTCCCCTCCTTCATCGCCTTCCTCAATTAGGAAGTATTCTCTACCTCCCACTAGGACATTTTTCAATATTTGTTTAGCCATGTTAGAGTGCATAGCTCCTTTGAGCCCCTCCCACTACCTGTGCCAGGAAGAGGCTATTGCACTCTCATCGACTCCTGTTATTCTTGTCAATGGAGGAATAGAAGAGGGCATGCAAGGAGCCTTGCAGGCACGCGCCCTGAAGAACCAGATGTGGCACATCCTACCATGGTGCACAGGTGCTGCCCGAAGAGCCATTGATCATTGCACTGTTTGGTTGGATCTGGGGTGGCTTTGGAGGGAGCAAGATGTATTTCTCTGCTGCCTTATCCTGAAAGTGCAACTGAGCAGAGAGGGCTCTTTTCAGTTTGCACCCAGGAGATGACGCAACCAGACAGTTGCAAGGGCATTAGCTATTGGAATTGGCAGACGGTGTAACAGGGAAGGTGGGAATGGAGAATATATCCTAAATTGAGTAGGGGAAAGAGAAGAAGCTTTCATTCCAAGATGGCCCACTCCTTAGGCAAAGGAGATGCAGGAAGTATGTAGTCGCCATAATGTGTTTCGTAATAAACATTGAGGCAACATACGTTGTGCAGCAACGTCGTTTTGTCCCCTGTTTGGGGAGATCCTGCTGTTCATATTTGGATGTTCCCCATGCCTGGCCCCTTTTTTCTCTTTCGTTGGATTACTGTTCCCTCTTCTAGGCCTCATCTAACCCTCTCCCCCTTCTGTCCTGTTACTGGACCTACTTAACCCTAGGTATCACCTGCCTCTGCTCCTTTCCTTCGTGCGCCACATACTTGCACTTGCTTGCCAACTGCTATGTTTATGTTTATAGTTTTACAAAGGTAGCGGGCGCCCCTCTCTCGCAAGAACAGACATGATAACCTGTTCAGTGGTTATTAACCACTTGAGAGTTCGCAGCCACTGCTTTTACTCACTGTGCCTTTCACAGATGGGAAATATCCATTTGCATATCAGTCTTTGTCCTGCCCAGGGGCAGTCCAGCACCGAAATACAATGGCAATTCCAATCTGAACGAGAGTACCACCAGCAACCCCATACACGTGTTTCACCCTTGTTGGGGATCATCAGTGAGGTGAAGCTGATGCCTCTCTAAGCACAGTGAGAGGGAGACCACGTCTGGTTGCCCCCAGGAGACCTAGGGTTACCAATCCCAGGTTCCTTAACAAATAGTTTTACAAAGGTAGCGGGCGCCCCTCTCTCGCAAGAACAGACATGATAACCTGTTCAGTGGTTATTAACCACTTGAGAGTTCGCAGCCACTGCTTTTACTCACTGTGCCTTTCACAGATGGGAAATATCCATTTGCATATCAGTCTTTGTCCTGCCTTAACTCTCACTGTGCTTAGAGAGGCATCAGCTTCACCTCACTGATGATCCCCAACAAGGGTGAAACACGTGTATGGGGTTGCTGGTGGTACTCTCGTTCAGATTGGAATTGCCATTGTATTTCGGTGCTGGACTGCCCCTGGGCAGGACAAAGACTGATATGCAAATGGATATTTCCCATCTGTGAAAGGCACAGTGAGTAAAAGCAGTGGCTGCGAACTCTCAAGTGGTTAATAACCACTGAACAGGTTATCATGTCTGTTCTTGCGAGAGAGGGGCGCCCGCTACCTTTGTATAACTATATGTTTATGTTTATGTCTATGTTTATTGAGTTTATATAGCGCTTTACACCAAAGCGCTTTACAGAATAACAACAGCTACAGTAATGAATGAAGCATCATTTACAAACATGAAACAAACCAGTGGTACAGTATTTAGAACAATTTACTCAGAGGGGGAGGGGAATGGGGGGGCCCGGGTGACCTCCTACGCACTATGGTGGTTCCAGTGTCCAGTTTGAGGTCATCGGGAGGAGGGGGAAGAGGGGGCGAGGAAGGGGAGAGGGGTATGAGGGGGGAGAGAGGTAGGGAAGGAGAGTCGGGGGGAGTGGAGAAGAAGAGCTTTCAGGGAGGAGCGAAAAGATGGGTAGGTGGGGCTATCATCAGCTCTCATTCAGCCTGTTCAGCTCAGAGGTTAGTTCAGCTCTGATCGGTACCCCTGGGCCCACCGTTGGCCAACGGTGCTTGGCTTGTTCATCTCAGGTTCTCCACCTGTTGCCTCTTGTACAGTTCTGACCAATCCATATGCTAGGAAATCATTCCAGCTTCCTTTCTTCTTTGGTCCCCAGCTAAATTATCCTGTGTGCCCTTATGCCTCTTCCTTGAGGAATCCTCTGTATCCTGTTGAATGACTGGGTTGCCGCCTCTCTGGGCTCTGGGATGGGTTTAGCACTTATCCTCATGTGATGATCTTTGCGACCTGGAAACCTGTTGGGTGCACTGGGGTTATGCGACTGGCAGCTCCATTCTGGGTAAGCAAAACATGCGGGAGAATCCAGGGAGAAACCATTAATGAATTGTCCTTATCTTTTAGGTGTCCTGCAAGTCACAAGGGCATGGCTCTCAAGAGATCATCAGTCCTTAGACCGTGGTCTAGGTTGTGCTCCATATTTAACTAAACTACCTGAGACCACGGGGAAGGATTTGGTGGATTAGCTGATAAAGTTCCCCTTTGGTGCAGAATCTGGCATTGCGTGTGTGTGAAGCCTGATGGTGACACAGGCAACGGAACATTAACCTCGGGAAGAGTTAGCACAGGAAGACAAAGCAGTAAAGTGAAGTACATTCAGGTTCTCCAGAATCGCACAATTTTTGCCTCTATTGCTTTGGCGGCATAAGAGGGATAACTGTACCCTGCAATTTTGTGGAGGATGTCCACGCGTTCTTAAAACCGATACAGTTCAAGGCATAGGATGTCAGTAGCCTCAGGGGATGTAGCAGATGGCTGTGATGGACGTAGACTTCCTAGAGGCCCTACAAGAGTAAAGGAATGAGATGGCTCCAGAAAAGGTGGATGAGGAAGATGTGCTTCCTGAGGCCATGGGATATTACTTCTCCAAGGATGCTGGACTAGTTTATGTATATCATATCTGGGAGACCATGCAATTCTCAGAGAAATAAATCAGTCCCAAATTGAAGGGGGGCTTCTGTAGCCACTGCGATGTCATCGGATCTTTCCAAGTGTCTATCATTAAGAAATAAGAAAGGCGTTAACAAGGGAGTAGCAGGACCATCAGAAACTTTTCCTGTCTATGATTATTTCCAAACCGTATCCTGTGTGGGGGAGTGAAACAGTGCTCTCCTGCATGTCCTGGTGGCAGCACGGGTTCCCCATCTGACCAGAAATGCCTCCATGTCAGCAGAGGATGTAGTGCCTAAGAACCCTACTTACCAACCCTGAAAAAAGCCTACACAGGTTCAAACCTGGCTCTCAGGGCCAATATTTGTCAGGTTTACCCAGCTCAAGCCTACCTCATGGATCTTCAGAAAACGCACACTGTGGTGCAGAAAGAGGAAGCTTGTAGAGATGCTCTCCTCTGACACTTGCAGATACTTTCTTGTCTTTTATCTATTGTTAAACTACTACATTATAATACAGTCATCAGTCTGAAAAGGGCTAGGAGGGGCATATTAGAAGCCCTTTAAGGTCACAAGGGGGGTCTCAGGGATTGTATCCTGGGCCCCCTGGTGATAAATCTCTGTCCAAACCCCTTGGATCAGAAGCTTAATTCTGTAAGACTGGATAGTCCTTGGATAGGATGGGAGCCTCTTCCATCCCTTAGCTATGCAACACTGTCCTATTGCTTCCCCACTCACCCAAAGCTTTACAGAGGCTGGCTAATAGATATGCAGACTTTATGCCGTGAAAACCTCTAACAGTCAATACGTCGAAATCTAAGGTCTTTCTAAGAGGAGGCAAGACCTTTAGCTCATCTTATTCCAGTCAGAATGAACTGAAGCTGGAACATGCACAAGAAGTTTCTCTATTTACGTATCAAATTCCCAGACAATTGTAGAGGTAAAACACATAAGTCTCGTGACACAGTCTTGCGGAGTATGACTAGTTTTGTCGGATATCAATCTATTTCATGAATTAGGAGGCTATATGAGGCAAAACCTGTGGGATTCTGATTTCCGCAATTTTGCCAAAAGGGAAGGATGCGTTTTTTAAATGCACCCCGACTGTCCCTGCTACTGCCAAGCTTTTTCTGTCCATAATCAAGTAAGCCAGGTATAATTAACAGAGGAATTCTGCTTGAGACAACTGGTCTTGTAACACTCTGGGCCTCATTAGACGGATGGCGGTAAGGATTTACCGGTACCGGTAAAATACCGGTACTGGTAAATCCTTACCGCCTTACTACGAGGTCCCTTTGCGGGTTGGGGGATTTAACGCCTGCTTTTTGCAGGTGTTAAAAACCAACCCGCAAAGGGACCAGGGAGCTAATTACGGTAGCACAATTTGCGGTACCGTAATTAGTGCCTTCCACATTCCCATTATGCCCTATGGGGCAAAAATGGGAATGGGGAAGGGCAATGGTGGAAGGGGGAATTACCGCCCCGCCAACCTTGGAATGGGGCGGTAATTCCCCTTTCCGCCATGGCGGTGCCAGTATTTTACCAGCATGAACCATGGCGCTAATAGCACCATGGATCTCCGCCATCCGTGTAATGAGGCCCTCTGTCTGAAATAATGCCTGCACATATTTCACTCAGCAGATATTGAGGGATACATTGGCTGAAGAGCATCTGTCTAAAATCCTCTAGGTTACACTAAATTAAAATATATTGTTGTTAATAAACAGGCAATTATGGTTTTATAATCCTTGCACCCTCTGTAAGAATGATAAAGGTGTGCTGTCCTATACTCTGTGGAACTTGTTGAACTCTGTTGGGGAGGACAGTGAATTTGCAGCACAACCTCAACCGGTAACTTATCTGAGAAGCATCAGAACTTGATCCAGAGCATACAGGATCTGTGTCTGGAAATCCATTTAAGAATTTGAGAGGTTGCAGAGGTTGTTGATCTGAAATGGTCTATGTGATTCTATAATTGTATGTCCCTTCTGCCTGGATAGTGAGGAGACAATCCTTCAATTTCAATTTTTTGTGTGCTAAATGTATGATTATTGCAAGAAAAACCTTAATCCCAAATCCCAAAATCACAAGGTTTTACAGCATGTAGATCTAACCTGTTTTATGTCAAATTCATTGTTAACCCGGCAGAGTTTCTTGGACTTTACACAAGTATTTAATTCTGGCATTAAGAATTAGGACACGTACATTCTAGGAGAGTGCTACATCAATCAAGCATTGTTATGATCCATTTTAGTTTGATGAAGAATCTGTAAGTGATGTGCTGCTTGGCATGTTACACCAATAATCTCACCCCACGGGCATATGATGATGATAATGATTGTAAAGGTTCAGGTGCGAGACCAGGCCTTAATTGATGCATTTTTATGATATTGCGCTTCATTTAATTGTTATGCTATAGTTTCGAATTTGAGTTGTTTTTTGTGGTGTTAATAATATGTATACGATTGAAATATGTGTATGATGTATATGTATTCTATATATACTGTAAAGATAGCTTTCATGGCGTGTGCTGAAATAAAGTGTTTTGATGGTGAATATGAGCATGAGTCTCAGCGGATGTCAGACATGGCACGGGGCACTACCTCTGCCCCCGCTCTGGCAGGTCAGACATGGCACGGGGCACTACCTCTGCCCCCGCTCTGGCAGGTCAGACATGGCACGGGGCACTACCTCTGCCCCCGCTCTGGCAGGTCAGACATGGCACGGGGGCACTACCTCTGCCCCGTTATGCAAACACATCGGCGTGAATTAATATCTGTATTAAAGATTGAAAGGATGATCAGAGTCAAAAGAATATTCTCCTACACGTGTCCTTCCTGGAGATATTTATTCTCATTGACCCAAAGTTTGTTGTCACAGTCAAAAAGACATAAGGACTGAACTTACTCGCACTCGAATCATGAGAAATCACGTGAGAAGAAGCACAACGAGCCATAACATTGAATCAATGGTTTCCCGATGGCTATGAACGGACTTGGCCTCAGATAAGGGCAGACGCTGTGTTTGCCAACATCAGCTTCACTCAAGCAAAAGTTCTCCCAACTATCCAGGGCACAGGTTCAATAATTCAGGCTTTCCAGAAGGAATGGAGGGAGATGATAGGCAACCCCTGAGCATTGGGCATCGCTTCTCACAGATGCCCCATAGACTTCACAAGTCTTCCTCCTCTGACTGGGATAGCAAGGACATGTATTCCCAGAGACTGGAACAAGCAAACAGTCCTGGACACAAAGGTTCGAGGGCTTCTTCAAAAAAAAATACATCACCCCAATACCTAAAGAAGAACAGGGATAGGGATTATTGTCTGTAGTATTTCCAGTCCTAAAGAGTTCAGAGGGTTCACAATGGCTCTGAACCTGAAGAAGCTAAATGTTTGGGTGAAGAATGTTCATTTCACAATGGAAATATTCCAGAAAATGTGTTCCCTTCCCTTTTCTGGATTGTTTCTCACATTCCTGGACCTCCAGAACGCATATCACCATTTGCTTATATCTTCTCTTCACCAGGTCTTTCTCTAGTTTATCGTATGGGATCAGCATCTGCAATACACAACTCTGCAGTTTGGTTTTCAGTCATTTACCAGAATCTTTAACACGCTGGTGGCCACAGCCATGGCATTCCTTCACAAGGGAAAGATAAGAGCACATGTGTACCTTGTACGACTGGATGGTCCTTGGTGCTTATCCAGCAGGGACGACGACTCACTTGGCCAGAGTCTACATGGTGGTGTCACAATTGGGATTTCTCATCAACTACAAGACGTCCCACATGAAGCCAGTCCAGACATTGAATTTCCTGGTGACAGTCGAAGGATATATGCCTCTTCCTCAAAGAAGACCATAGGTCCTCGGATGGGCACTCTCTCAGCTTCTTGCCATTACGGATCAGGTGTCAGCCACAATACTCTTGATTCTCTGGGCTCATTTCCACATCGAACTCCTTGTCAAACATGCTCTGGCACACTGGAATACACCGTCAGCCTCTAACGATCAGTTGATTTCGATATTAGAGGAATTGAAGGCACACCTCCTGTGATGGCTAATTAAGAATGACTTGGTGAAGGTGTTCCCAATGAGGCCATCTCAACCATTAATTCTAATGACAAATGCAAGCCATTTGGGAGATCAGTCAGCCGATTCAAGAGAGTTTGCACTCCTTGAACTGAGAGAGCTGGTAGCCATCGACAGGATCCTGAAGGTTTTTGCTTTCTGTCTTTAAGACCGGGCTGTGATAGTTTGGACAGACAATATGGTCCCAAAGGCATCCATCCATTTCCAAGGGGGCATAAAAGTGAGGTCCTTACCTCTGATTTCAGACATGATATTCTCCTGAGCCCAAAGACATCTGCTCTCACTTTTAGCAATTCATTTTTTTATTTTTATTTCATTGTTAATTTATAACACGCTTAATAGCAGCTAGTGGCTTCTAAGTGCAGGATCGGGATTCGCACCTGTATTGCACCACTTTGTCTTGCTTCATAGACAAACGTGTTTCCTATACAGGACGCTCTGAATCAGGAATTAGAAAGATTGAGCATGGGGAGCTGTTGCGCGCGCATCGAGCATTGCTGCCTAGAGGGAGAGCTCCAGCTCAGAAGCAATCCTGGTACAAAAAATATCCTTTCTGAACCATCCCAGACACATCAAGAAGCTAGAATCCGGTGGCGGAAGGCGAATGACGCAACCTGGAAAAAAACGGTGTAAATCCGTGGTTGCATCGGCAATATATTGCCTCTGAAAACTCCCGGCGTCCGAGAGACTTCCGCATGGCCGCCTGGAGGCTCCATAAACACATAGGCTGTGAGCCGTGCTGGGGGAGGGGCACCACGTTGCCTGCAATATCTTGAGGATAAAGGAGGATGCCAAGTATCCATCCCACCCTGAGGCGACTGCAGCAGCATCAGTAAACACCCCTCGCGACCCGTAGAAGGTAACGGGAGAAGGAGGAAGCGGGGGAGAGGAACCCGGAGGCCGTGTACTGCTGCCACCGAGCGCGCGGCTAGGGGCGCTGTGACTGCTGCGCGGAACTGCCTCCGGGCCCATGGTCTCCGCTGAGGGGAGCGGGCCGGAGTCAAGGACACGTGGGGAGGGAGCCCCCCCGCACCAAGTAAGTGATACCGGGCCGGGGTGGAGGCCCTCTTGGCGCTCTAGGCGTGTGTGAGGTGGACTTTTTCCAGCATACAACCCACAGTGGTATCCGCCGAGGGGGGGGGCACACATCATACATCGCAGCTGCTGTCCCAGACAGCCCACCAGGCTGAACCTCGATGACTGCGGGGGAGATGAGCACCAATCCCCAGGCGCGCAGAAACCGCCCGCAACCCTAATACACCCTAAACAACACGGGCACATCCAGGAAGCCCCCGCGGGCGAACCCTGTTGTTCCAGGCGCGCCATCACACGCACCGACGAGGCTCACACTCAAACAGGTCTGGAGATCAGCCAAGGGGGATCTCGCCACCACAGAACTGCCAGGCCCACTCCTGGTATACATTCAGCATATCCTGAGCTAGGAGCGGATGTACAGGGAAATGTCCCCCCCATCTTGAGCTATACAGCGTTGCATTTAGCGACAGTACGTGGGAGAACACAGTCCACACCTCAACTGTAAATCACAACACATGGGCCTCAATGAGAAGAAGGGTACAGGAGGGAAAAAGGCCGGCCCGATGGATACCTTCGACAGCTCGCAGCCACATGGGGCAACTGGAGGGGCACCACCGACACCTGATAGGCAGGAGAATGATCCTATAGATCGCCTAGCAACGCTGGTGCAAAATGGATTCATGGCTTTGAATGTAAAATTGGATGATATAGTGGCGACAATCGGATCCCTGAAGGCACGAGTGGAAAAAGAGAGCGCACGTATCACGGAGGCGGAAAACAGGATAAGCGCAAGCGAGGATACGATATCACAACACAGTCGCGACATAGCCCACCTCCAAACGGAACTGTACAAAACTCAAAGCAAGTGCGAAGATCTCGAATCGAGGTCCTGGAAGAACAACTTCCGGATTGTTGGGGTTTTGGAGACCTTTGGCAAGGGTCCCATGGAGAAACAAGTGGAAAACCTGTTGAAAAACATCCTAGGAGCCGACTCCTTTTCGGAACACTTTCTAATTCAGAGGGCCCACCATACCCTAGCACCACACCCGAAACCAGGAGCTCCCCCTCGCACTATAATTGCACAGCTCCTTAACTACAGGGACAGAGACACCATACTTCGATTATCAAGAGAGAAAGGAACTTTGCATCACGACCAAAACAGAATTCACATATACCCGGACTTCTCAGCCAACGTACAAACGCAAAGGAGATCCTATGAACGGGTGAAAAGGCAGCTGCAGATGCGCAATGTACCCTATGCCCTTATCTTCCTGGCGAAAATGACAATACAACACGGGGGGAGAACTCACTTCTTCGAGAACCCCACGGAAGCCATGACATATGTGGAAGCTTCCATTCCGTTGCCTCCTGGAAATCGAGCGGTGGACCAAAATGCGAGACCACAACCGAGAGATGAGAGGCGAGACCCCACAGACTGAAAGGGAGAATCCTAGCCAGCTACCTACCGCCAGAAGAAAGGACAGCTCTGTAACATGGACAGCCTGAACGAAGACCTATGATTAACCAAGCTGTGAGACTCCGTTGGGGCATGCCAGATGACTGCAACGGGCGACCCTCAGGAAAGCTCCAACAGTTTAAGGGAATGAAAATTGCAGGGCAGCATCGTCAAGTTGGGGGAGATGATGTGGGTGGGGGACCAAAGTATCACAAGATGTTTAGCTCCGTTGAGCAGTGTGGGAATGGGCGGGAGGTGTTGAGGTTCTGGGACTCAGTTCGAGGAGTCCCACAAGTTAAAAATCGTGGTGACATTGCAACACATGGAACTCTCCTGAGTGACAGCAAAACAAGAGACATAACGAGGATATACAGATATGGCTCATCTTAATGTGATGGCTCGAGGGCTGAGACTAAAACTTCTCACATGGAACGTCTGTGGGCTGAACAACCGAGCCAAAGAGAACAAGGTGGGGTCCTATGTCACCCGGCACCATCCCCAGATAATCATTTTGCAAGAAACTTATGCACTTCAGAAGGTCAACACTGAGCTCTTGAAAGGGTGGGGTCAGCATAGATATTATACCGAATACTCTTCACAGGCAAGAGGAGTACTCATTCTGATCCACCCCTCCGTTGGTTTTCAATTTGGATAAAGCAAAATAGACTCTTTGGGTCGCTATGTTATAGTGTGGGGCAGCATCGCTGGGGAAGAACTAATATTAGTGAATACTTATGGTCCGAATGTTGGCGACCCTGATTTTTATACAAATGTAATGCAAGAGATAGGCTTCTCTGGAAGCGATCAAATATTATGGGGGGGGGGGGGATTTCAACACCATCTTGGATGAAATCCTAGACCGCTCCACCTCTAAACACAGGACTCCCACAAAAACAGCTGTTATCCTACAACATATCCTGTTGCAACTAACAATGGTGGACGCCTGGAGAACACTACACCCCCATAAAAGACAGTACTCATTTTACTCCTCGGTGCACGACACCGAGTCTCGCATAGATTACTGGCTGGTGTCCGCATCTCTTATGAACCAAATCGACAATAGTGAAATCCTTCCCCGTACCCTATCGGATCACTCCCCTATCCTTTTAGACATGACACTAGGAAATCCAAAACCCCAGGTCAGAAGATGGACGATGCCATCTGACATCCTTAAGGATCCTACAGTGGCAGAGGCACTACATACAGAGGTAGAATTCTTCCTTGAAACAAATAAAGACTCAGTCAATAGATATGCAACCCTATGGGAGACATTTAAGGTTTGGATGAGGGGGGTCCTGATCTCCAAATCCACGGGGCTATTGAGGTCTATCAGGGTGGAACAGGCAGAAACAGAGAAACGGTTGGGTGAGTTAGAGATGCGATATACAGCCGCACATGAAGACAACATCTTGGCGGACATCAATAGTAACCTGCAAGAGTTCAATAGACTAGCTACCAGGGAACTGCTTTAGATGGCAACTCCAGTCAGAGCACGCTGGTCGCACCCTGGCCAACCTGTTGAAGGCCGAGAGACGCCATACAATGATCTCTAGCATAACAGCGGGGGACGGCACGATAACCACAAGTGAGGAGGGCATAAATAGAGAATTCACCCATTTCTACACAGAACTGTACGCCAATCATGACCTGAAAACACCCACTGACATTAGAGAATATTTAGACAACATCACGCTCCCGACATTGCCAATAGAGCATAGACTGCTGCTGGACCAACCCCTAACGGTCGATGAGATAAAGGAAGCAATAAAATCAATGGCTAACGGAAAGGCACCCGGCTCAGACAGACTGGGGGCCGAGTTATACAAGGAGCTCAATGAGGATCTGGCCCTGGTACTGCTGTCCGTGTGGGAGGAGGCCATGGAGTTGGGGACACTTCCAGCATCCATGTGGGAGGCCATAATAACGGTGCTCCTCAAGCCAAGGTGCCCGCCGAATGAGATGTCCTTGTACCGGCCCCTATCCCTTATAAACTGTGACGCAAAAATATTTGCAAAGATCCTGGCCACGAGACTCCTACCCAACATGCCCGCGCTGGTGCATCCGGACAAATGCGGATTTATCCCCACCAGGTCGACGGCACTAAATCTCCATAGGTTGTTTGGTGTCATGGCCCAGATTAAACCAGAAGCCCAGGCGGTGGCCATATCACTAGATGCCGAAAAGGCGTTTGATTCGGTGTCATGGACATACTTGTTCATGGTGCTTGAGAAATTTTTACTAGGCTCATACTTCCTAAAATGCGTTAAGTTATTATATACTAACCCGGGAGCTAGGGTATTGACTAATCGCACCATGTCTGAATAGTTTGGTCTGGGAAGGGGTACGAGACAGGGTTGCCCGTTCTCCCCCATACTGTTCGCCCTTACAATGGAACCAGTCGCAGCAGCAATTAGGGAACACCAGGGACAGAGGGGTATAAAGATGTCGGGCTTGACCCAATCAATATCACTATACGCAGATGATACTCTGTTATACGTCTGAGAGCCAGACACACACTTGGGGCCAGCAATGGAAGCCATGCATGAGTTTGCAGAATACTCAGGATACAAAACTAACCGCTCCAAATCCGAAATCTTCCCCCTAGCCCCTGCCATGAGATGCCCAAACAACACGCACAGCCTACAATGGTCCATTATCAAGATAAGATACCTGGGTGTTATTGTGTCGGGAGACAAAGCATCCCTACTCTCGAACAACCATGACTCCTTATTAAATACGATTTCTACTAAACTCCGCTTCTGGGCCAAACTTCCCATTTCACTTATCGGCCGGGTCGCTATACTGAAAATGGTTATTCTACCCAATCTACTATATATATTCACTAATATCCCGATATGGCCTGATAGGCGGTTCTTTGATACTTTTAGATCCATGGCTGTAGAGTTTGTCTGGTGCGGGGGGGCGACCAAAATGAAATGGGAAAAAATGGTGGAACACTATAACAAAGGTGGCATAGCAGCTCCAGACTTTGAATTATATTACCTAGTGGCACAAGCCCAGTTTGTTAAACACTGGTATGATGAACAGGATACCTCTCCCCACATCTGTTTAGAGAAACACACAGCACGCCCAACCGACTTAAGGTCAGTCATCTTTAAAGAAAAACACAAGGATGAATGTCCATTCGATCCGGTCAGTACAACAGTGTATGCATGGTCCAAGATTTACCGTAGGCTCGGGTTGGAGACACCATATTACTCGGAGGCCCCGTTCTGGAACTTCCCCGGTATAGCACCCACATACGATTCAGATGTGCAAAAGACATGGGACTCGGAGGGAGAATTTAAAATCAAGGACATATTCCCCAACGGCAAATTTATAACATTAGAAGAGTTCAAAACAGGGATGGGGAGAGACCAGCTGATGATATTACAATATCACAGAATGAGAATGGCATTTAAGGCTAGATGGCCACTGTTCCCAGATGAGCCCCCACCTCACCCGTGCCTGGAGACTGTGTCCACCCGGTCGGGAACCAGTGTCTCTGGACTTTACACGGCTGTAGAAGCCAACACTCCAACGGTAAACATGATAAAGACCTCCTGGGAAACGGACCTGGGCACTACCATAACAGATAGATCCTGGGAGAAATACTGTGAACTGACCAAGAAGGTATCCATGAACGCGGGCCTCCGGCTGATCCAATTTAAGGTGTTGCACAAGCTACACTATACCCCCCCAAAAATTGAGAAATTCACACAAAACAGTCCCAACAAGTGTAAGAAATGCGGGGCTGATCAGGCTGACTCGTTCCACATGTACTGGGGGTGCCCACACATATGTGTATTCTGGGGGGAGGTGGCGAAAATCCTGGAAGAAGTCACCCAGATACCAGCAGACCTCACACCACAGAAAATACCTGTTCGGGGATATAGGAAAGCGATCTGAAGTAATCAGGAGGCTCTTTAACATTGCATGCGCGGTGGCCAAAAAGTGCATTCTGCAAAAGTGGAAGAGTGCACAGGCACCACAAGTGGAGCATTTTCTTAAGGAGCTGATGTATGTTAATGAATGCGAGGAACACTATGTAATGTCGCTCCCGAACTCATGTAAACCAAAGGACATCTGGGCCCCGTTCAGAGTATATCTATGCAAAATGGACTCGACCAGTGGTAGCCCGGCAGGGGCCAGTAATACGTCTACTCTGTAATACCGCACAATATGTTATGTAACTGAACTGAACGTCCCTGATATCGATATGTATGGAATGTCGTGTTGTTGCAATGTTGTGTACCACAATCATTAAATAAAGTTTTTTTTAAAAAGAAAGATTGAGCAGGGTCTTCCCAACATCCTTGGAGATGAGTCTGTCCCTCAGTGCCTTCCAAATGATTGGTAACTCCTTTGGAGTACAGGAATAAGATATGTTTGCATCAAGAACAAATGCTCAGGTGGAGCCTATCAGTGGCAGGACACCGGAGGCTATAGCTTGAGGAACAGATGAGTTGTGCCTGCACTGGCCAAGAGGCCCCTTGTGCCCCTTCACCCCTTTCCCATTGATCTCAAGGTGCTCAGAAAGCTCATGTGGGAGGGGGCGGAATGTATTCTCGTTGTCCCCCTTTGGCTGAGGAAGAACTGCGTTCTGCTCCTGCTGGAGCTGACAGTGACTCGGGCTCTAACTCACCCTCTTTTTCTGTCTCCTCTCAGTGATCCATACGTTTTGAGTATACTATTATCGTAGCTCAGATTGGCAGCTTGGTACTTGAAAAGCAAGGGATTAGGAGCCTAGAACTATCGGATGAAGCGACACTAGCAGTCGAGAATTGCAGGCGCCCTTCCACAAGTAAATCCTACTCCTGTCACTATCACTGGTGCTTCAGTCCTGGTGTGAGGATCGGGGGTTTCGCATCCTCGTCCCAGTTCCCAGCCCATGATCAATGATTTTTGTATTGAAGGTTTCTAGAAGGGGTTAGCTCAGTGGTCCACCATTAAAGCATGCATAGGCCATTCGGAGGGGAAGAGGGCTCCTTCCTTCTGAACGTAAGAATGTCTCTCAAAATGGTCTTCCTCTTGTGTTGTCTGCAGTTACAAGCCACTTTTCGGATCTGCAGATTCCTCTGGGATAGAGTGGTTGTCTCACCAGTCACTGTTCTTGATGGCTGTCATGATCTCTGCTTCCAAAAGGTCAGGGTTTTCCCAACTCCCTTGGAAGCAGATCCATAACCCAGGTTCCGAGTGCCAACCAGTCCCAATTGGGACCTTTTGGACCCAGTCCTGGCGCCAGTGGCACCAGGCTCATAAATATGCCCAGTCCCAGCGCTGGAAGCGCCGGGCTCATAATGCTTGGGTGGACTTACCTTCAGCAGACCATGCTGCTTACTTGCCTGCCAGTTGAGCTTCTGATCCTCTTCTGTTTGGAACTACTTTTCCTGTTGGGTGGGGCTGGAGCCACTCCCTAGATTCAGAACACTGGAACTCTTCTGGAAGGCAGGAACTCTTTTCTTACCAGGAACTCTTTTCTTACTTAGGCGTGGCTGTGGAAGGAGACACCTAAGCACTACAGGAGGCTATTTAAACCACACCCGGTGGATGAATCTTGCTTTGCGTTATTCTGCAACCTCTGCAGCAGAACGCTCATCGTGTCTTCTGCATCCGGTCCTGGGCCTAAGGAAAAAGGCTTACCATCCTGAATCCAGTCTTCAGCAACACCTATAAAGACAAGAAAGAACAGGTTAGCATTCCGGCATCTGAAAGGCAAAGGCTTACCTACTCTTCGTGCGCTCCGGAGGTCTTCACACTGCATTCCGGCATCTGAAAGACAAAAGTTTACCAACTCTTCGCACGCTCCGGAGGCCTTCGGCGCTGCATCCCGCATCTGAAAGACAAAACAAGGTGCGTTTAAAGACATTGGGGAACTTTAATACCCCCGTGCCATTACTCCTTTCCACATCTAATCCAGTGGGTATTCCGGCACCCTGCAGCCGCTCCGAACTCGTACCTGCAAAATAAAAAGACAGTTAGAGCGCATAGTGAAGCAGGCAACAAGCGCTTACTTACGTGCTTCCAGGCGCTTCTATTCATCACACGGGCTCCATCTTCAACTCACTTCAGCCCGTCATCCGCCATCGCCGGAACCCTGCAAAACAAGAGACATCATTACTAAAGACTTTAAAGACATTTGAATGACTCGAAACTTACCGTTCGTGCAGTAAACGACGGACAGCAGTCCTCTGAAGTCAAGAGGCCTGCGCTACCTATCCAGTGAAGAAACTGGTTACAGCACCCTGCCCCGAGGCAGATGGAGAGCTCGGCATTCACTTACCTAAGGTGAGAGCGTTAACCTTTGGGGGTCTATAGGAGAGGAGAAGAGGAAAGAGATAGGGACACCCCAATAACCCCAGTTCATTAACCCCATATCTTCTATCTGCAGACATCTTACTCTACACGTCAGGCATACAGTGCACAGAGGTCCAGCCCAAAGAGCCAACCGGGTGCTACACATCACCTTTAAAGATACGGTAGTCGCCCAGTCAAGACCGGCGCCTCTGCGAGAATCAGGTGAGCGTTACAGAACGCAAAGCCTACCGCAAAACTCTCGCCCAGGCGCTATGGAAACGTCGGATACTGACCCCCTAGCCCAGTTACTTGGGGAACTAAGGGCAGAAGTGCATGCAGCTCGTCAGGAAACGAATGCTCTAAGAAGGGAACTAATTATTTCCAAGGAGAGAACAGACAATCTTGCTAGACAAGTGCTACAGTCACAAGCCGGACAGACCCCGTTACCCGCATCAGGGGCAAATCTTCCTTCAACATCCTCTATGAATCCAGTGCAGATCAACCTACCTGGGAATGTACCTCTGGCTCCGCCCGAACGATTTTCTGGTGACCCAAAGAGGTTTGCAGTATTTATCAATCAGTGCCGGTTGCACTTCTTATGCCGGCCAGCAGCCTTTCCAACTGATCAAGCAAAAGTAGCTTTTGTACTTTCGTACCTTAGTGGCAACGCGGCAGACTGGTCGATCCCTCTAGTTAATCAAGATGATCCGGTTCTCCATGATTTTCAAGCCTTTCAGCTTAGTATGGAAAAACTGTTCGCAAGACATTCACAGGGGCAGGCCTTGGACAATGAGCTTCTTTCGTTGCGACAGGGTAATCAAGACCTTTTGGCTTATATTGCATCTTTCAATAGACTAATAGTGGAAACTCAATGGCCTGAGGACAAAAGGATTACGCTGTTTTATAGAGGTCTACGTGGAGAGCTCAAAGACGTTTTAGCCCAAGTAGTGAATCCCCCACAAGACTGTTCGGATTATATAGACTTGGTCGTTCAAATAGATCACAGGCTGCAGAACAGGAAGGCCGATCGTTCCAAGTTTGATGCTCGAGTATTTTCCAAACCGCCAACTCCTTCCAAAGGAGTAGACTCCGGGGAACCCATGCAAATAGGGGGTCTGAAAGGTCCTCTAACACAAAGGGAGCGGGAAAGGAGGAAACAGTTGCAATTATGCCTATATTGCGGAAACTCAGGGCACTTTCTTCGAGACTGTCCGGTGAAACCTGCCAAGAAGGCAGTAGGAGCTGCAGTTACCAAAGTTACAAACTCTGAGCAGGGAAACGACCTCGCCCGACAAGAATAGAGGTCCTCTTGCCGAGCGTGAAAACCAGTTCCGTGACCTCGCATTTCGTGATACCTATGGTCCTCATTAGCCCTGATAATCCGGATCGATTACATGCAATTGAAGCTTACGTCGACAGCGGTGCCATCGGCAATTATGTGGATCATGAAATGGTTTTGAGGATGAATCTAACTCTTTGTCCCAAGGCTGTAAAGGACGTCATTACTACGGTGGATGGTACGGAGATAGCCTCCGGGCCAGTAACGCATACTACTCAAGAGGTGTCGCTAGTAAGTCAAGATGGACACCATGAGAAGATCGTGTTCGATGTGATCAAGGCCCCTCAGTTTCAGATTATTCTAGGAATACCTTGGTTAGAGAAACACAATCCTCTGATCGATTGGCGAGCAAGAACGGTCCAGTTTCCAGAATGTGTCTCTACTTGTCACCCTCCACCTGGTGTTGCACTGGCTGCAATTTCTTCAGAGACTCCCCAGTTACCTCCCGAATACCTAGAATACCAAGATGTTTTCCGGAAGGATCAGGCTAACTCTCTACCTCCTCATAGGTCTTATGACTGCCAGATAGACCTGATACCTGGATCTACTCCTCCTTGTAGTAGAATTTATGCCCTCACCGAGCCTGAGAACCTTCACCTTCGACAATACCTGGATCAATACCTGGCAAATGGGTTTATTCGTCCTTCCAAGTCCCTGTTATAAAAGGCGTCACGAGATCGCTGGTTACCTTTTCTTCCTGGGGAGCGAGGAGATGAGGCTGCCAGTCTGTCGATGGATCTTCGCAAAGATGAAAGAGCAACGCGGGGAACCGACCCAACACCCTCCTACAATAAATGACAGGATTGAGCTGAACCAGCTCCCAACGTCACGGGTAGCACTTCTCTGTATTTGCGTGACGTCAGGACAGTGTAAACACTGACAGAGAAGGCCAGGTGAAGTCCACTTCGGTACCAGCAGTTCGAGGGACAGATCTTCGGTAATTCCTCGGTGGTAATAATGGCACAGATACCGGCAGGGCACAAGACCAGCAGAAAGGAAATGGGGAGGCAGACCTTTCAAGGAGGAAAGGAAGAGTAGGGGAAGAGAACGAACACCCCAGGACCGGACCCCTTCCTAACCAAGGAATGGTGCGGGGCTAGAGAGGAACCCAGGCAGGGACCTACCTTACCCCAAAGACCAAGTACCAGACTGGAACCCAAAAGGGGCGAATAACTAGGCAGGGCAGGGCTAAAGGAACAAGGCAAGGATAAGGAGCACTGGGCTAGCACGAGGTGGAAACAGGAACAGGACAGGAGCAGAACGGAAATTCAGGCAAGTAGGGCTCCTGGAGCGTAGACACGGAGCAAACCGCGTTGAGACGCGTTGTTTCCGGGTCTGCAATGGCTATTTATAGCCTGGGACCAAAGTGAGGCTTGGAACGCAAGCCGCTGTCACTGCGCATGCGCGAAACGTCGGATACTGACGTTCCGCGCATGCGCAGGACATTCAAGATGGCCGCGCCCAGGGAGCCGGGAGCCCGGACCGCGGTACGCCGAAGAGAAAGGCGCCAACGCGGATACAATCTCCAGGAGGGAGACCGCCGTAGCTGAGGACCCCGACCCCCAGAACAGGCGAGTGGCGCGCGCCGCGTGACACCATACCCCCTCCCGGACAACCCCGGGGCACCAGGCTTCCAGGGATAGCGACGGAAGAAGTCCCGAACTAAGCGCGGGGCATGCACGAAGGAGCAAGGCTCCCAAGTGCGGTCACAAGCCGGATAGCCTTTCCAACTGACCAAATACTGGAACACCCCACGCCTAATCCGCGAATCACAAATCTCCTCTACCTCAAACTCAGGGACCCCCTGGACCAACACCGGGGCAGGACGGGAACATGGACGGCCAAGAACATCGGGCACACAGGGTTTCAAAAGGGAGACATGAAAAACAGGATGAATCCGCCAAGAGTGAGGCAAAGACAAACGAAAGGCAACAGGGGAAATGCGTTGAAGGACGCGAAAGGGCCCAAAAAAGCGGGGAGCCAATTTCACGGGCAAATTGCGAGCAGGCAGATTCTTGGAAGATAGCCAAACCATATCGCCAACCTGAAGGTCGGGCTCAGGACTCCGCCGTTTATCGGCCTGAACTTTCATACGTGCTTGTGCCACTGCCAAGGTACTGGCCGCCAGGCGATGTTGATCGCGGATGAGAGCCACCATGGCATCAGCCGACGGAACGGCACTAGGAGGCATCGGACGAAGAGGCAGCAGCTTGGGGTGCAGACCAACAGAACAAACGAAGGGACTGAGTCCGGTAGCAGAATGAACAGCATTGTTGTAAGCCACCTCCGCGGTGTCTAACCAATCTGACCAGTTGTCTTGAGTGGCATTGGCGTAACATCGCAGGTACTGTTCTAGGGATTGGTTAGTACGCTCGGTTTGCCCATTGGTTTGGGGATGGTAACCGGAACTCAGAGCGCGCTGAATGTCCAAATGACGACACAGTTGATCCCAGAAAGAAGAAACAAACTGCGAACCACGATCCGACAGAATCTTCTCAGGAAGGCCGTGAAGACGATACACCTCATGTAAGAAACGTCGAGCCATCTGGGAGGCAGTGGGCAGCTTCGGAAAAGGTATGAAGTGAGCCAACTTGGAAAAACAATCCACCACCACCATGATACACGTATTGCCACCAGAGGGTGGTAACTCAACAATGAAATCCGTGGCAATAGTATGCCATGGGTACGGTGGCGTAGACGTAGGTCGCAGTAGACCAAGGGGTTTCTTGCGTGGAACCTTCACTTGAGCACAAACAGGGCAAGAATCCACATATTGCTTAACTTGTTTGGCCCATCCTGGCCACCAGAATTGTCGTGCAACCAATTCTTGGGTGGTATTGACCCCACGATGACCACAGACAACGGAATCATGACAATTCTGTAGGACAGTCCTTTGAAGATTCAGAGTGGGGACGTACAGGCGATCCTTGAAGAAAAGCAATCCGTCGCGTTCACAGATGTCGTAATGTCGCAACACCAGGGATCTGGAGGGATCCGCCCGAGTCGCATCTAAGAGTTGCTGAAGCTGAGGAGTCAACATCGATAGGAAATGCTTCGAAGCAATCAAGGGTTCCTTGGTCTTGGCTCTGTCTATGTCGTCCTCCAAAGATCGAGACAGGGCATCGGCCTTTATGTTCTGAGAGCAAGGTATGTAAGTCACCACGAAATCGAACTGAGAAAAGAAAAAGGCCCAACGTGCATGCCGTGAGGTTCTGCATTGCAAGGAACGTAAAAATTGAAGGTTACGGTGGTCTGTGCGCACTTCCACTGGATATTTACCACCCAGCAAGTGATGTCGCCACTCTTCGAAGGCTGCTTTTATGGCCAAAAGCTCCTTCTCGATCACAGCGTAGTTTCTTTCGCTGGGTGACAGCTTCCGCGAATAGTAGGCCACAGGATGTTCTGTTTCTGTAACTGGATCACGCTGCAACAGGACTGCACCAACTGCATAGTCCGAGGCATCCGTTTCTACTAAGAATGGTTCTTTGTCATCCGGATGATTCAAAATAGGAGCTGACATAAAGGCTTTTTTTAATTCCTGAAATGCCACTTCGGCCTGAGAATCCCAAAAGAAAAGAATCTTGTTGCTGGTCAGACGAGTCAACATGGCAGTTAAGTGAGAAAATTGTGGAATGAAACGTCGGTAGAAATTAGCGAAGCCCAAGAACCGTTGCAGTGACTTAACATCATGGGGCTGTTTCCATTCCCGTATGGCTTGTAGTTTCGTGGGGTCCATCCGAACTCCTGTGCTGCTGATTACATAGCCTAGGAATTCCACACTTTCCAGATGAAATTGGCATTTCTCAGCTTTGGCATAAAAATGATTGGCAGATAATCTAAGGAGGACTTCCTGAACATGTTCAACATGAGCCCTGCGAGTAGAAGAAAAAATCAAGATGTCGTCCAGATATACCCATACTGACACTCCTACAAGATCTGAAAAGACAACATCCATGAACCGTTGGAAGACGGCCGGGGCATTGCAAAGTCCAAACGGCATTACCCTATACTCGTAATGCCCAAAAGGTGTTTTGAAGGCCGTCTTCCACTCATCACCATCCTTAATCCGCACTAAGTGGTAGGCTCCTCTTAAATCCAACTTGGTGAAGATCCGAGCAGATTTCAAGGATTCAATGATGTCCCGGATGAGTGGCAGGGGGTATCGGTCCTTGCACGTGATTTCATTCAACCGGCGATAATCAATACACGGGCGCAAAGTACCCTCTTTCTTTTTGACGAAGAAAAGCGGAAATCCCGCGGGGGATTTAGATGGTACAATGTAGCCCTTATCAAGGCAATCCTCGATGTACTCCTGCAGGACACCCTTTTCCAATTGCGTCAAAGAATAGACCTTGCCATGAGGAATGACTGCATCAGGCAGAATATCAATGGAGCAGTCGAACTGTCTGTGAGGAGGCAATGGAATGTCTTCTGGTTTGGAAAATACCTTGAGAAATTCAGCATATTCCTGAGGTATGGACTGAGTAACACATAGGCGGACAGAGGTGTTTCCAGGAGTGGGTAGCCCCAAACCAGATTTTGCCGGAAGGGTATCACGAAGACGACATTCCTGAGAACAACGTGCAGAAGAAAAGACCATGGTTCGGGAAGTCCAATTGACCTGTGGATTGTGGTAAAGCAGCCAAGGCAAGCCGAGCACTACCGGGAAGGAGGGAGACTTGATCACATCCAACGAAATCCGTTCAAGATGTTCTTCCACTGAGAGCCATAACTGACCGGAATGTTGGCACACAGGACCCGAAGACAAAGGTGTACCGTCGATTACCTCAACCACTGCTGAATGTTCCTTGCGATACAGGTGGATCCCATTGGAAACTGCAAACGAGGCATCAATGTAATTGCCCGATGCTCCACAGTCCAGAAGAGCCCTGGTCGTAATGCATTTCCCTTGCCATGCAATACCGACTTCCAAGACCAATAAGGGCACCGAGTGCATGGGAGGAAGGTCTGAATAAGAAAAACGGCCCACCGCTGCCTTCTCACCACACAGCGGGCCCGTTAGTTTTCCGATTTCTTCAAGGGACGTAGAGGACAGGTACCTAAATAATGTCCAGTCCCACCACAATACAGACATAGGTTTTGTTGACGTCTTCTCTTCTTCTCAGCCTCAGATAATGGTCCGCGAATAGCTCCCAGTTGCATGGGCTCAGGACCCGCGTCAGTCGGGGTTGTAGATCCCGAAGGGTGTACTGAGAGTCCCGGATGGTATCTTTCCGTTCGACGACGTTCACTTCTCCTTTCAGCCAGTCGGTGGTCGATACGGAGGACCTGATCCAACAATGCGGGTAGGGTTTCTGGTTCAGAAATATGCAGCAATTCATCCTTGTATTCGTCTCGTAACCCACGACGGAATAAAGTCTTCTGAGTGATTTCGGGCCATTGGGAGTCAGTTGCAAGCTGCCGAAACCGACTAATGTAGTTAATGATGTCACCAGATCCCTGTTTGATTTCCATCAGCTGGTTCTGGGCCACGGCAGCCAGGTTGGGTGGTTTGAAGATATCCAGAAAGGCCTTTTCAAAAGCAGCAAAATCACTCAACAAGGGACTATCGGCGGAAACCAGGGGAGCAGCCCAAGCTAGAGCGTTGCCGGTCAAGTTACCAAGGATGTACCCTATCTTGGCTTTGTCTTGATTGAAATGGCTAGATCGAAACTGAAAATGAATCCGGCAATGGGTACAAAACTCCGCCACTCGACGTGGATCACCATCGAACTTCATAGGAGTTGTGTGGGCCATAGAATTCTCAGGTAGTGGAGCAATATTCAATCCTCGACCCATTGCTTGCCGAAGAGTGTCATTCTCCTGGCGAAGGGTGGTCATCTCGAGACGCAGGGCTTGTACTTCCTCACGTAGGTCTTGCATGTCTGCCATGTCGGAGCTGGAGGAAAGGCGTCTCAATCTGTTATAAAAGGCGTCACGAGATCGCTGGTTACCTTTTCTTCCTGGGGAGCGAGGAGATGAGGCTGCCAGTCTGTCGATGGATCTTCGCAAAGATGAAAGAGCAACGCGGGGAACCGACCCAACACCCTCCTACAATAAATGACAGGATTGAGCTGAACCAGCTCCCAACGTCACGGGTAGCACTTCTCTGTATTTGCGTGACGTCAGGACAGTGTAAACACTGACAGAGAAGGCCAGGTGAAGTCCACTTCGGTACCAGCAGTTCGAGGGACAGATCTTCGGTAATTCCTCGGTGGTAATAATGGCACAGATACCGGCAGGGCACAAGACCAGCAGAAAGGAAATGGGGAGGCAGACCTTTCAAGGAGGAAAGGAAGAGTAGGGGAAGAGAACGAACACCCCAGGACCGGACCCCTTCCTAACCAAGGAATGGTGCGGGGCTAGAGAGGAACCCAGGCAGGGACCTACCTTACCCCAAAGACCAAGTACCAGACTGGAACCCAAAAGGGGCGAATAACTAGGCAGGGCAGGGCTAAAGGAACAAGGCAAGGATAAGGAGCACTGGGCTAGCACGAGGTGGAAACAGGAACAGGACAGGAGCAGAACGGAAATTCAGGCAAGTAGGGCTCCTGGAGCGTAGACACGGAACAAACCGCGTTGAGACGCGTTGTTTCCGGGTCTGCAATGGCTATTTATAGCCTGGGACCAAAGTGAGGCTTGGAACGCAAGCCGCTGTCACTGCGCATGCGCGAAACGTCGGATACTGACGTTCCGCGCATGCGCAGGACATTCAAGATGGCCGCGCCCAGGGAGCCGGGAGCCCGGACCGCGGTACGCCGAAGAGAAAGGCGCCAACGCGGATACAATCTCCAGGAGGGAGACCGCCGTAGCTGAGGACCCCGACCCCCAGAACAGGCGAGTGGCGCGCGCCGCGTGACAGTCCCCTGCTTCTTCAGCTTTGTTCTTCGTTCCAAAAAAGGAAGGAGACCTTAGAACTTGTATCGATTATCGCTCCCTGAACCAGATCACCGTTAAGAATAGATATCCGTTACCTTTGATCCCTGAACTCCTGGACCAAGTCAGAAAAGCATGCATATATACAAAGCTGGATCTTAGAGGAGCTTACCACTTGGTACGAGTAAAAGAGGGCGATGAATGGAAGACGGCCTTCCGCACCAAGTATGGGCTATTTGAATATCAGGTCATGCCCTTCGGACTTTGCAATGCCCCGGCCGCCTTTCAATATTTTATGAACGATGTCCTCAGAGAGCTCATAGATGTATGTGTTGTTGTTTACATTGACGACATCCTCGTTTATTCTTCATCGGAATCTGAACATCGGAAACACGTGAAAATGGTCCTCGAAAGATTGCGTCAACACAAACTTTTCGCTAAGTTGGAAAAATGTGTTTTCAACGTGACTGAAGTTGAATTCTTGGGATTCATATTATCACCTGGCGGAGTGCGTATGGATTCAAAGAAGGTCGATGCAGTTCTCAAATGGCCATCACCATCCTCCGTAAAAGGTGTGCAAAGCATGTTAGGCTTCGCTAACTTTTACCGCAGGTTTATCCCCGAATTCTCTCGAATAGTCCAGCCCATCACTGCCTTGTTAAAGAAAAACAAAAGTTTTGAATGGTCTACCGAGGCGGAACAAGCTTTCCAGGATTTGAAAACTAAATTTATCTCTGCACCAATCTTAAAACACCCTCGCCCCGAACTCCCCTACATCGTGGAAACTGATGCTTCAAGCCTTGCCATGGGGGCAGTTCTATCACAAAAGGACCCGGTAACCAATCAGTTGCATCCCATGGCATTTTGGTCCCGCAAATTCTCGCCTCCTGAAATCAATTACACGATTACTGACAAGGAACTTCTGGCTATCAAGTCTGCCTTTAAGGCTTGGCGGCATTATCTGCTGGGGGCCCGACACACCGTTACTGTGATTACGGATCACCGAAACCTGCAATATTTGAAGACCGCAAAAGCCCAATCCTCTAGACAACTCCGTTGGGCATTATTCTTTGCCGAGTTTGACTTCATAATTACCTATCGACCTGGTACAAAGAACGGTAAAGCCGATGCCCTTTCTCGGATGGGAGTGGAAGAACACTTGGTCAACCCTAAACCTGTACCAATCATTCCCGAACAAAGAATTCTGGGTGTAATCGCCACAGAATCCATAGAGGAAGTTAAGGATAAAGCCAGGCAAATTGTAACTCCAGCAGACATACAGAATTGGCATCTGCAGGGAAAGGACTTTGCAGTAAAGGACAACTTATTGTATTTCCAAGAACGATTATACCTACCCAGCACAGATTTACAGAAAAAAGTAATCTCTTGTTATCACGACTCTTTAATGGAAGGTCATCCCGGTATAGCCAAGACCTCAGAAAAGATCAAGCGCTACTTCTGGTGGCCGTCTTGGAAAAAAGATATCAGAGACTTTATAATGTCCTGTGGAGTATGCGCCCAAAACAAGAGTCAAAAGGAAAGACCAGCAGGCCTCGTACGCCCTATTGACATCCCACCTCGCCCTTGGCATACGCTTTCTATGGACTTCATCACCGATCTACCTCCATGCTCCGGATACAATACGATTCTAGTAATCGTGGACTTATTCTCCAAGATGGCGCATTTCATTCCGCTCAAAGGCTTGCCAACAGCAGCAACTCTGGCCCGAGAATTTCTCGAAAACATCGTCCGACTGCACGGTTTTCCTTCGGTTCTAATTTCGGATCGAGGTAGTCAATTTATTTCTCATTTTTGGCGAAGTTGCTGTCGGTCGGCTCAAATTGATGTGAGACTATCGACCAGTCACCACCCTCAGACCGACGGACAAACCGAGAGGACCAATCAAACTCTGGAACAGTATTTACGCTGCATGCTGCAACAAACTGAAAAAACTTGGAAAGATATCCTTTGGATAGCCGAGTATGCCTACAATAACTCTGTCCATTCGGGAACTGGGAAAACCCCGTTTTTTCTTTTGTACGGCAGTCACCCTCGAACCTCGGAGTTGGATCCCCTCCAAGATCTTGAAACACCAGCAGTAGACTACCTGCATTCTACAATCACCCAAGCCTTTAAGGAAGCTGTTTCTCACCTTCAAAGGGCTAAAGAACAATACAAGAAAGGAGCAGATCAACATCGGAAGGAAGCCCCTCACTATCAAGTAGGGGATCAAGTCTGGTTATCCACCAAATATCTATCTCTAAAAGGGCCACGCACATTCAACCCAAGATACCTTGGTCCCTATTCCATCACTACCATAGTAAACCCAGTAGCGGTCAAGTTGGACTTGCCCCCGCACATGAAGATACATCCGGTCTTCCACGTCTCTCTATTAAAACCCGTGCAACCTCAAACCCGACTAACCAAATCTCCAAAACCTATCCTAGTGGATGGAGAACTCGAGTTTGAAGTCAAAAGCATTCTGGACTCCAAGATCTCCAAATCTAAACTATTCTACCTAATTGACTGGAAAGGCTACGGCCCCCAAGAGAGATCCTGGGAACCTGCTGAATATGTCCACGCTCCTCGCCTAATCAAAAGATTTCACCGAACATTTCCTGACAAGCCAAAACCCCCGGAGAAGCCCGGTTTGGGAGGGGCCTTGAGGGGGGGTACTGTCATGATCTCTGCTTCCAAAAGGTCAGGGTTTTCCCAACTCCCTTGGAAGCAGATCCATAACCCAGGTTCCGAGTGCCAACCAGTCCCAATTGGGACCTTTTGGACCCAGTCCTGGCGCCAGTGGCACCAGGCTCATAAATATGCCCAGTCCCAGCGCTGGAAGCCCCGGGCTCATAATGCTTGGGTGGACTTACCTTCAGCAGACCATGCTGCTTACTTGCCTGCCAGTTGAGCTTCTGATCCTCTTCTGTTTGGAACTACTTTTCCTGTTGGGTGGGGGTGGAGCCACTCCCTAGATTCAGAACACTGGAACTCTTCTGGAAGGCAGGAACTCTTTTCTTACCAGGAACTCTTTTCTTACTTAGGCGTGGCTGTGGAAGGAGACACCTAAGCACTACAGGAGGCTATTTAAACCACACCCGGTGGATGAATCTTGCTTTGCGTTATTCTGCAACCTCTGCAGCAGAACGCTCATCGTGTCTTCTGCATCCGGTCCTGGGCCTAAGGAAAAAGGCTTACCATCCTGAATCCAGTCTTCAGCAACACCTATAAAGACAAGAAAGAACAGGTTAGCATTCCGGCATCTGAAAGGCAAAGGCTTACCTACTGTTCGTGCGCTCCGGTGGTCTTCACACTGCGTTCCGGCATCTGAAAGACAAAAGTTTACCAACTCTTCGCACGCTCCGGAGGCCTTCGGCGCTGCATCCCGCATCTGAAAGACAAAACAAGGTGCGTTTAAAGACATTGGGGAACTTTAATACTCACGTGCCATTACTCCTTTCCACATCTAATCCAGTGGGTATTCCGGCACCCTGCAGCCGCTCCGAACTCGTACCTGCAAAATAAAAAGACAGTTCGAGCGCATAGTGAAGCAGGCAACAAGCGCTTACTTACGTGCTTCCAGGCGCTTCTATTCATCACACGGGCTCCATCTTCAACTCACTTCAGCCCGTCATCCGCCATCGCCGGAACCCTGCAAAACAAGAGACATCATTACTAAAGACTTTAAAGACATTTGAATGACTCGAAACTTACCGTTCGTGCAGTAAACGACGGACAGCAGTCCTCTGAAGTCAAGAGGCCTGCGCTACCTATCCAGTGAAGAAACTGGTTACAGCACCCTGCCCCGAGGCAGATGGAGAGCTCGGCATTCACTTACCTAAGGTGAGAGCGTTAACCTTTGGGGGTCTATAGGAGAGGAGAAGAGGAAAGAGATAGGGACACCCCAATAACCCCAGTTCATTAACCCCATCCTTTCTATCTGCAGACATCTTACTCTACACGTCAGGCATACAGTGCACAGAGGTCCAGCCCAAAGAGCCAACCGGGTGCTACACATCACCTTTGAAGATACGGTAGTCGCCCAGTCAAGACCGGCGCCTCTGCGAGAATCAGGTGAGCGTTACAATGGCCCTGCTTACATTGGGAGATTAGGGGACCTGGATTCTCTGCGGTGCAGACTTCCTTACTTGGGGATTCTATCCAATGCTCTGATCTTGAAGCCTGGTCCTGGTTCCTGCTCCCATTCTGCTGTTCATTCCATTTGATACAGGATATTTGTCTTCCTTCTTTGGGTTGCATGCTAGGGTCAGAAATCTGGCTCCCTTTAATGTTACACGAGCATTCCTGTTGTACACAGAGTGCACTAAACAGTTTAGGAGTTGTGACAATCTCTTTGTGGCCTTTGGGGAAACAACAAAGGTTGCAAACAAGCAATATCTACTGACTCATTGGGCTTGATTGTTTAATATGAAGGTCACCCCTTTCCCACTATGGTTTACAGAACGTGCATCTGGGGGATTGCTGCCTCTTGGGCTGAAGTATTGTGGGTACCTTGAGTGACATTTGCCCAGCCGCTCCAACACAGTCTCTGATTGAGGAGAGTGGGAGAAGGTAGCAGTGACTGCTCTGTGTAAAGTGCAGCCAACCTAATGTTTCCTGGGAGGTTATCCCCATCTCAGTGATGGCCAGAGAAGCAGGCTGTGATTCTGAGAAACAGAACTGTCGGTGAGGAAGGAGGTTTTGTTGCATAGAGAGTGGGCATTCCAGGGCCCAAGGATGAGGGAGGAGGGGGAGTTTAGGGGAGAAAGAGTTTGCAACGGGAAGATGAAGGGAGTCAATTAGATTGGAACGAAAGGGACAACCAGGTTGACCTCTGTGAATGGTGCGAAGTACAGGGATGAACAGGAGGGGGGGCGGAGAAAGGGTGTCCTACTGGGAGGAGCATGGCAACTCAATGTGAAGGCGCGGGATAGGGCTGTGTCTGGCAGAGTGAGAGAGAGCAAGCAAGTAGTGAATGGGAATCCGAGGGTTGTGAAGAATAGAAGTGAGTTGTGCCACCATCAAGCACCTTAGAAGTTCAGTCATCCAATGAGAGGCTTAATGAGGTGTGGTCTAAGGCCTCAGGAGTCGCTCCATGGAATGGGTCATGCATTTTAGATGCATGAAACAAAACTATATATTAGAAACAGCTTCTAGCTAGCAAGGTTGCTTTTGCTATGGATTTCTGGAATGTCCTCAATGGAGAAATATTTGTTTTATAGATAGTGGGCGTAATTCCATTTGTCCAAATTATGTGCTTGTGAAGTATTGTTTAGGTACAAATGGGAGTGACTACTAGCCTTCTATACTTGTAACCCTTATTTCATCTCAAGGATAGTTCTTTGGAATATTACAGATGTCAATCTGGGTCAAAGGCAAAAGGGCTTCAGGCCTTTGGTCCTATGATGTCCTAACAGGTCCAACCATGAATTTCTGATGTCCTCTTTCATCCTTCTCTGTGGATGCCTGGCGGTGGGAAGCCCGTGGGTCTGGAGGGATTGCACGGGACCCGAGTAGCCAATCGCATTGATGCCTGATTTCAAGATGGTGAGCATGGACATTTGAGGTCAGGTGAGCTGGAGACTCTTGAAGCTGGGAGGCTTTCTGCAATCAATACAGAGGATATTTTGCTCACAGGGTGAGAGTGCTGCAAAAGAGCTCAAGAGGAAGGCTTGCTGCATCTGTCGGTGAGCTGTAGAAAAACAGAAGACAGACAGCTTCATTGTATGTAAAAATGTCTATGGAAGAGAGAAATCAGAAAAATATTGTGAAAGAATTGCAAGATGATGTTCGAAACCTGGTGGATCGCCAATGGACCCAGCCTGGATGTTTATTCACTCTCTAACTGTATTTAAGGTTTTCCAAAATTATACGTCTGACTCAGCCTCTGGGCCCAGAGCGATGTGCGAAGAGATGGGAGCAATACAAGTTCATAATTAATGTAATAATTAGAAGCAGAAGCGAGAAATCATTAATTTACTGGAAGTGTTCCAATGAAATAGATTTCAGTGTTTCATTTATCAAGGCCAAGGAGGCAAGAGTAACATTTATAATTGCTTACAGCGGTGCAAGACATCAGGCTCTGGACAGCTCTCTATAAATGAGCAGAGGGGCGGTGTTCCTGGCATATTATTCCATGAGCCCACTGCACCAGAGGAAGGAGGCTGCCTTCCTGTTTCTCTCTTCTCAGCAAAGTGAAGTCGGTAGATGCCCCTCTAGCTGCTTTATAACCATGGGTTGTCAGGCTGCTTCAAACAGGACCGGCGATCCCACTTGCTCATCTGCAGCGGCATGGGCCCGGATCCACCTGGGAAATCTGCATTCCTGCATCTCTTTGGGTCCCATCATGGGACATCCAATCAGATAGCCTCGCTGGCATGGTCTTCAAAAAGCCTTAAACCTCCCAGAAGGAGGTTTAGAGGAGTGACCCGTATCGTGGTGGTTATTGTGGTTGTGAGATTGTCCTTCACAACATGCTTACAATCCTCACCAGCAGCAGCGATAAGAATGATATCACGAATCCTGTTCTTTAAGAGTTTTATTTTCAAAGTCAGGAGTATTCCAATTCCTTGTGTTCAGGGCACGGGTTCCTTTGGCAGGCAATTGGCTTGGCCTTAGCGTCGATGGCAGTGCCTCCACCATGGGCACACATGCAGGCTTCCTTGTCGAAACATTTAGCTTGGGACCTCAAAAAGGAACACAAATCACAGGAGCCATTTCAGGTGTGCATCTTCTGAAGCAGGAAAAATGGGATTGGCATAGTTGGTTCTTCTTAAAAAAGTATTCGTCTACTGGATGTTTCGAAGACCAGGACTCCCAAGGAATGGAGAAGAAAGGAATGTGTCACTTCATCAGCATTGGGAGCGGTGGGGTCACATAGTCAATAAGGGTACTGTTGGAGGACGGGAAAGGGAAGGGGAATATGGGTAGGGTTTGGAGGCTCCACGCAGGCTGCCTCACTCTGGGTGTGGTGTGATTTTGTTGCAACCACAAACCTCTTCTTGTGAGTGTTCTTGTGGCAGTGCTGAGCATTTCTGCAAGTCCTGGGGCATTCTTGCAGTATTCGTCTGATGCGTATTTCTTCCACCATCTTTTCTCGATCCGCACGTTGGGCACCCGTGTCTGCTTGCACATGTTTTATTTATTAATTTTATTTCTAAAGCGCTAGAACAGCAGACATAATAACGCTGACAAGACATACAATAAAAAACATGAAACTCGAGGGACCTTAGGGAGAAAACCTGAGAGAGGCAAGTTGAGGCAGTGGATGCATTTTACGCATTTTTCAGATCACGTTTAAATCACACACAACCTCAAATTAGGGGGAAGAGTAGTCGACAAATGAGGAATTAAGACTGGGAAACATCCATTTTGCACCTGCACCAGTTTGGCCTTTGGAGTATAGCGCAGCTCTGTGTTGTTGGATCTTAGGTTGCACCTGTTTGGCAACCACTTCAGCTGTGCTGCCCGATAGGAAGGGCTTATTCCACACATGCTAGCATGTGCAATGCAAAGGGTGCGAAACTTGATTCTCTTTGCTATGAGGAGCCATTGTAATGCTCTACTTGCTGTTGAGACATGGGGCCTCATTACGAGGTGGGCGGTAAGGGATTACCAGCACTGGTATGGGCACCGGTGCCGGTAGTCCCTTACCGCCCTACTACGAGTTCCCTTTGCGGGTCCTCCCTTAACGCTAGGTTTTTCCAAGCGTTAAGGACGGGACCCGCAAAGGGACTCTGGAGCTAATAACGGTACCGCAATTTGCGGTACCGTTTTTAGCGCCTTCCCCATTCCCTTTGAGCCCTATGGGGGCTCAAATGGGAATGGGGAAGGTCCCTGGTGAATGGGGAATTACCGGTCCCGCCAACCTTGGAATGGACCGGTAATTGCTCCATCCACCAGGGCGGAGTCGGAACGATTTTGGAGGCAGCCATGGCGCTAATAGCGCCATGGCTACCTCCAACCCCGTAATGAGGCCCTGGGTCTGTTTTATACAGACCCATAACTACCCTCACTGCATTGTTCTGGACCACTTAAAGACAATTAAGTTCTCCTTTACCCACACCAAGTAGGCTACTCGCACAGTAGTCCAGGCGGCTCCCAATGATCGCTATGGCCAGGGTGGCACAGCTGGAGACTTCAAGGAATGGCCTAATTTGTGCCAGACGTTTGATAAAGTATGTTGAGTTAGACACTAGGCAGCAGATATGAAACTTCATTGAGTGCTCTTGGTCAATAGTGACACCCAAGGTTTGTACTTATTTCCGGGTGGGGAGCAGACAATCTGCGATCTGAAAGGATGAGTAGGCCTGATCTAAAAGACGCAGCCTAGGGCCGGTGCCCAGGATGATAGTCTCTGTTTTTGAGTTGTTTAAGGCTAGGCTGTTATATAACATCCAACGCTGGATCAGGTTGTATGTGGCATTAATGACCTCAGTGTCTTTGAAGTAGTCACCTGACAGATGGAAGAGGCACTGAGCATCATCAGCATAGTTGGCATAGCAAATGCCATCTGTGTCAAGTTGATCAAACAGTGTGAGTCTAAATAGATTGAACAAGGTAGGGCACAGAGACGAGCCCTGAGGTACTCCACATTGTGGGGTAAAACCTTCAGACATGTCTCCCTGGAAGACCTTTCTGACAAAAACGAGAGCACCTAGCATGCTCCGTAGAAAAGGAGGCTCTTTCAAGCAATCTGTTGGCTAAAATGGAATGATTTACCCAGTCAAATGCAGCCGCCAGGTCCAGGAGCATAAACAATTATGTTTTACCCTTGTCCAAAGATTGATAGATGTTAGTCTTAAGGTCCAACAGTGTGGAATCCATACTATGCACACTCTGAAAGCCTGATTGCTTAGGTACTAGAATGCTAAGAGTACTCAAAAAGATCTGAATCTTATTGTCTGATATTTTATTCAGCACCTTCAACAGGAAGGGAGAGTTAGTGATTGGTCGAAAGCTGCCAGCCAGGCATGGATCCAATGAGGGTTTTTTCAAGAGTGGAGTGATCCATGCTTGCTTGATATGACTAGGCACGGTCATGTCTCTAAAGGATGAATTTACTCATTTCGTAATCAATGGGACAAGTAACTGGGCACAATCCTTAACTATTTTGGTGGGGCATATATCACCCTTGCAGCTTGTGGGCTTCAACCTGGTTAATATATCCAGGACCTCCCCTTCTGTCACCTTCGCAAAGGTGAATGGTTTAGGCAGGGGTGTCTGGAGTCGAGTGCCAACTAGAGGAAGAGGAGGAGGAGGATGGACGAGCCTAGCTTAAATATCCTCTCTGATTATGGAGATCATATTAGACGTGGCCTTTTCAATCTGAGAGCAACAATCAGCATCATGATTGCCACCTTGCTAGGGCAGGGATGTTCAACTTTTTTAAGGATCTTAAAAAGTCCCTTAGTATCTGAGGCGGCCCCCTAATCCTCTGTTCATAGAAGCACTTTTTAGCAGCACAAATTGCCTCTTTATGCACTTTGGCTGCGAGATCATAGTTGGTTAGGATGTGTTAGGATCCCATGACAGTTAAGTGCAAGTGCATGTGCAGCTGAAGTGCGTGGGGTCTGAGTGCCAGTGTGCTTCTCCTGAACCTGTGGTGGAGTCTAAGTGGAAGGAGCATGTGAACATGCCTCAGTTCGTGGCAATGGTCCGTGCAATCTGCAGACATTCCACTGCTGCCTCAGGGGAGTCCGCTGATGCCCGCATGAGAAAGTCCTAAGTGATTGTTCATCTGCACCATTCTTGCTTTTTGGGTAATATGGTGTTAGACTAAATGAGGGCTCTGTGTCACAGAACTTGATCTTTTTTAATGCACCGCAGCAATGTGGCCCCAACCAGTTTTTCTTCTCACTTTATCTCCCTGGCGTCTGAAGAATACATTATTGTTATGCAATGTTATGTTAAGGTGTCTTATACCATGCACCACTACCATTTGCATGGTCTCCAGTCACTCAGGTGGTTCTGCAAGAAGGTGGGTTGGGTAGATTAGTGAGGCAGGAGGGTAGAGGATGTACTTTTCTGTTGGTGCTTGTAGAACCAGTATGTACTGACGTCTAGTGCAGGTCGGCTTTCTAGGTGTCTTTGGATTGTGCGCACTAGGGTTATTGTGTCTTGAGGGGCAATGTCCAGTGGTTTGGATGTTTGTTTGTGGCAGTTAGTTGTGTAGTGGATGTGTGGATTGTGTGTTTTTGTGTAATTAGGCTGATCTGTAAGATCATTTGAGGTAAGTATGAGGTACACTGGAGAGGAGGAGTCGGGAGTGGTGAGGATTCCACATCTCATTGGGAAGGAGCCTTGTCAGTTTAGCTGCTTGCATATCTGGTTAGTGACAGCATGTTGTGTATGTCTAATATCCTGATACCTGATTAATCGGTTGTATGTGGTCTCATCAAAATAAATAAATCATCTAATAAACTGAAAT